>NC_090447.1:440817930-441120960 GCF_031143425.1 Pleurodeles waltl
TGCAACTGCACCCGTCGCACCGCCGCAAAACCGCCGGCTCCATTTGGAGCCGGCTCCCATGTTGCGGCCGAGGTCCCTGCTGGGCCAGCGGGCGGAAAGTCGGTTTCTGCCCGCCGGCCCAGCGGGGATGTCGAAATGGCCACCGCTGGAGGGCCGCACGGCGGTTACAACTTGGCGGGCGGCGGTTACTCTGGCATGGTTGTTCACTGGTCCCTTCGAGCCTGGCGCCTCCAGACACAACTGTGCATCCCTGGAGTGAGGGCCTCTGCCCTCTGGGATTCAGAACAAAGCCCTTTCTGGGTGGAGGTGCTAACACACCCTCCCTCAGGAATGTGCACTGTCTGGTTGGTGAGCTTCAAAGGGCTTACTGCCTTTGAAACTCAACCTCCAGGCCTGCTGCTAGCGGCAGATGGCTGTCCCATTGCAAACCCCCACTTTTGATGGGAGCAACAGCGGGAAACTCAAACAAAGGACAGGAGGATTGGCCCTACATCCCATACACCACCCCTAAAGAGCTGCATGACAGCTGGACTCTCCATTTATTCGCCTTCATCTGAACTGGAAGGAAAATAGCCAATCAGCTGTATGGAAGTGGCCTCTGCCCACAGCAAGTGGTCACTTAGCGGGTGTAGTTACCCTATGGTAGATGACGCATTGGTCAATACAAGTTTTCCCCTAAAACGCCCACTGAATACAATATTTAGTGGGCATCCCTAGCCCAAGAACTCAGTTTTGACGACAGAAGAAGACCAGGAACTAGAAGATCCAATGCCACGAGAACTGTGGACCTGCTGAACAAAGAAAAGGGGCCAAACCCTGCCTGCTGCCACCAGGACCCAACAATCACCGCTGAGGAGCTGCTGGACAACTGGAAAAACTCTAAAGAACCCCAGAGGACCTCATAGTTCGTAAATTGTCATAGAACTCTCTCCAGAGTGAAGTTACCACTCTAAAACTACAAGGAACCAACAATCCAATGAGGTCTGCTTCACTGACTGGAAGCTAACTCCGGAACCAGATGCAGCAGCAAGACCAAACTTCACTACAATGACTGCGACAACAAACCCTGCCAGTGTGCCAAGTTTGGTGGTAATGCACCCTCCAGCGGCTGAACCTTACAAATTCCCTGGGTATTGGTCACCTGACTTCAGACAACAAGAAAAACAGCCCACCTGGGACTGTAAAAGGACAAGGAGGAATCCCCAGTCGAGGGACTTCAGAAGCAACTTGGACCTCCTGCCAGAGTGCCCCTGTTGTCCTGCAATTGACCATTGTACAGACCTAACTCCTGCTTCTGAGGGCATCCTTGCGAACAGCTCCTGGCTCACTGATTTGTTCTGTATCTGGCAACCCTGTGTCCTGCACCAAAGAACCAGCTGTGCTCTAAGGATCCTCCGCTCCTTGCCACCTCGACATTCTAAGGGGACCCCCAGGATGCACCTTTAAGCTTACCTGTTCAGTGTTTTTCTGAGTGGTCCCCTGCAGTGGCCCTACATCAGCTTCAGAGACCTTTTCCTGTTGCTTCCATCGGATCCAGGAGTCGCCCAAACTTCTCCAGTTGGCACAGTGTGTCCACCAATGACCTAAACCAACCTGCAAAAGAAGAACTTGGTAAACCTACTGTGTATTTTTATATGTATTTTTAAATGTGATCCTCCATTGATTGCTATGGTGCGTAATTACGTACAAAAAGACTATTTTTATTAAACTTCAAAAATTCATATCTCCAAAAGTACTTAACCAATTTTGTTGATATTGGTCTTAAAAGTTTTATAAAAAGGTGAAGTAAATTCATAATTTGGTCCTGAGTTATTCCTTTGAGTGTGTGAGTTGCAAGATTGATGCTGTGAGTACAACAAATGCTTTGCACTTCTCCAAGATTGGCCTAACTGCTCCACCAAGCTTCCAAAAAATTTAGAGCATTAGGTGGTCTAGTTTTTACCCCTGTAAACCAACTTGTGGTTGCCTGGAATCTCTGCACAGTGTGCTTAGTTTCGCACACTACATGGATACAGCCTCCTACAGTAGCCGACTGGATGAGACAAAGCTGCCTCAAATTAAACTCAGACAAAACTGAGGTACTGATCTTTGGAAAGAACACCTCCTCCTGGGACCACAACTGGTGGCCGGAAGACCTCGGACCCATCCTGCACTGACTGACCACGCTCACAACCTCGGCATAATCGTGGACAACCAGCTGACCATGAAATAACTAGTCAAAGCAGTCACCTCCTCCTGTTTCCATACCCTCCGCATGCTCCACAAGGTCTTTATATGGATCTAAGTATACACCACAAAGAGGGTCGCACAAGCCCTGGCTACCAGAAGCCTTGACTAACGCAACACACTCTACACTAGTATCTCTTCACAGCTCCTCAGAAAATTCCAGACAATACAGAACACAGCAGTCAGTCTCATCCTGGACGTCCCCAAGCGAACCCACATCACCCCCACCTCAGGAAACTCCACTGGCTACCTGTCCAGAAAAGATGCCAGTACAAGACACTCACACATGCCTACAAAGCCATTCACAAATTTGGACCATCTTACATCAATCATCGGCTAAACTTTCATCTTCCATCGAGACTGCTGCATTCCACTTCACTCGTCCTTACACATGTCCCCCCATCCATTGCACCCGGAGCGAGGGCCGCACATTCTCTTACATCACCGTCAATGCCTGGAATGACCTCCACCTCTTAATGGCGTCCTCCGTGGCAGACTTCAGAAAGCTACTCAAGATCTGGCTGTTCAATGCAGACCCACCTGCCAGCACACCGGACCCCAACGAAGCAGCCCGCACCCTCACGCAGTGGCTGACCGCCTGCGCCAACGATCTCGCACCACTGAAGAACCCTCCCAGCAAACCCAGAAGCAAGAAGGCCCCCTGGTTCACCGACGAACTCAAGGACTCCAAGAAAACCTGCCGCACCCTCGAGAAAGCCTGGCTCCTCGACCAGACCACTGACAACATGACCGCCCTCAAACACGCCACCCGCAAGCACCACCAGCTCATCCGCACCACCAAGAAGAAATCACTGAAGGATTGACTGGACAACAACGCCAGCGACAGCAAGGAACTCTTCAGCATCGTCAAGGAGTTCTCCAACCCCAGCACCGGCAACAATGACATCACCCCATCACAAGATCTCTGCGACTCCCTCGCCTCGTTCTTCCACCGCAAGACTGCCGAAATCCACAACAGCTTCGGCGCACCATCCTCGCACCCAACCGTCGAACCAACACACCTCACCGCCACCCTCCGCACCTGGACCGCAGTAACCACCGAAGACACAGCCCGCACGATGAACACCATCCACTCCGGATCTCCGACTGCCCCCTGCCCCCACCACGTCTTCAACAAGGCCGACTCCACCATCGCACCCCAACTCCGAGACGTCATCAACACCTCCTTCGACACGGCCACCTTCCCGGAGAGCTGGAAGCATGCCGAGCTCAGCGCCCTACGGAAGAAACCAACAGCGGACCCCACCGACCTCAAAAACGTCCGCCCCATCTCGCTCCTCCCTTTTCCTGCCAAAGTCATTGAGAAGATCGCCAACAGACAGCTTGCCGCCTTCATCGAGACTAATGGATCCCTCGACCCCTCGCAGTCTGGGTTCAGAGCCAACCACAGCACCGAGACCGCCCTCATCGCAGCCACCAAGGACATCCGAGCCCTTCTCGACAACCGGGATACAGCGGCACTCATCCTCCTGGACCTCTCCGCCCCGTTCGACACTGTCTGCCACCACACCCTAGTCCAACGCCTCAGCAACACCGGCATCCAAGAGAAGGCTCTGAAGTGGATCATCTCGTTCCTTGCTGGAAGAACACAGAGAGTCCGCCTCCCCCCATTTCGCTCCGAGGCCACCGAAGTCATCTGCGGCGTCCCGCAAGGATCATCACTCAGCCCCACCCTCTTCAACGTCTACATGGGACCTCTCGCAGCCATCGCACGCCAACACAACCTCAACATCATCTCCTACGCCGACGACACCCAGCTGATCCTCTCCCTCACCAGAGACCCTGACACCGCCAGAACCAGCCTTCACGAAGGGATGAAAGACGTCGCCAAATGGATGAAGAACAGCCGCTTGAAACTGAACTCAGACAAGACGGAAGTCCTCATCCTTGGACCATCACCCTCCGCCTGGGACGACTCCTGGTGGCCCCCAGCCCTTGTCACCGCCCCCAAGCCGACAGACCACCTACGCAACCTGGGCTTCATCCTGGACTCCTCCCTCTCGATGACCAGACAAGTCAACGCTGTCTCCTCATGCTTCCACACCCTCCGCATGCTCCGCAAGATCTTCCGATGGATCCCGATCGAAACCAGGAAGACGGTCACCCAGGCCCTCGTCACCAGCCGGCTGGACTACGGAAACACCCTCTACGCCGGAACCACAGCCAAGCTACAGAAAAGACTACAACGCATCCAGAACGCCTCCGCCCGACTCATCCTGGACATCCCTCGACGCAGCCACATCTCCGGCCACCTGAGGAACCTGCACTGGCTCCCCGTCAACAAGAGGATCACGTTCAGGCTCCTCACCCACGCACACAAGTCTCTCCACAACCTGGGCCCCAAGTACCTCAACGACCGCCTGACCTTCCACACGCCCACCCGTCAGCTATGGTCCGCTAGCCTCGCCCTCGCCGCCGTACCACGCATCCGAAGAACCACCGCCGGAGGCAGATCCTTCTCCTACCTGGCGGCCAAGACATGGAACTCCCTCCCCATCCACCTTTGGCTGACCCAGGACCACCTCGCCTTAAGGAAACAACTCAAGACCTGGCTATTCGAGCAGTAGCGGCCCCCTTCCCCCAAGCGCCTTGAGACCCTTCCGGGTGAGTAGCGCGCTATACAAATGCTATGATTGATTGATGATTGAGTGCTCAGATACCCCAAGGGGTGATAGCCTTGCGCTTTACAAAAAGATGTTGATTGATTGACTGATGGGAGGAGGGGTGGAGCTAAGCACAGAACTACTTGCACCTGAATAGGCTTTGCTCTGCCACCAGAGAATAGGCGTAACAACCCTATATTGTCACTGTATCAAGCTATGAGCCAGGGCAGGGGAGGCTGGAAACACCTGGAACTTCAAAGAACTTTTCTGGAAACTTCTCCCACCTTCTAGAAGCAGGGCACCAGGTATGTAAATAGGGCTCTCAGGCCACTCTTCAGATCACTACTGGTCCTGCGGAAGGACTCTCAGTGAACTGCCCGCTGCTGTGACCTGCAGCGCATTCTGCTAGACTGCTGCTGTACTTGGAGAGACTGCTTATCTGCCTGGAGCCTACCCTGATACATGAGAGGCCAGCCCTGCTGTGGAGCCCTGCATCTTCACCTACATCCAGGACTTCCAGAAGTGACTCCAAAGGCTAGTTTTCCTAGCCTCCTGTTCAGAGCCACAGGTACATAATAGGCTCCAACCATCTTAAACCCACACCGGGACCAAGCCTGAGTAAGTCTTTAACCCTCAAGAGGTCTCCATCCATCCACTCCTGGACCCTTGGCTGTGGTGCTGAAGGTACCAAGGAGGCCTCTTTCCAAAACTGAGGACTTGATATTTTGAAACTTAAACTTTAAAAATTCATAACTCCAGTTTCATTAATTACATTATTATGGTTTTGATGGCAAGTCATTTATTAAAATGTTCTCTATTTTTCTACAGTGGTTTGGGATTTTTCTTGTGTTGTGTTTTCACTTCATTAGCATTTCTGTGCTGCATACAAATTGTACCCATTGCCTCTAAGTTTATCCTGACCGCTTTTCCTGCCAAGGTACCCAGGGTTAAGCACAGGTTAATTTAATGACTTTTTGTGGTTCACCCTGCAAGGGATTGTGGCTGTTGCGTGATCAGGGCTCACACCTCGGTTAACCAACAACTGAATTTCTCACACTGATGTCACAAACGTTAGCATAAGGAGAGGTTCATGTGTAGGAGGCTGGACTGGCTTGTAGTGAGTACCAAGGGGTACTTGCACCTTGCACCAGGCCCAGTTATCCCTTATTAGTGTATAGGGTGTCTAGCAGCTTAGGCTGATAGATAATGGTAGCTTAGCAGAGCAGCTTAGGCTGAACTAGGAGACGTGTGAAGCTACTACAGTACCACTAAGGGCCAGATGTAGCAACCCTTTTGCGAGTCGCAAACGGCAAAAATCGCCGTTTGCGACTCGCAAACGTGGGTTTGCAATGCACAAATGCATATTGCGAGTCGTTACCGACTCGCAATATGCATTTGCGACTCGCAAATAGGAAGGGGTGTTCCCTTCCTATTTGCGAGTCGGAGTGGTATGCAACTCCATTTGCGACCGCGTACGCGGTCGCAAATGGAGTCGCAGTTACCATCCACTTGAAGTGGATGGTAACCCACTCGCAAACGGGAAGGGGTCCCCATGGGACCCCTTCCCCTTTGTGAATGGACCCCAAATTATTTTTCGGATGTTTTTGAAATGCAGCTCGTTTTCCTGTGAGGAAAACGGGCTGCACTTCAAAAAAAAAAAAACCTTTATTTAAAAGGCAGGTCGCTAACATGGAGGCCTGCTGACGTCAGCAGGCCTCCATGTTAGCGAGTGCCTATACTCGCAATGGGGTCGCAAACTGCGACCCACCTCATAAATATTTATGAGGTGGGTCTTTGCGACCCCATTGCGAGTTGCAGAAGGTGTCTGAGACACCTTTCTGCATGTCAAATTGCGACTTGCAATTTGCGAGTCGCACAGACTCGCAAATTGCAAGTCGCAATTTGATTTTTTCCTACATCTGGCCCTTAGTGTCATATGCACAATATCATAAGAAAACACAATACACAGTTATACTAAAAATAAAGGTACTTTATTTTTATGACAATTTGCCAAAGTATCTTAGAGTGTACCCTCAGTGAGAGGATAGGAAATATACACAAGATATATATACACAATAGCAAAAATATGCAGTATAGTCTTAGAAAACAGTGCAAACAATGTATAGTTACAATAGGATGCAATGGGGAAACATAGGCATAGGGGCAACACAAACCATATACTCCAAAAGTGGAATGCGAACCACGAATGGACCCCAAACCTATGTGACCTTGTAGAGGGTCGCTGGGACTATTAGAAAATAGTGAGAGTTAGAAAAATAACCCTCCCCAAGACCCTGTAAAGTGAGTGCAAAGTGCACTGAAGTTCCCCTAAGGACAAAGAAGTCGTGTTAGAGGAATAATGCAGGAAAGACACAAACCAACAATGCAACAACTGTGGATTTCCAATCTAGGGTACCTGTGGAACAAGGGGACCAAGTCCAAAAGTCACAAGCAAGTCGGAGATGGGCAGATGCCCAGGAAATGCCAGCTGCGGGTGCAAAGAAGCTTCTACTGGACAGAAGAAGCTGCGGTTTCTGCAGGAACGCAAAGGGCTAGAGACTTCCCCTTTGGAGGACGGATCCCTCTCGCCTTGTAGAGTCGTGCAGAAGTGTTTTCCCGCCGAAAGAATGCCAACAAGCCTTGCTAGCTGCAAATCGTGCGGTTAGCGTTTTTGGATGCTGCTGTGGCCTAGGAGGGACCAGGAGGTCGCAAATTGGACCAGGAGGTAGAGGGGACGTCGAGCAAGACAAGGAGCCTTCTTAGCAGCAGGTAGCACCCGGAGAAGTGCCACAAACAGGCACTACGAGGATGTGTGAAACGGTGCTCACCCGAAGTCGCACAAAGAAGTCCCACGTCGCCGGAGAACAACTTAGGAGGTCGTGCAATGCAGGTTAGAGTGCCGTGGACCCAGGCTGGACTGTGCACAAAGGATTTCCGCCGGAAGTGCACGGAGGCCGGAGTAGCTGCAAAAGTCGCGGTTCCCAGCAATGCAGTCTAGCGAGGTGAGGCAAGGACTTACCTCCACCAAACTTGGACTGAAGAGTCACTGGACTGTGGGGGCCACTTGGACAGAGTTGCTGGATTCGAGGGACCTCGCTCGTCGTGCTGAGAGGAGACCCAAGGGACCGGTAATGCAGCTTTTTGGTGCCTGCGGTTGCAGGGGGAAGATTCCGTCGACCCACGGGAGATTTCTTCGGAGCTTCTAGTGCAGAGAGGAGGCAGACTACCCCCACAGCATGCACCACCAGGAAAACAGTCGAGAAGGCGGCAGGATCAGCGTTACAGAGTTGCAGTAGTCATCTTTGCTACTATGTTGCAGGTTTGCAGGCTTCCAGCGCGGTCAGCAGTCGATTCCTTGGCAGAAGGTGAAGAGAGAGATGCAGAGGAACTCGGATGAGCTCTTGCATTCGTTATCTAAAGTTTCCCCAGAGACCCTAAATAGCCAGAAAAGAGGGTTTGGCTACCTAGGAGAGAGGATAGGCTAGCAACACCTGAAGGAGCCTATCACAAGGAGTCTCTGACGTCACCTGGTGGCACTGGCCACTCAGAGCAGTCCAGTGTGCCAGCAGCACCTCTGTTTCCAAGATGGCAGAGGTCTGGAGCACACTGGAGGAGCTCTGGACACCTCCCAGGGGAGGTGCAGGTCAGGGGAGTGGTCACTCCCCTTTCCTTTGTCCAGTTTCGCGCCAGAGCAGGGCTAAGGGGTCCCCTGAACCGGTGTAGACTGGCTGATGCAGAATTGGGCACATCTGTGCCCAAGAAAGCATTTCCAGAGGCTGGGGGGAGGCTACTCCTCCCCTGCCTTCACACCATTTTCCAAAGGGAGAGGGTGTCACACCCTCTCTCAGAGGAAGTTCTTTGTTCTGCCATCCTGGGCCAGGCCTGGCTGGACCACAGGAGGGCAGATGCCTGTCTGAGGGGTTGGCAGCAGCAGCAGCTGCAGTGAAACTCCAGGAAGGGCAGTTTGGCAGTACCAGGGTCTGTGCTACAGACCACTTGGATCATGGGATTGTGCCAACTATGCCAGGATGGCATAGAGGGGGCAATTCCATGATCATAGACATGTTACATGGCCATATTCGGAGTTACCATTGTGAAGCTACATATAGGTAGTGACCTATATGTAGTGCACGCGTGTAATGGTGTCCCCGCACTCACAAAGTCAGGGAAATTGGCCCTGAACAATGTGGGGGCACCTTGGCTAGTGCCAGGGTGCCCTCACACTAAGTAACTTTGCACCTAACCTTTACCAGGTAAAGGTTAGACATATAGGTGACTTATAAGTTACTTAAGTGCAGTGTAAAATGGCTGTGAAATAACGTGGACGTTATTTCACTCAGGCTGCAGTGGCAGGCCTGTGTAAGAATTGTCAGAGCTCCCTATGGGTGGCAAAAGAAATGCTGCAGTCCATAGGGATCTCCTGGAACCCCAATACCCTGGGTACCTCAGTACCATATACTAGGGAATTATAAGGGTGTTCCAGTAAGCCAATGTAAATTGGTAAAATTGGTCACTAGCCTGTTAGTGACAATTTGAAAGAAATGAGAGAGCATAACCACTGAGGTTCTGGTTAGCAGAGCCTCAGTGAGACAGTTAGGCACCACACAGGGAACACATACATATAGGCCACAAACTTATGAGCACTGGGGTCCTGACTAGCAGGGTCCCAGTGACACATAACAAACATACTGAAAACATAGGGTTTTCACTATGAGCACTGGGCCCTGGCTAGCAGGATCCCAGTGAGACAGTGAAAACACCCTGACATACACTCACAAACAGGCCAAAAGTGGGGGTAACAAGGCTAGAAAGAGGCTACTTTCTCACACAACCCCCCCCCCCAAATGAAGGCCAATAAGGCTAACCTTGGCCAGTTGAGACTTTATTGTCTAAGTGGTGATAAGTAGAGAGTAGCTCTGCAATAGACTGGTTACTCTCTTTATCATCCACTATATGGTTACTTCCCTGTGAGGATGTAAATCACCCTGTTTGAAGTTTTTTAGCTAAGCAACAATGTGAAGATGTATTTTCAGAGTTTCTATCAGTAAGTTTTAGTTTAGAGCAGTGGGAATTGTCCACTGAACCTATTTGTAGTGATGGAAATGCCAGACAGGGATGCTGTCTCAGAAAAGCCATAGCTGGGCAAAAACTTTGTCCATATGGCTGGAAGAGAGAACAGGGATGCTGTTTCTCTTGGGTTGGAGCAGGGCAGGGATGCTGTCCTATGAGCTCCACACTAGGGCAGGGATGCTGTCCTAAGTGTTGTGAGGCAGTGCAGAGTTTCTGCACTAAAGTTTCTCTGGGAGGGTTGGAGGGATACTCCATGTTAACTAAAATGGTGCTCTTTTTGTCACCAATGTTAGTTATCCCACAGAGAGGTACTTCTACCTCAGGGAGTACAGCTTTGCCAGCTGATGCTTCCCTTGGAACAGGTGCCACCCCAGGAGAGGTTTCTCCCACCACAGGAATGGTATCCTGAATGGCAGGGTGGTTAGGGGATACTGTGATACCCTTTTTACCTGTTGATGGAGAGGGATCCTGAGTTTTCAGGCCTTCTCTCCTTTGCTTTTTCATTTCAGTAGAAATGAGAGGGAACAATTCCTCTGGGATGCCCAGCATGGCTGCATGGGCATAAAACTCTACATCAGCCCAACCTGAGGCCTCTAGGTCATTACCTAAGAGACAGTCTACAGGTAAGCTAGGTGATACTACCACCTGCTTAGGGCCAGTAACGCCACCCCAACTAAACTGAATTATAGCTAAGGGAAGAAACTTAGTGGAGTTATGGACATCAATAATCTTATACTGTTGTCCAATGATGTGTTGTTCAGGAGGCACTAGGTTTTCAGTCACCAAAGTGATACTGGCACCTGTGTCCCTGTAGGCCAAGGCCTCAACACCATTTATTGAAACTGTCTGCCTGTACTTATCCATTGTAAGGGGACAAGCAGCCAGTGTGGCAAGGCCAATGCCACTAGGTGTGATAGAAACTGTCTTGGGACTGACTACCCCAGTTTCTATGATGGACCCATAAGTGAACCCAACTACACCCTTTGCTTGACTGTTGCCAGCAGTCCCACCACTAGTACCATTACTGCTAGGGGCACTAGAGCTTGATGTATTAGTGGTGGTAGGCTCAGGGGGTTTACCTGGACAGGACTTATCCCCTGGCCTATGGCCTCTGTTTTTACACACAAAGCACCAAGGCTTTTTAATGTGTGCAGGTTGAGAAGAAGAGGAAGAATTAGTTTTATCCCCACCCTCTGAAGAGTGTTTAAGATTTGAAGTGGGATCTTTGGTTTTACCCTTATCCCCATTGTAAGGAAATGCCTCCTTGGCATGGTTGCCCCCTGACTTTTTGCCTTTGCTGATGCTATGTTTACAATTGAAAGTGTGCTGAGGCCTGCTAACCAGGCCCCAGCACCAGTGTTCTTTCCCTAACCTGTACTTTTGTATCCACAATTGGCAGACCCTGGCATCCAGATAAGTCCCTTGTAACTGGTACTTCTAGTACCAAGGGCCCTGATGCCAAGGAAGGTCTCTAAGGGCTGCAGCATGTCTTATGCCACCCTGGAGACCTCTCACTCAGCACAGACACACTGCTTGCCAGCTTGTGTGTGCTAGTGAGAACAAAACGAGTAAGTCGACATGGCACTCCCCTCAGGGTGCCATGCCAGCCTCTCACTGCCTATGCAAGTATAGGTCAGTCACCCCTCTAGCAGGCCTTACAGCCCTAAGGCAGGGTGCACTATACCATAGGTGAGGGTACCAGTGCATGAGCATGGTACCCCTACAGTGTCTAAACAAAACCTTAGACATTGTAAGTGCAGGGTAGCCATAAGAGTATATGGTCTGGGAGTTTGTCAAACACGAACTCCACAGCACCATAATGGCTACACTGAAAACTGGGAAGTTTGGTATCAAACTTCTCAGCACAATAAATGCACACTGATGCCAGTGTACATTTTATTGTAAAATACACCCCAGAGGGCACCTTAGAGGTGCCCCCTGAAACTTAACCGACTGTCTGTGTAGGCTGACTAGTTCCAGCAGCCTGCCACACCAGAGACATGTTGCTGGCCCCATGGGGAGAGTGCCTTTGTCACTCTGAGGCCAGTAACAAAGCCTGCACTGGGTGGAGATGCTAACACCTCCCCCAGGCAGGAGCTGTGACACCTGGCGGTGAGCCTCAAAGGCTCACCCCTTTGTCACAGCCCAGCAGGGCACTCCAGCTTAGTGGAGTTGCCCGCCCCCTCCGGCCACGGCCCCCACTTTTGGCGGCAAGGCTGGAGGGAACAAAGAAAGCAACAAGGAGGAGTCACTGGCCAGTCAGGACAGCCCCTAAGGTGTCCTGAGCTGAGGTGACTCTGACTTTTAGAAATCCTCCATCTTGCAGATGGAGGATTCCCCCAATAGGGTTAGGATTGTGACCCCCTCCCCTTGGGAGGAGGCACAAAGAGGGTGTACCCACCCTCAGGGCTAGTAGCCATTGGCTACTAACCCCCCAGACCTAAACACGCCCTTAAATTTAGTATTTAAGGGCTACCCTGAACCCTAGAAAATTAGATTCCTGCAACTACAAGAAGAAGGACTGCCTAGCTGAAAAACCCCTGCAGAGGAAGACCAGAAGACGACAACTGCCTTGGCTCCAGAAACTCACCGGCCTGTCTCCTGCCTTCCAAAGATCCTGCTCCAGCGACGCCTTCCAAAGGGACCAGCGACCTCGACATCCTCTGAGGACTGCCCCTGCTTCGAAAAGACAAGAAACTCCCGAGGACAGCGGACCTGCTCCAAGAAAAGCTGCAACTTTGTTTCAGCAGCTTTAAAGAACCCTGCAAGCTCCCCGCAAGAAGCGTGAGACTTGCAACACTGCACCCGGCGACCCCGACTCGGCTGGTGGCAATCCAACACCTCAGGAGGGACCCCAGGACTACTCTAAGACTGTGAGTACAAAAACCTGTCCCCCCTGAGCCTCCACAGCGCCGCCTGCAGAGGGAATCCCGAGGCTTCCCCTGACCGCGACTCTTTGAATCCTTAATCCCGACACCTGGGAGAGACCCTGCACCCGCAGCCCCCAGGACCTGAAGGACCGGACTTTCACTGGAGGAGTGACCCCCAGGAGTCCCTCTCCCTTGACCAAGTGGAGGTTTCCCCGAGGAACCCCCCCCTTGCCTGCCTGCAGCGCTAAAGAGATCCCTAGATCTCCCATTGACTTCCATTACAAACCCGACGCTTGTTTCTACACTGCACCCGGCCGCCCCCGCGCTGCTGAGGGTGAAATTTCTGTGTGGGCTTGTGTCCCCCCCGGTGCCCTACAAAACCCCCCTGGTCTGCCCTCCGAAGACGCGGGTACCTACCTGCAAGCAGACCGGAACCGGGGCACCCCCTTCTCTCCATTCTAGCCTATGTGTTTTGGGCACCACTTTGAACTCTGCACCTGACCGGCCCTGAGCTGCTGGTGTGGTGACTTTGGGGTTGCTCTGAACCCCCAACGGTGGGCTACCTTGGACCAAGAACTAAGCCCTGTAAGTGTCTTACTTACCTGGTTAACCTAACAAATACTTACCTCCCCTAGGAACTGTGAAAATTGCACTGTGTCCACTTTTAAAACAGCTATTTGTGAATAACTTGAAAAGTATACATGCAATTTTGATGATTTGAAGTTCCTAAAGTACTTACCTGCAATACCTTTCGAATGAGATATTACATGTAGAATTTGAACCTGTGGTTCTTAAAATAAACTAAGAAAAGATATTTTTCTATATAAAAACCTATGGGCTGGATTTGTCTCTGAGTGTGTGTACCTCATTTATTGTCTATGTGTATGTACAACAAATGCTTAACACTACTCCTTGGATAAGCCTACTGCTCGACCACACTACCACAAAATAGAGCATTAGTATTATCTATTTTTACCACTATTTTACCTCTAAGGGGAACCCTTGGACTCTGTACATGCTATTCCTTACTTTGAAATAGCACATACAGAGCCAACTTCCTACATTGGTGGCAGCGGTGGGATACAAGACTTTGCATTTGCTGGACTACTCAGCCAATACCTGATCACACGACAAATTCCAAAATTGTCATTAGAAATTGATTTTTGCAATTTGAAAAGTTTTCTAAATTCTTAAAAGACCTGCTAGGGCCTTGTGTTAGATCCTGTTTAGCATTTCTTTTAGAGTTTAAAAGTTTGTAAAAGTTTGAATTAGATTCTAGAACCAGTTGTAGATTCTTAAAAAGTATTCCAACTTTTAGAAGCAAAATGTCTAGCACAGATGTGACTGTGGTGGAACTCGACACCACACCTTACCTCCATCTTAAGATGAGGGAGCTAAGGTCACTCTGTAAAATAAAGAAAATAACAATGGGCCCCAAACCTACCAAAATACAGCTCCAGGAGCTTTTGGCAGAGTTTGAAAAGGCCAACCCCTCTGAGGGTGGCAACTCAGAGGAAGAGGATAGTGACTTGGAGGACAATTCCCCCCTACCAATCCTATCTAGGGAGAACAGGGTCCCTCAAACCCTGACTCCAAAAATAATAGTCAGAGATGCTGGTTCCCTCACAGGAGAGACCAACACCTCTGAAATCACTGAGGATAGCCCCAGTGAAGAGGACATCCAGTTAGCCAGGATGGCCAAAAGATTGGCTTTGGAAAGACAGATCCTAGCCATAGAGAGGGAAAGACAAGAGATGGGCCTAGGACCCATCAATGGTGGCAGCAACATAAATAGGGTCAGAGATTCTCCTGACATGTTGAAAATCCCTAAAGGGATTGTAACTAAATATGAAGATGGTGATGACATCACCAAATGGTTCACAGCTTTTGAGAGGGCTTGTGTAACCAGAAAAGTGAACAGATCTCACTGGGGTGCTCTCCTTTGGGAAATGTTCACAGGAAAGTGTAGGGATAGACTCCTCACACTCTCTGGACAAGATGCAGAATCTTATGACCTCATGAAGGGTACCCTGATTGAGGGCTTTGGATTCTCCACTGAGGAGTATAGGATTAGATTCAGGGGGGCTCAAAAATCCTCGAGCCAGACCTGGGTTGACTTTGTAGACTACTCAGTGAAAACACTAGATGGTTGGATTCAAGGCAGTGGTGTAAGTAATTATGATGGGCTGTACAATTTATTTGTGAAAGAACACCTGTTAAGTAATTGTTTCAATGATAAACTGCATCAGCATCTGGTAGACCTAGGACCAATTTCTCCCCAAGAATTGGGAAAGAAGGCGGACCATTGGGTCAAGACAAGGGTGTCCAAGACTTCAACAGGGGGTGACCAAAAGAAAGGGGTCACAAAGACTCCCCAGGGGAAGGGTGATGAGACAACCAAAACTAAAAATAGTAAAGAGTCTTCTACAGGCCCCCAAAAACCTGCACAGGAGGGTGGGCCCAGAGCCTCTTCACAAAACAATGGGTACAAGGGTAAAAACTTTGATCCCAAAAAGGCCTGGTGTCATAGCTGTAAACAGCATGGACACCAAACTGGAGACAAGGCCTGTCCCAAGAAAGGTTCCACTCCAAACTCCCATCCAGGTAACACTGGTATGGCTAGTCTCCAAGTGGGATCAACAGTGTGCCAAGAGCAAATCAGGGTCCACACTGAAGCTACTCTAGTTTCTGAGGGTGGGGTGGATTTAGCCACACTAGCTGTCTGGCCGCCTAACATGCAAAAATACAGACAGCAACTCTTAATTAATGGGACTAGAATAGAGGGCCTGAGGGATACAGGTGCCAGTGTCACCATGGTGACAGAGAAACTGGTTTCCCCTGGCCAATACCTGACTGGAAAAACTTACACAGTCACCAACGCTGACAATCAGAGAAAAGTACATCCCATGGCAATGGTTACTTTAGAATGGGGAGGGGTCAATGGCCTGAAACAGGTGGTGGTCTCCTCAAATATCCCAGTGGACTGTCTGCTTGGAAATGACCTGGAGTCCTCAGCATGGGCTGAGGTAGAGCTAAAAACCCATGCAGCAATGCTGGGTATCCCTGAACTGGTGTGTGTGAAAACAAGAGCACAGTGCAAGGCACAGGGTGAACAAGTAGAGCTGGAGTCTGGAAGAATGGCCCAGCCTACCAAGAGAACAGGAAAGTCAGTTGGGAAACCAACTGCAACACAGCAAAAGAAAGGGAACCTCTCTTCTCAGGAAGAAGTTCTGCCCTCTGAGGGAACTGAGCCTTTGGAGCTTGAACCTTATCAGGTTGAGCTCTTAGGCCCAGGGGGACCCTCAAGGGAGGAGCTGTGTAAGGGACAAGAAACCTGTCCCTCTCTTGAAGGCCTTAGGCAGCAAGCTGCTGAAGAGTCCAAAGGCAAGAAAAATGGAACGCATAGGGTCTATTGGGAAGATGGACTCCTGTACACTGAGGCCAGAGACCCCAAACCTGGTGCCACTAGGAGAGTGGTAGTGCCTCAGCTGTTCAGGAAGTTCATCCTAACATTGGCCCATGACATTCCCCTTGCTGGACATTTGGGACAAACCAAGACGTGGGAGAGGTTAGTCAACCACTTCTACTGGCCCAATATGTCCAACATGGTTAAGGAGTTTTGCCTCTCCTGCCCCACCTGTCAAGCCAGTGGTAAGACAGGTGGGCATCCAAAGGCCCCCCTCATTCCACTTCCAGTGGTGGGGGTTCCCTTTGAAAGAGTGGGTGTGGACATAGTTGGTCCACTGGAACCTCCCACAGCCTCAGGAAATATGTATATCCTGGTAGTAGTGGATCATGCTACCAGGTATCCTGAAGCTATTCCCCTTAGGTCGACTACTGCCCCTGCAGTAGCCAAGGCCCTCATTGGTATCTTTACCAGAGTGGGTTTCCCTAAGGAGGTGGTGTCTGACAGAGGTACCAACTTCATGTCAGCATACCTAAAGCACATGTGGAATGAGTGTGGAGTGACTTATAAATTCACTACACCATACCATCCACAAACTAATGGCTTGGTTGAGAGATTCAACAAGACATTAAAAGGCATGATCATGGGGCTCCCAGAAAAGCTCAAAAGGAGATGGGATGTCCTCTTGCCATGTCTGCTTTTCGCTTACAGAGAGGTACCACAGAAGGGAGTAGGATTCTCACCCTTTGAACTTCTGTTTGGTCATCCTGTAAGGGGACCACTTGCCCTTGTTAAAGAAGGCTGGGAGAGACCTCTCCATGAGCCTAAACAGGACATAGTGGACTATGTACTTGGCCTTCGCTCTAGAATGGCAGAGTACATGGAAAAGGCAACCAAAAACCTTGAGGCCAGCCAACAGCTCCAGAAGTTTTGGTATGACCAAAAGGCTGCACTGGTTGAGTTCCAACCAGGGCAGAAAGTCTGGGTTCTGGAGCCTGTGGCTCCCAGGGCACTCCAGGACAAATGGAGTGGCCCTTACCCAGTACTAGAGAGGAAGAGTCAGGTCACCTACTTGGTGGACCTGGGCACAAGCAGGAGCCCCAAGAGGGTGATCCATGTAAACCGCCTTAAGCTCTTCCACGACAGGGCTGATGTCAATCTGTTGATGGTAACAGATGAGGATCAGGAGGCAGAGAGTGAACCTCTCCCTGATCTTCTGTCATCAGACCCAAAAGATGGGACAGTAGATGGAGTGATCTACTCAGACACCCTCTCTGGCCAACAGCAAGCTGATTGTAGGAGAGTCCTACAACAGTTTCCTGAACTCTTCTCCTTAACCCCTGGTCAGACACACCTGTGTACCCATGATGTGGACACAGGAGACAGCATGCCTGTCAAGAACAAAATCTTTAGACAGTCTGACCATGTTAAGGAAAGCATCAAGGTGGAAGTCCACAAGATGCTGGAATTGGGAGTAATTGAGCGCTCTGACAGCCCCTGGGCTAGCCCAGTGGTCTTAGTCCCCAAACCTCACACCAAAGATGGAAAGAAAGAGATGAGGTTTTGTGTGGACTACAGAGGGCTCAATTCTGTCACCAAGACAGATGCCCATCCAATTCCAAGAGCTGATGAGCTCATTGATAAATTAGGTGCTGCCAAATTTCTAAGTACCTTTGACTTGACAGCAGGGTACTGGCAAATAAAAATGGCACCTGGAGCAAAAGAAAAGACAGCATTCTCCACACCTGATGGGCATTATCAGTTTACTGTTATGCCCTTTGGTTTAAAGAATGCCCCTGCCACCTTCCAAAGGTTGGTGAATCAAGTCCTTGCTGGCTTGGAGTCCTTTAGCACAGCTTATCTTGATGATATTGCTGTCTTTAGCTCCACCTGGCAGGATCACCTGGTCCACCTGAGGAAGGTTTTGAAGGCTCTGCAATCTGCAGGCCTCTCTATCAAGGCATCCAAATGCCAGATAGGGCAGGGAACTGTGGTTTACTTGGGCCACCTTGTAGGTGGAGGCCAAGTTCAGCCACTCCAACCCAAGATCCAGACTATTCTGGACTGGGTAGCTCCAAAAACCCAGACTCAAGTCAGGGCATTCCTTGGCTTGACTGGGTATTACAGGAGGTTTGTGAAGGGATATGGATCCATTGTGACAGCCCTCACTGAACTCACCTCCAAGAAAATGCCCAAGAAAGTGAACTGGACTGTGGAATGCCAACAGGCCTTTGACACCCTGAAACAGGCAATGTGCTCGGCACCAGTTCTAAAAGCTCCAGATTATTCTAAGCAGTTCATTGTGCAGACTGATGCCTCTGAACATGGGATAGGGGCAGTTTTGTCCCAAACAAATGATGATGGCCTTGACCAGCCTGTTGCTTTCATTAGCAGGAGGTTACTCCCCAGGGAGCAGCGTTGGAGTGCCGTTGAGAGGGAGGCCTTTGCTGTGGTTTGGTCCCTGAAGAAGCTGAGACCATACCTCTTTGGGACTCACTTCCTAGTTCAAACTGACCACAGACCTCTCAAATGGCTGATGCAAATGAAAGGTGAAAATCCTAAACTGTTGAGGTGGTCCATCTCCCTACAGGGAATGGACTTTATAGTGGAACACAGACCTGGGACTGCCCATGCCAATGCAGATGGCCTTTCCAGGTTCTTCCACTTAGAAAATGAAGACTCTCTTGGGAAAGGTTAGTCTCATCCTCTTTCGTTTGGGGGGGGGGTTGTGTAAGGAAATGCCTCCTTGGCATGGTTGCCCCCTGACTTTTTGCCTTTGCTGATGCTATGTTTACAATTGAAAGTGTGCTGAGGCCTGCTAACCAGGCCCCAGCACCAGTGTTCTTTCCCTAACCTGTACTTTTGTATCCACAATTGGCAGACCCTGGCATCCAGATAAGTCCCTTGTAACTGGTACTTCTAGTACCAAGGGCCCTGATGCCAAGGAAGGTCTCTAAGGGCTGCAGCATGTCTTATGCCACCCTGGAGACCTCTCACTCAGCACAGACACACTGCTTGCCAGCTTGTGTGTGCTAGTGAGAACAAAACGAGTAAGTCGACATGGCACTCCCCTCAGGGTGCCATGCCAGCCTCTCACTGCCTATGCAAGTATAGGTCAGTCACCCCTCTAGCAGGCCTTACAGCCCTAAGGCAGGGTGCACTATACCATAGGTGAGGGTACCAGTGCATGAGCATGGTACCCCTACAGTGTCTAAACAAAACCTTAGACATTGTAAGTGCAGGGTAGCCATAAGAGTATATGGTCTGGGAGTTTGTCAAACACGAACTCCACAGCACCATAATGGCTACACTGAAAACTGGGAAGTTTGGTATCAAACTTCTCAGCACAATAAATGCACACTGATGCCAGTGTACATTTTATTGTAAAATACACCCCAGAGGGCACCTTAGAGGTGCCCCCTGAAACTTAACCGACTGTCTGTGTAGGCTGACTAGTTCCAGCAGCCTGCCACACCAGAGACATGTTGCTGGCCCCATGGGGAGAGTGCCTTTGTCACTCTGAGGCCAGTAACAAAGCCTGCACTGGGTGGAGATGCTAACACCTCCCCCAGGCAGGAGCTGTGACACCTGGCGGTGAGCCTCAAAGGCTCACCCCTTTGTCACAGCCCAGCAGGGCACTCCAGCTTAGTGGAGTTGCCCGCCCCCTCCGGCCACGGCCCCCACTTTTGGCGGCAAGGCTGGAGGGAACAAAGAAAGCAACAAGGAGGAGTCACTGGCCAGTCAGGACAGCCCCTAAGGTGTCCTGAGCTGAGGTGACTCTGACTTTTAGAAATCCTCCATCTTGCAGATGGAGGATTCCCCCAATAGGGTTAGGATTGTGACCCCCTCCCCTTGGGAGGAGGCACAAAGAGGGTGTACCCACCCTCAGGGCTAGTAGCCATTGGCTACTAACCCCCCAGACCTAAACACGCCCTTAAATTTAGTATTTAAGGGCTACCCTGAACCCTAGAAAATTAGATTCCTGCAACTACAAGAAGAAGGACTGCCTAGCTGAAAAACCCCTGCAGAGGAAGACCAGAAGACGACAACTGCCTTGGCTCCAGAAACTCACCGGCCTGTCTCCTGCCTTCCAAAGATCCTGCTCCAGCGACGCCTTCCAAAGGGACCAGCGACCTCGACATCCTCTGAGGACTGCCCCTGCTTCGAAAAGACAAGAAACTCCCGAGGACAGCGGACCTGCTCCAAGAAAAGCTGCAACTTTGTTTCAGCAGCTTTAAAGAACCCTGCAAGCTCCCCGCAAGAAGCGTGAGACTTGCAACACTGCACCCGGCGACCCCGACTAGGCTGGTGGCAATCCAACACCTCAGGAGGGACCCCAGGACTACTCTAAGACTGTGAGTACAAAAACCTGTCCCCCCTGAGCCCCCACAGCGCCGCCTGCAGAGGGAATCCCGAGGCTTCCCCTGACCGCGACTCTTTGAATCCTAAGTCCCGACACCTGGGAGAGACCCTGCACCCGCAGCCCCCAGGACCTGAAGGACCGGACTTTCACTGGAGGAGTGACCCCCAGGAGTCCCTCTCCCTTGACCAAGTGGAGGTTTCCCCGAGGAACCCCCCCCTTGCCTGCCTGCAGCGCTAAAGAGATCCCTAGATCTCCCATTGACTTCCATTACAAACCCGACGCTTGTTTCTACACTGCACCCGGCCGCCCCCGCGCTGCTGAGGGTGAAATTTCTGTGTGGGCTTGTGTCCCCCCCGGTGCCCTACAAAACCCCCCTGGTCTGCCCTCCGAAGACGCGGGTACCTACCTGCAAGCAGACCGGAACCGGGGCACCCCCTTCTCTCCATTCTAGCCTATGTGTTTTGGGCACCACTTTGAACTCTGCACCTGACCGGCCCTGAGCTGCTGGTGTGGTGACTTTGGGGTTGCTCTGAACCCCCAACGGTGGGCTACCTTGGACCAAGAACTAAGCCCTGTAAGTGTCTTACTTACCTGGTTAACCTAACAAATACTTACCTCCCCTAGGAACTGTGAAAATTGCACTAAGTGTCCACTTTTAAAACAGCTATTTGTGAATAACTTGAAAAGTATACATGCAATTTTGATGATTTGAAGTTCCTAAAGTACTTACCTGCAATACCTTTCGAATGAGATATTACATGTAGAATTTGAACCTGTGGTTCTTAAAATAAACTAAGAAAATATATTTTTCTATATAAAAACCTATGGGCTGGATTTGTCTCTGAGTGTGTGTACCTCATTTATTGTCTATGTGTATGTACAACAAATGCTTAACACTACTCCTTGGATAAGCCTACTGCTCGACCACACTACCACAAAATAGAGCATTAGTATTATCTATTTTTACCACTATTTTACCTCTAAGGGGAACCCTTGGACTCTGTACATGCTATTCCTTACTTTGAAATAGCACATACAGAGCCAACTTCCTACACCCATGCTTATCTTGAGATTTTTCACCATCTTTCTTCTTATTGCCATCTTTGTCACCCCCTGTATGAACTTTTCTGTTCACCCTTGTTCTGACTCATTTGTCTGCCTTCTTTCCAAATTCTTGGGGAGAGGTCAGATCAGAGTCTACCAGGTACTGGTGCAACAAATCAGACACACAATTATTAAGAATATGCTCTCTAAGGATCAAGTTATACAGGCTGTCATAATCAGTAACTTTACTGCCATGTAACCACCCCTCCAAAGCCTTCACTGAATGGTCAATGAAATCAACCCAGTCTTGTGAAGACTCCTTTTTGGTCTCTCTGAACTTTATCCTGTACTGTTCAGTGGTTAAGCCATAACCATCCAGGAGTGCATTCTTAAGAACTTTGTAATCATTAGCTTCATTTTCTTTTACAGTAAGGAGCCTATCCCTACCTTTTCCACTAAATGATAGCCATAGGATAGCAGCCCACTGCCTTTGAGGGACATCCTGTACAACACAGGCCCTCTCAAGTGCAGCAAACCACTTGTTAATGTCATCCCCCTCTTTATAAGGGGGAACTATCTTGTGCAGATTCCTGGAATCATGCTCTTTTGCAGGATGACTATGGGGAATACTGCTGCTGCCACCATGGGTTTCTAAACCCAGTTTCTGTCTCTCCTTCTCTACTTCTAAAGTCTGTCTATCCAAATCCAGCTGTTTCTTCTTGAGCTTCAGTCTGGTTTGTTCCACTCTCAATCTATTGAGCTCCCTTTCTAACAATCTGTCATCAGGGTGGGTGGGAGGGACATTCCTTGAAACAGAAGTATGGTGAGAATGGACAGAAGGAGACCTGTCCCTTACAGAGGGAACCCTAACAGCTTGGCTAACAGTATAATGTGAGAGCACACCATCAGTATGGTGTGATTCAACCTCTGTACCAACTATGCTAGACTGTCTAGTAATGGGCAGGCTGAGAAGTTTCTATCCTGAATCTTTTCCTGGGGGAGTCCCTGGATCAGATTGGGAACCATTAGCTACTTTTTCAACAGACGGGGCACTTTTAGCCTTATCTTGTTCTCTAAGCATGTTAAGTAACAATTCCAAGGAAGGATTCTTCCCTACACTCAAACCTCTCTCTATACAGAGACTCCTTGCTCCTTTCCAGCTAAGGTGGTCATATGCAATCTTAGACAGGTCAACATTTTGGCCTGTGCCAGACATTTTTAGAGAGAGTTAAAGTGATAGAAAAAGTGAAAAACGTTTGTCAGAGCTTTTAGAAAGACAGAGAAAAAAAACTTTTTAAACTTTTTAGAACTTTTTAGAAAGTTAGAAGTACTTTTCAGCACTTAGAAAAGAGTGAAAAGAGGAAATGCAAAACTTTTTGGCTGTGTGTATATACACTGACCTTGTTTTGTATATTTTTCTCTTATGAAAAGTACAATGACAAGAGTGGTAAGTAGTCTCAAAGCACTTATCCCACCGCTGCACAACCAATGTAGGAGGCTGGACTGGCTTGAGGTGAGTACAAAGGGGTACTTGCACCTTGCACCAGGCCCAGTTATCCCTTATTAGTGTATAGGGTGTCTAGCAGCTTAGGCTGATAGATAATGGTAGCTTAGCAGAGCAGCTTAGGCTGAACTAGGAGACGTGTGAAGCTACTACAGTACCACTTAGTGTCATATGCACAATATCATAAGAAAACACAATACACAGTTATACTAAAAATAAAGGTACTTTATTTTTATGACAATATGCCAAAGTATCTTAGAGTGTACCCTCAGTGAGAGGATAGGAAATATACACAAGATATATATACACAATAGCAAAAATATGCACTATAGTCTTAGAAAACAGTGCAAACAATGTATAGTTACAATAGGATGCAATGGGGAAACATAGGGATAGGGGCAACACAAACCATATACTCCAAAAGTGGAATGCGAACCACGAATGGACCCCAAACCTATGTGACCTTGTAGAGGGTCGCTGGGACTATTAGAAAATAGTGAGAGTTAGAAAAATAACCCTCCCCAAGACCCTGTAAAGTGAGTGCAAAGTGCACTGAAGTTCCCCTAAGGACAAAGAAGTTGTGTTAGAGGAATAATGCAGGAAAGACACAAACCAACAATGCAACAACTGTGGATTTCCAATCTAGGGTACCTGTGGAACAAGGGGACCAAGTTCAAAAGTCACAAGCAAGTCGGAGATGGGCAGATGCCCAGGAAATGCCAGCTGCGGGTGCAAAGAAGCTTCTACTGGACAGAAGAAGCTGCGGTTTCTGCAGGAACGCAAAGGGCTAGAGACTTCCCCTTTGGAGGACGGATCCCTCTCGCCTTGTAGAGTCGTGCAGAAGTGTTTTCCCGCCGAAAGAACGCCAACAAGCCTTGCTAGCTGCAAATCGTGCGGTTAGCGTTTTTGGATGCTGCTGTGGCCTAGGAGGAACCAGGAGGTCGCAAATTTGACCAGGAGGTAGAGGGGACGTCGAGCACGACAAGGAGCCCTCTTAGCAGCAGGTAGCACCCGGAGAAGTGCCAGAAACAGGCACTACGAGGATGCGTGAAACGGTGCTCACCCGAAGTCGCACAAAGAAGTCCCACGTCGCCGGAGAACAACTTAGGAGGTCGTGCAATGCAGGTTAGAGTGCCGTGGACCCAGGCTGGACTGTGCACAAAGGATTTCCGCCGGAAGTGCACGGAGGCCGGAGTAGCTGCAAAAGTCGCGGTTCCCAGCAATGCAGTCTAGCGAGGTGAGGCAAGGACTTACCTCCACCAAACTTGGACTGAAGAGTCACTGGACTGTGGGGGCCACTTGGACAGAGTTGCTGGATTCGAGGGACCTCGCTCGTCGTGCTGAGAGGAGACCCAAGGGACCGGTAATGCAGCTTTTTGGTGCCTGCGGTTGCAGGGGGAAGATTCCGTCGACCCACTGGAGATTTCTTCGGAGCTTCTAGTGCAGAGAGGAGGCAGACTACCCCCACAGCATGCACCACCAGGAAAACAGTCGAGAAGGCAGCAGGATCAGCGTTACAGAGTTGCAGTAGTCGTCTTTGCTGCTATGTTGCAGTTTTGCAGGCTTCCAGCGCGGTCAGCAGTTGATTCCTTGGCAGAAGGTGAAGAGAGAGATGCAGAGGAACTCGGATGAGCTCTTGCATTCGTTATCTAAAGTTTCCCCAGAGACAGAGACCCTAAATAGCCAGAAAAGAGGGTTTGGCTACTTAGTAGAGAGGATAGGCTAGCAACACCTGAAGGAGCCTATCAGAAGGAGTCTCTGACGTCACCTGGTGGCACTGGCCACTCAGAGCAGTCCAGTGTGCCAGCAGCACCTCTGTTTCCAAGATGGCAGAGGTCTGGAGCACACTAGCGGAGCTCTGGACACCTCCCAGGGGAGGTGCAGGTCAGGGGAGTGGTCACTCCCCTTTCCTTTGTCCAGTTTCGCGCCAGAGCAGGGCTAAGGGGTCCCCTGAACCGGTGTAGACTGGCTGATGCAGAATTGGGCACATCTGTGCCCAAGAAAGCATTTCCAGAGGCTGGGGGGAGGCTACTCCTCCCCTGCCTTCACACCATTTTCCAAAGGGAGAGGGTGTCACACCCTCTCTCAGAGGAAGTTCTTTGTTCTGCCATCCTGGGCCAGGCCTGGCTGGACCCCAGGAGGGCAGATGCCTGTCTGAGGGGTTGGCAGCAGCAGCAGCTGCAGTGAAACCCCAGGAAGGGCAGTTTGGCAGTACCAGGGTCTGTGCTACAGACCACTTGGATCATGGGATTGTGCCAACTATGCCAGGATGGCATAGAGGGGGCAATTCCATGATCATAGACATGTTACATGGCCATATTCGGAGTTACCATTGTGAAGCTACATATAGGTAGTGACCTATATGTAGTGCACGCGTGTAATGGTGTCCCCGCACTCACAAAGTCAGGGAAATTGGCCCTGAACAATGTGGGGGCACCTTGGCTAGTGCCAGGGTGCCCTCACACTAAGTAACTTTGCACCTAACCTTTACCAGGTAAAGGTTAGACATATAGGTGTCTTATAAGTTACTTAAGTGCAGTGTAAAATGGCTGTGAAATAACGTGGACGTTATTTCACTCAGGCTGCAGTGGCAGGCCTGTGTAAGAATTGTCAGAGCTCCCTATGGGTGGCAAAAGAAATGCTGCAGTCCATAGGGATCTCCTGGAACCCCAATACCCTGGGTACCTCAGTACCATATACTAGGGAATTATAAGGGTGTTCCAGTAAGCCAATGTAAATTGGTAAAATTGGTCACTAGCCTGTTAGTGACAATTTGAAATAAATGAGAGAGCATAACCACTGAGGTTCTGGTTAGCAGAGCCTCAGTGAGACAGTTAGGCACCACACAGGGAACACATACATATAGGCCACAAACCTATGAGCACTGGGGTCCTGACTAGCAGGGTCCCAGTGACAGATAACAAACATACTGAAAACATAGGGTTTTCACTATGAGCACTGGGCCCTGGCTAGCAGGATCCCAGTGAGACAGTGAAAACACCCTGACATACACTCACAAACAGGCCAAAAGTGGGGGTAACAAGGCTAGAAAGAGGCTACTTTCTCACATCATGCATCCCATAAGCTGAGTAAAGGAAGTATTAACATGAGAGACTTGCCTCTTCTGCTGGTGACGTCTCAAGAATTTGATCAATTGCTTTTTGTTCTTCCAGTCCCTAAAAAAGGCAGATAATTAAAAAAGATGAACATGCGCAAAACAAAGTATTTACACATCAAAGCAATTGAATAAAAAGAAGATTATGCAACTGCTGTGTACTGGATTTTCATATTTGCCCATTACTCAATCTCAAGTACTATAATATTGCTTTTTTAGGTGTCGTTAAAATACACATGGGTCCTTCTGCGAGGGATATTTGTAAGTCAGACCCAAATCATGATAGTAAGTAAGAAATGAAATCACTTCTAACTCTTCTTCTCCATCGTGGGACTCTCGATTGACAATATTATTATATGATTAGCTTGAGAACAAGTTAATAATTTCATGTTTTATATAAAAATGCTGATGAATGCAGCAGCCTACATAAAGCAATCCAAAAATGAAAACCTGATGAAAATTAGGAAGCCGGGATCAGATAGGTAGCAGGAGGTCTGCTGAGGTCACATGATGCACTGATCCTACAAGGAACCAAACACGTTCAATAGTTAGTGGAATTCCAATACTACCTTTAGGAAAAAATAAGGATGAGTTCTCTTCACCACCATCTATGGTAAACACTGCTTAAGGCTGTCTAACAGCTGTGAAGGCTTGTATTTCACTAACCCATATGGGCTGAGGTGATTGCAACTAGAAAAGGAGTAGTCCAGGAAAGAAGCTTTAATGAAGCATTGTAGAAAGGTTCAAAGTGTTGAGTGATTGTAAGAAAGTACCCTCTTCCTTGGCATGGTTAACCCCATTTTCTGACTGTTGTCAGTGTGTTTGAGTGTGTTCACTGGGATTCTGCTAACCAGGACCCCAGTGATTATGCTCCCTCTCTTTAAATTTGGTTGCTTGGACCATAGACACCGCACATTTGGCATACTGGTGTCCCCATATATGTCCCTAGTATATGGTACCCAGGTACCCAGGGCATTGGTGCACCAGGGGTCCCCCATGGGCTTCAGCATCTATTCTGCCACCCATGGGAGCCCATGTAAAGTCTGTCTGTAGGCCTGCCATTGCAGCCTGTGAGAAAGGGTGCATGCACCCTTTTCACTACAGGTCACTGCACTAGGTCACTGTAAGTCACCCCTATGGTTTGCCCTCCTAGCCCAGAGGGTAGGGTGCAGGTACCTGTGTGAGGGCACCCCTGCATGAGCAGAGGTGCCCCCACAAACTCCAGCCCCAATTTCATGGACTTCGTGAGTGTAGGGTGCCATTTTACACATGTACTGGACATAGGTCACTACCTATCTCCAGCTACATAATGGTAACTCGAAACCTAGGCGTGTTTGGTATCAAACATGTCTGAATCATACCCCAACACTGTTGCCAGTACTGGAAGGATAAGTTACTTACCTGTAAATCCTAGTTCTCTTCCAGGGGTATCCTCATCAAAGTCATAAACATTGAATATTCCCGCCCTTGTGCGGGGACCCCGGAGCATATATAAAATATATACACATTATACATGTGTAACAAACAGTCATGCAGGCTATCATGTTAAAAACAGGCTAAAATGCTTTATTTCTATGAAGTTTTTTTTTTTTTTTTTTTTAAATACTACAATAGAGCATAAATAAGTACCCAAGCTCCTAAAATTAGGCTTGGGGAAGTAAGCAGTAGCAAACTCTAGTGAAAAAATAGAGAAAACTGCATTGAAAAACAATGAAGCATTCTTAGCCAATAGGCTGCATGTAGGTTAACACAGGAGAACCATAAAAACTTTGGCACTGTGCCTTTAAGACCCTGAGCACCTCCAGTACCCCACCATGCCTCAGGGGTGAAGGAAAGGTGACAGTTGGTTCACAGTTAGGTCAGTTCTTTTTACGGTGACAATTTGTATAATTGAATCAAAATACTGTCTGTCCTGCACTTCCAGTAGACGTGTGTCCGGGGAGGAGGGTGGGTTGTTTATGACTTTGATGAGGATACCCCTGGAAGAGAACTAGGATTTACAGGTAAGTAACTTATCCTTCTCTTCCAGGGGATCCTCATCAATAGTCATAAACATTGAATAGATTAGCAAGCCCATCCCTAAACCCAGCGGACTGTCCGATAGAAGTGCAGGAATAGACATGTCTTACGCAAATAAATTCCTTAGAGAGGCCTGCCCCACTTGGGCATCCGCTCTTGCATCTGAGTCTAAACAATAATGTCTTGTAAAAGTATGGACAGACTTCCATGTAGCAGCCTTACAAATCTCAGATATAGGAACATTGTTAAGGAGAGCAGCAGTAGCCGCTTTTCCCCTTGTGGAATGCGCTCTAGGCCGCGCTAGCAATTGTCTATTAGCTAGCTGGTAAGTATTAACAATACAAGAGACTATCCATCTTGATATTGTTCGCTTAGATGCTGCTTCTCCTGTCCTTAAATGACCATAGTTCACAAACAAGCGGTTAGAGTGTCTAATCGATTTTGTCTTGTCCAGATAAAATTTCATCACTCTTTTCAAGTCTAATGAGTGCAATGCTTTCTCAGCCGGAGTTTCCGGATTGGGAAAGAACGTCGGTAAAGTTATGGTCTGATTAATATGGAATTCTGACACCACCTTCGGAAGGAAAGATGGGTGAGTTCGTAGAACTACTCTATTGTCATGAAAAACCGTGTACGGTTCTTTTGCAGACAAGGCCTGGATCTCACTGACCCTCCTCGCTGAAGTAATGGCCACCAGAAAAGCCGTTTTCCACGTAAGGTGTTGTAAGGAGGCCTTATGGATAGGCTCGAAAGGAGGGCCCATAAGTCTTGCTAGGACTATGTTCAGTTCCCACGGAGGAGAAGGCCTCCGAATAGGCGGAAAAACTTTCTTCAAACCTTCTAAGAAATCCTTGACTACAGGTTTCGTAAAGAAGGATTCCTGAGAAGGTGACTTGCGATAGGCAGTAATAGCAGACAAATGTACCTTAATAGATGATACCTGCAGACCGGATTTCGCTAGGTGAAGCAAATAGGACAGTATGACGTCCTCCTGCGCCCGTATGGGATTATGGCCTTGCTGACAGCACCATATGTAGAATCTCTTCCACTTAAAAGCGTAGGAACGCCGCGTGGAAGGCCGTTTGGACTCTTTCAGGATGTTCATGCACTCCTGCGATAGTCCTAGGTGCCCATACTGCAGGAATTCAGGAGCCATGCTGTTAAGCTCAGAGAGGGTAGGTTGGGATGCAGAATCCTGCCCTCCATTCTGCTCAGAAGATCCGGTCTGCACGGCAGCCTCCTGTGAGGTTTTTCCGACAGGTTGAGGAGATCCGTGTACCAGAATTGTCGAGGCCATTGTGGCGCTATAAGAATCATTCTGGTCCTGGATCCGTAAAGTTTGCTGATCACTGCCGGAATGAGGGGAATCGGAGGAAAAGCGTAAAGAAATGTTCCTGACCAGTCGATCAACAGGGCATTCCCTCGAGATCCTGGACGGTAGAACCTGGATGCGAAGTCTGGGCATTTCCTGTTTACATCGTCTGCGAAGAGGTCCAGTTGAGGCCGACCCCATTGCGCGAAGATGTATTCTGCGACTTCGTCGTGCAGGACCCAATCGTGAACGTCCTCCAGGTGTCTGCTTAGAAAGTCTGCTTCTACGTTCTGCTGACCTGGCAGGTGAACTGCTGTGATTGACATTCCTCTGGCCAGGAGCCAATGCCATATCGCTTGGGACTCTCGTGAAAGGGGTAGGGATCTCGTTCCCCCTTGTTTGTTCAAGTAATACATCGTGGTTGTATTGTCCGTCTGTATCAATAGAGTTTTCCCCTGAATTAGCGGTGTGAAAGACTTGAGAGCCAGATGGACCGCTCTGAGTTCTAGCAGATTGATGTGGTACTGCTTCTCCTTGTCTGACCACAGACCCTGCGCTTGAAAAGGACCCAGATGAGCCCCCCATCCCTGAAGAGACGCATCCGTTACCAGAGTGTCGGATGGAAGTACCTGGTGAAACGGAGCGCCCACTGACAGGTGAGGTCTGTGCATCCACCATCTCAATGACTGCAGTGCTACCTCCGGTAGCCGCATTGTGTCTTCCCAGCGACCTGTTCTTTGGCTCCAATTGGCCTCCAATGCCTCTTGGAGGGGTCTCATGTGGAGTCTGGCATTTGGGACAATAAAGATGCACGATGCCATGGAGCCCAGTAGTGATGTCACCTGACGTGCCGTAGGTGCGCTGGCTCTCAACAGGTCCTGGCACTTCATGTTTATTGAGGACAGTCGTTCCTCCGAAGGATACACTTTTTGTAGTTCTGTGTTTATGATAGCTCCTAGGTAGTGAAGACTCTGCGTTGGAGTCAAGGTTGACTTCTGGTAATTGACCTGAAGACCTAGAGCTTCGCAAACTCCTAGTACAATGTCCCGATGGCTTCTCGCCTGCTCCGGAGAAGAAGCCTTTAGTAGCCAGTCGTCTAGGTATGGATATATGTATATCCTTTGTCTTCGTAGATGCGCCGCCACCACTGCCATACATTTCGAGAAAACTCTTGGAGCAGATTTCAGGCCAAAGGGTAGAACCCTGAACTGGTAATGCTGTAACGCTACTCGAAAGCGCAGGAATTTTCGATGCTTTGGAGCTATTGGGATGTGGAAATACGCATCCTGCAGGTCGATGGAGCACATCCAGTCTCCCTGATGCAGTTGAGGGAAAATTTGGTGAAGCGCTAGCATTCTGAACTTCTGCTTTCTTATGTATTTGTTCAGCAGTCTTAGATCCAGGATTGGCCTGAAAACGCCCTCTTGACCCTTCTTTGCTACTAGAAAGTAACGGGAGTAGACCCCCTTTCCTCTGTGGGCAGGTGGAACCCTTTCTATGGCATTCTTTCTTAGGAGGGCGAGAGCCTCCTTGCGTAGCAAGGTGAGATGAGCCGGATTGTGTTTGGTTGGTGGCAAGTGTGGTGGAGGCTGCTTGAAAAGGAGAGAATAGCCATGTTCGACAATATTGAGCACCCATTTGTCTCTTGTGATAGAGTGCCACTCGTGAAGATGAGCAATAATACTTCCCCCCACCGGAGTGGTGTACAGTGTCGAGGGAAGCGAGACTTCATTGCTTAGTGGGTGCTTTTGGAGTGGACTGTTGAGGTCTACTTGACCCTCGCTCCCTTGTGTTTCTTCGCTGAAACAGAGGGCGTCCCTGTCGTTGCTGAGACCTTTGCGACCAATGAGGGGTTTGAACCCTCTGTTGGAAAGGGCGTCTATCGTACGGTCTGTACCTCCGCCTGAAATCTTTCCTTCTTTCGAGGCCTACCGCTTCATGGTATCCACCTCGGTCTTCATGCGGGCCATCTCTTCGTCTGCATGGGCACCGAATAGAGAATTCCCGGCAAATGGGAGATTCAGGATACGTTGTTGTGCCTCCTGTTTCAAGCCAGTGAGCCTCAGCCAGGAAGATTTCCTCGCACAGATACCATGTGCGTACCCATGAGCCGCCAAATCCGCCCCATCCGCTGCCGCGCTGATAACTTGGTTAGATACCAGGCATCCTTCCTGTAGAATCTCTTGGAAATCTTGCCTGTCTTCTCTGGGCAGTTTTTCTGTAAATCTACTGAGGGAATCCCACAGAGAACGATCGTACCTGCCCAGGAGCGCAGACGCACTAGAGACCTTCATTGCTGAAGCCGCTGTCCCGCACATGTTTCTTCCCAGAGAGTCTAAATGCCTGCTCTCTTTATCCGGGGGTACCGTGGATGAAGATGCCACCGAGTGGGTCTTTCGGGCGGCAGCTATGATCACTGAGTCTGGTGGCGGATCCTTCCTAAGGAATAAAGGGTCTTGCTCTGGAGCCTTGTACTTTTTAAGAATCCGAGCCGGGGCAGACTTAAGCGAGGCTGGGGCCAGAAAAGTGTCCATGGTCGGCTGCAACAAACCAGGCACTAGAGGCAGCAACTTTTTCGACGCTGATCTCTGTTGTAGCGTCTCAAAGATGATTGATGAGGAGGTAGACGGTTCTGGAACCTCTATATTGAGTTTCTGCGCTCCTCTTAGCAACACCTCGTTGAAAGTGGTTATGTCATCCACTGGTGAGACTCTAGCAGGTGGTGAATCTGTAAGAGTAGGTGAGTAACGCCCGACAGAAGTACCTGATGAAGACCAAGAGGGTGATCTTCTTGAGCGCGACCTGGATCTCCGTTGAGAGCGAGATCTGCTGCGGGACGCTGTAGCCGAGCGCCTAGGCCTCGCGGTCGGCTGTCGAGGAGCTGAACGAGCCCGTTCTGCCCCGGCTGTCGGCGATGGCGTTCTTGGCGGGGAGGCAGTGGGTGAATACATTCGCGAATATTGCGAATCTGGGGAGGCCGCTGGTCTGTTGAGGCTCTCCAGCCATCTCGGAGATAGGTTGATGGGCGAGACATGCCCAGGAGATGCTCTTGACCGAGAAGAGTCGCTCGGTATGGAGACCACTGGAGACTGAGCCTTGTCTGGCGAGGGGCGATGTTCTGCTCCCTGTTGGACAGGTAAAACCTGCGTCGACGTCGATGGCTGTTTCGACGTCGAAGGACGCCCAGTCGGTTGGTCCTGCCTCGACGTTGATTGCCTCGACGTTGAGTGCCTTGACGTCGAACGGCGTTCCTTGGACCTCGACCTGCTCGCCGTCGTGTGCCTCGACGTGGAGCGATGGGAGGTTGACGGCGGATGTTTCTCGTGCCGTCGTGGAGATCTCGACGTCGTGTGTCCTGACGTCGGGGGGCGCACAGCCTTTGGCGGCGACCGGGCATGCCGGCGATGGCTCGACGTCGATCGGCGGGCTGCCGTCGACGGAGACCTGCCCCTGCTCTGATGTTCCCTCGACGCCGTTCCCTTCGACGTCGGGTGTGTCGCCGTCGACGGCGATCTATGCCGGTGGGACGGTGGTAGCGACGACGTCGACGGTGAACAAACAGGTATTTTCCTACCTGTCAACGTCGACCGGGCCATTCTCTCCTGAGAATGGCCTTCTGGATGCCTGGGGAGTGAGGAGGACGATGTTCTTTTCCTCTCCTGAAGCCCATGAAGTCGGATCTTCTCTCTGTCTTTCAGAGTCCTCCTAGACATGTTCTTACAGTACTTACAAGTGTCAGGGCAGTGACTCTGAGGCAGGCACACTATGCACAGAGAGTGGGGATCTGTCTGGGCCTTCTTCTTCCCACAAGCAGGGCATTTGACGAAAAGAGAAGGCATTTTTCTGTCAGAAAAAACCTTCCTAGCTCAGACAAAGATGTTACTTGTCGAGTGAAAAGTGAAAAAACGCTTTTTTAAAGAATTTTTCTGAGGAAAACTCAGAAAAAACTGAGAGCTCAATGCTCCAGGATCCTCTCAGAAGAAGCCGGAAAAAAGAACTGACCTAACTGTGAACCAACTGTCACCTTTCCTTCACCCCTGAGGCATGGTGGGGTACTGGAGGTGCTCAGGGTCTTAAAGGCACAGTGCCAAAGTTTTTATGGTTCTCCTGTGTTAACCTACATGCAGCCTATTGGCTAAGAATGCTTCATTGTTTTTCAATGCAGTTTTCTCTATTTTTTCACTAGAGTTTGCTACTGCTTACTTCCCCAAGCCTAATTTTAGGAGCTTGGGTACTTATTTATGCTCTATTGTAGTATTTAAAAAAAAAAAAAAAAAAACTTCATAGAAATAAAGCATTTTAGCCTGTTTTTAACATGATAGCCTACATGACTGTTTGTTACACATGTATAATGTGTATATATTTTATATATGCTCCGGGGTCCCCGCACAAGGGCGGGAATATTCAAGGTTTATGACTTTGATGAGGATCCCCTGGAAGAGAAGTATGATTTCTTGCGCTCTGGGGGCTCCTTAGAGGACCCCCAGAATTGCTCCTACCAGCTTTCTGGGGTTTTCTGGGCCACCCCTCAGACAGGTTTCTGCCATTCTGCTGCTTGTTCAGCTGAAGCCCAGGAAGGCAGAACAAAGGATGTCCTCTGGGAGAGGGAGGTAATACCATCTCCCTTTGGAAATAGGTGTTACATGGCTTTGGAGGGGTAGCCTCCCAAAGCCACTGGTATGCTTCCTTGATTCTGCTATCTTGAATCCAAGCCGGGCAGAGGCCTCTGGAAGCATGTGAGTGGGCAGGGCAGGCAGGTGATGTCAGAACCCTCTCCTGATAGGTGGTCACCTTGTTAGGTGGCCAATCCCCCTTCCAGGATATTTAGGATCTCCCTCTTGGGTGGGGCCACCGATTCGGTGTAGGATGCTGGCCTGCTGTGTGGTGGGTACCTAAGGTTCTTACACCTTATAACAGGTCCAGGTATCCCCTATAAGTGTAGAGTAGACAGTGTCTAGAAGCCAGGCTTCCTGGAGGTAACTGTGGATGAGCAGCCAAGGGTTATCTAGGAGACATGCAAAGCTCATACAATGGCACTGTAGTCACACAGCACTTACATACATGAAGGAAACACTCAATATTACAAATATAAAGGTACTTTATTTTGGTGACACAATACCAAAAAGTTCTAGAAAGGCAACCCTCCAATAGGAGGTAAGTAACACACTAGATATGTACACTAGTTATCAGCAATAGGCATAGAAAGTGATAGAAAACAGTGCAAATGCTAATAGACAATAGTGACCCTAGGGGGAGCCCAAATCATATACTAAAAAATGGAGGGCGAAGGCACGACCCCCACCTTGGTTAGTGGAATGTGTATAGGGGAACTGGGGGTACTAGGAAACCCCAAGGTAAGTACCACAGTGCCCCCAGCGACAAGTAGGAAAGGAGTAAGTTACAGGATTTTCCCCAAACCACCCAGAAAGAAGAAAAAGAAGAAAACCTGTAACTACAGTTATCCAGTATTGGTATCTTTCATAAATTCACATGCTTGAATCATCCTTGTTGGCGAAGTGGGAGTCCCACGGTACATGAAAAGCAATAAGCACCAACAAATATTTTTCAATAGGCTATAATGCTAATCAAATGACTCATATAGCTTATCTTTGTCCCTTTGTTAAAGGACCCAAACTTGGCTCCTGGCCAATCAGGCACCAGCACTCTCTAGAATACTCTCCAGAGAGGCTCTTTCCCTCAGATTTTCCAGCACAAGAGTGAAGGCTATGTCCTGCGAAGGAAATGCGAGCCTCTAAGGGGAGGAGGGTGGGTCGCATGTGAATTTATGAAAGATACCAATACTGGATAACTGTAGTTACAGGTAAGTAACTTGTTTTCTTATCCAGTATTGGATCTTTCATAAATTCACATGCTTGAATCTGAATAGCCAGCAGTACTCCTAATAAACGTTAAGCCTGCAGTGGATGGTGGGTGCGAGCATTGTTATCTTTTTAATTATAGTACCAAACAACATATCTACAAACCTTGCTTTACGCACATAAAACAAACATATCAAACAAAATTGTACAGCAATTATAGATTATTGCATATATACATATGTCTACACATTAAAGAAAAGATCTCACCTTAATGAAATAGATGACGTAGGACCGCCTGTCCAACGAGGGAATCAGTTTTTTGTGACGATTCCAAACAGTAGTGCTGCGCAAAAGAGTGTGTAGTCTCCCAAGTTGCAGCCTGACATATTTTATCCAAAGTAATCCCTTTAACCTCTTCTGTGCCTTGGACGAGATGATCTCGTCCAAGGCTACAGTTCCCCTGTGCCTTGGACGAGATCATCTCGTCCTAGGCACAGGGGAACTTGGGGGTGCGCTAGCGCGCCCCCCGTGCACCCCCCCCTCCCCCCCCCCAGGCGGGGATGGAAGGGGAAGACCTTCCCCTTCCACCCCCGCCCCCCCCCACTGCAATCCGATGACGTCAGCGCGGGCACAGCGCGCTGACGTCATCTAGTGTTGCCGGGCGCGCTGGAAGCCAATTGCTTCCAGCGCGTCTACCGAGGAGGACCGAAAAGGTGAGTCCTCTTCGTTTTTGGGGGTCGGGGTGGTGGAAACAGACACGGGGGGAAAGGAAAGGGTTTTTCCTTTCCCCCGGTGCCTGTTTTCATTAGATTCCTGCTCCACGATCGCGGGCAGAGCCCGCGATCGTGGAGCAGGAATCTCCACTAGCCACCAGGGATTTATTTTTTTCAATATTTTGGGGGCGACCCCTTGGGCAAGGGTCGCCCCCCCCCGGGGGCAATTATTTTTAGTATTTCGCCCCCCCCTGGGGGCAGATCCGCCGTTTTTTCGGCGGATCTGCCCCCAGGGGGGGGCGAAAACCACTAGACACCAGGGATAGTGTTATTTTGCCATGATTTTGGGGGCGACCCCTTGGGCAAGGGTCGCCCCCCCCCCGGGGGCAATTTTTTTTTGTATTTCGCCCCCCCCCTGGGGGCAGATCTGCCGATTTTTCGGCGGATATGCCCCCAGGGGGGGGCGAAAACCACTAGACACCAGGGAAAATGTATTATATTTATTATTTTGGGGGCGACCCCTTGGGCAAGGGTCGCCCTCCCCCGGGGGCATTTTTTTATTGTATTTCGCCCCCCCCTGGGGGCAGATCTGCCGATTTTTCGGCGGATCTGCCCCCAGGGGGGGGCGAAAACCACTAGACACCAGGGATATAGTATTTTATGTTTATTTTGGGGACGACCCCCTTGGGCAAGGGTCGCCCCACCCCGGGGGCAATTTTTTTTGTATTTCGCCCCCCCCCCCGGGGCAGATCCGCCGAATTTTCGGCGGATCTGCCCCCGGGGGGGGGGCGAAAACCACTAGACACCAGGGATTTTATATTTTGTGTATATTTTGGGGGCGACCCCTTGGGCCAGGGTGGCCCCCCCGGGGAATTTTTATTTGTATTTAGCCCCCCCCCCCCGGGGGGCAGATCCGCTGATTTTTTGGCAGATCTGCCCCCGAGGGGGGTTGAAAACCACTAGACACCAGGGATTTATTTTTATTTAGTTTTTTTTGGGGGGCGACCCTTTGGGCAAGGGGCGTCCCACTGGGGGACACATTTTTTAGTATTTGCCTCCCCCCCTCCCCCCCGGGGGCAGATTGCCAATTTTTGGGCTGATCTGCCGCGGGGGGGCGGGGGGGCAAAATCCACTAGACACCAGGGATTTTGTTTTTGTTGTTTATTTTGAGGGCAACCCCTTGGGCAAGGGTCTCTCCCCTGGGGAGTTTTTTTTTTCTGTTTCGGCCCCCCGATGGCAGACTAGTCATTTTTTGGACGATCTGGCCCCGGGGGTGTGGAAGCACACTAGGCGCCAGGGATTGTGTGGTGTGTGTGTAATTTTGTAGGCCCATCTGCCCCCAAGGAGGGCAGAAACCACCAATACGGCAGGGATTTTTTTGTTTTGTGCTGGGGGTGCCCCCTTTGGGAAGGGTTGCCCCCTAAAAGGGGGCACAGAGGTGTTGCCCATTTCGGCTAATTTTTTTACGCCCATCTACCCCCGAGGGGGGGCAGGATCCACTTAGGTACCAGGGACAACTTCTAAGTTCTTGGTGGTGGGGTGTTTGTCAACAGGCAAAGTATTTGTATTTGTGATTATAACAATTTATTTCTTCTTTTTCTTCTAGTTCAACGCTTTTGCTTCCTTTGCTGTGGATCTTAGCGGTTTTGGCAGTAGTTGTCCAGTGGTTTGCATAGCTGCATGTTTTAGGTAAGTGAAAGCAATTTACTCCAAAGGAGTATTGTTGACATGCATGAATGACATGTTTGTAGGTGGTGTACTAAATGCAGTATTGTGTGTTTGACATTGTCCTTAGATTTGAGCACAGTGATGTTTGTGTTGTCATATGTCTAATTTGCTTTTTTGTTTTTTCTTTTTAGTGGGATATCATTGGTGATTGCTGTGTCTGTGCAGAGTAGTTGCTTGGTGAGTAGCTATTTCAGGCAACTGAGTGGTATAGTTTTTTGTAGTACATAACTCTTTGTGATAAAGCTACACTTTGTTTATTACTTATTTTAGTGCTAGTTGTTGTTGGCAATCCATTTGTTGTTAGGATCATGGCTAGCCGCAAAGTGACCGCTCAGCAGGTTGTTCGCATGCTCTTTGAGTCGTCTTCAGACCATGATTACGACACTGACTCTGCATCTGAGGCAGAGGAGGAAGCAGGAGAATCTGGAAGTGAGTTTTCTGTCCAAGAGTATTCTTCTGATGAGGAAGCTACTCTCAGTGCAGATGAAGGGCCTGAGTTAGAGGAGGACATTGATGTGCCAAGAGTGCAGCAGCCTGGGGCTGAAGGGTTTCCCATTAGAAGACCTGACACCTGGATTGCCCCAAACATGGAGCAGCCACAGTTACCTGCATTTACTAGTCTCCCAGGGTGTAGAGTTAATACGGAAAACTTTCTGCCTGTCCATTTCTTTCACTTGTTTATGGACGATGTATTTTTGGAAGAGATTGTGGAGCAGACAAATGTGTATGCAGAGCAATATTTGCGGGACAACGCTGCCAGACTTAAGCCTCAGTCTAGAGCTACTCATTGGGTTCCCACATATCTGGAAGAGATGAAAAGGTTTTTAGGTTTGTCTTTTTTGATGGGGTTGATCAGGAAGCCGTCACTGGCTTCTTATTGGTCTACTAGTCCCTTGATGGCAACTGCTATATTTCCTGCAACTATGACACGTAATCGGTATTTGCTTCTTCTTCGTATGCTGCATTTTGTAGACAATGCTTTAGCCTTGCCACGAGATCACCCTGATTGTGACCGCCTTTTTAAGATTAGGCCTGTCCTTGATCATTTTGTGGATCGGTTTTCAGAGGTCTATGTTCCAGGCAAAGAGATAAGTGTGGACGAGTCTTTGGTCCTTTTCAAGGGGCGTTTAGTTTTTAAGCAGTACATCCCTAGTAAGAGGGCACGGTATGGGATTAAATTGTATCTGCTGTCAGAAAGCAGTACAGGATATGTTTATAATTTCCGGGTCTACACTGGTAGGGATTCCAGTATTGACCCTCCTGGTTGTCCGGTCACTTTTGGAGTTAGCGAAAAAATTGTGTGGGAACTTGCTAGACGGCTGTTTAACAAAGGTCACCATTTGTACGTAGATAATTTCTACACTGGAGTGCAGTTGTTCAAGGAGTTGTTTAGGGTGGACACTGTTGCTTGTGGCACAATCCGTTCTAACCGCAAAGGCTATCCAAGGGAGCTTGTCTGTAAAAAACTTGAGAGGGGACAGTGCAGTGCCTTGCGGAATAATGAGCTGTTAGCTATGAAATTTTCAGACAGGAGGGATGTGTACATGCTATCGACCATCCATGATGAGAGTACTTCCCCTGTGGCTGTTTGGGGTCAGGTTAGGGAAGTGCGCAAACCTGCATGCATTTTGGACTACAATAGGCACATGGGTGGTGTTGATAGAGTAGATCAGAGGTTGGAACCTTACACTGCTCTTCGTAAGTCGTATGTGTGGTATAAAAAGTTGGCCCTACATTTATTTCATTTGGCAACTTTTAATGCCTTTATTGTATACAAGGATTGTTCACCTGAGTCAAGGATGACTTTTGTTAAATTTCAGGAGTCGGTGATAGAAAGCCTTATTGTGGTGGAACCGGCAAGAGTTCCTAGAGTAGAAGTGGTGGAGGATGTGGCTAGATTGAAAGATCGGCACTTTCCAGATCACATTCCTCCCACTCCCAAAAAAGACATGCCCACAAAGAAATGTAGAGTATGTGCCCGGAGATCAATCCGGAGGGGGAGCCGGATGTACTGCCCCGAATGCCCTTCAAAGCCTGGGCTGTGTGTGCCCAGCTGTTTTAGAAGTTACCACACAAGGAAAAACTTTTGGGAAATACCGTGAGCGTAAGCTGTCTGTTTTATATTTTCATATGTTTCACGGTTGGCATCTGTCGTGTATTTAGTTTGAGGTTTTGTGTTTGTAGTTTTGTGCCTATTTTATAATTAGTAGTTTATTTGTTGTTTATAAATGAAAAAAAGTGATTGCGGTGTGCGTGGGGTGGCGCTTGGCTGGCGGTGTGCGTGGGGTGGCGCTTGGCTGGCGGTGTGCGTGGGGTGGCGCTTGGCTGGCGGTGCCAGCCAAACGGCAGTCCACACTCCCATCAGCTGGTGTGATTCTTGTATCAGGCATGTGGCGTATGTAAGTGATGGGCCCTTGAGTGGCGCGGTCTGTCGATGTGAGTGTTGTAATGTGCTGGGCCCGTGGCTGGCGGTGTGAATGGTCTTGTGCGTGTCATGTATGAAAGGTGTGTGAATGGACTGTAAAGCGGTTGGTGCCTTGTCGCGGCTTTACAGCTCACGAGCTGTGAGTCATTGGTTCACTTTTTTGCCTTTCAGTTATTAGCAGTGCATTTCATTTTTGTGAAATCTCTTGTTAATAAAATTTGATCCACTGAACCATCACTCACCCTCGTGCCAAATCCAACCAGTATGTGTTGTAAAAAATGACAAAACCTGCTCCGCTGTAATCAGGCGTCGCAGCACACCTGTGACACGCTAGGTGCCTCGGGTGGGACCCCGATGATGAAGCATGCCACCAACTTGGTTGGTAGTTGAGGGGTCTTCTTCACATAACCTAAGTGTTTCTTTTCACTATTTTAGTGTTTGGCACATCACGGACGTATGTGCACACATCAAAATGATATATTGCAAAAATACCTATCCCTTCTATCTCTTCAGGTTTTAGGCCTTATTCTGTTGCAGGCACCTGGCCCACCCACACAAGTGAGGTATCATTTTTATCGGGAGACTTGGGGGAATGCTGGGTGGAAGGAAATTTGTGGCTCCTCTCAGATTCCAGAACTTTCTGCCACAGAAATGAGAGGAAAAAGTGTTTTTTGGCCAAATTTTGAGGTTTGCAAAGGATTCTGGGTAACAGAACCTGGTCCGAGCCCCGCAAGTCACCCCTCCTTGGATTCCCCTAGGTCTCTAGTTTTCAGAAATGCACAGGTTTGTTAGGTTTTCCTAGGTGCCCGCTGAGCTACAGGCCAAAATCCACAGGTAGGCACTGTTTTCTTCCAAAATTTTGGTTGTGTCCACGTTGCGCTTTGGGGCGTTTCCTGTCGCGGGCGCTTGGCCTACCCACACAAGTGAGGTATCATTTTTATCGGAAGACTTGGGGGAATGCTGGGTGGAAGGAAATTTGTGGCTCCTCTCAGATTCCAGAACTTTCTGCCACAGAAATGTGAGGAACATGTGTTTTTTTAGCCAAATTTTGAGGTTTGCAAAGGATTCTGCGTAACAGAACCTGGTCCGAGCCACACAAGTCACCCCTCCTTGGATTCCCCTAGGTCTCTAGTTTTCAGAAATGCACAGTTTTGGTAGGTTTCCCTAGGTGGCGGCTGAGCTAGAGGCCAAAATCTACAGGTAGTCACTTTGCTAAAAACAGCTCTGTTTTCTGTGATATGTCCACGTTGTGTTTTGGGGCATATCCTGTCGCGGGCGCTAGGCCTACCCACACAAGTGAGGTGTCATTTTTATCGGGAGACGAGGGGGTACGCTGGGTGGAAGGAAATTTGTGTCTCCTCTCAGATTCCAGAACTTTCTGCCACAGAAATGTGAGGAACATGTGTTTTTTTAGCCAAATTTTGAGGTTTGCAAAGGATTCTGGGTAACAGAACCTGGTCCGAGCCACACAAGTCACCCCTCCTTGGATTCCCCTAGGTCTCTAGTTTTCAGAAATGCATAGGTTTGGTAGGTTTCCCTAGGTGGCGGCTGAGCTAGAGGCCAAAATCTACAGGTAGTCACTTTGCTAAAAACAGCTCTGTTTTCTGTGATATGTCCACGTTGTGTTTTGGGGCATATCCTGTCGCGGGCGCTAGGCCTACCCACACAAGTGAGGTATCATTTTTATCGGGAGACGTGGGGGAACGCTGGGTGGAAGGAAATTTGTGGCTCCTCTCAGATTCCAGAACTTTCTGCCACAGAAATGTGAGGAACATGTGTTTTTTTAGCCAAATTTTGAGGTTTGCAAAGGATTCTGGGTAACAGAACCTGGTCCGAGCCACACAAGTCACCCCTCCTTGGATTCCCCTAGGTCTCTAGTTTTCAGAAATGCATAGGTTTGGTAGGTTTCCCTAGGTGGCGGCTGAGCTAGAGGCCAAAATCTACAGGTAGTCACTTTGCTAAAAACAGCTCTGTTTTCTGTGATGTGTCCACGTTGTGTTTTGGGGCATATCCTGTCGCGGGCGCTAGGCCTACCCACACAAGTGAGGTATCATTTTTATCGGGAGACGTGGGGGAACGCTGGGTGGAAGGAAATTTGTGGCTCCTCTCAGATTCCAGAACTTTCTGCCACAGAAATGTGAGGAACATGTGTTTTTTTAGCCAAATTTTGAGGTTTGCAAAGGATTCTGGGTAACAGAACCTGGTCCGAGCCACACAAGTCACCCCTCCTTGGATTCCCCTAGGTCTCTAGTTTTCAGAAATGCATAGGTTTGGTAGGTTTCCCTAGGTGGCGGCTGAGCTAGAGGCCAAAATCTACAGGTAGTCACTTTGCTAAAAACACCTCTGTTTTCTGTGATATGTCCACGTTGTGTTTTGGGGCATATCCTGTCGCGGGCGCTAGGCCTACCCACACAAGTGAGGTATCTTTTTTATCGGGAGACGTGGGGGAACGCTGGGTGGAAGGAAATTTGTGGCTCCTCTCAGATTCCAGAACTTTCTGCCACAGAAATGTCAGGAACATGTGTTTTTTTAGCCAAATTTTGAGGTTTGCAAAGGATTCTGGGTAACAGAACCTGGTCCGAGCCACACAAGTCACCCCTCCTTGGATTCCCCTAGGTCTCTAGTTTTCAGAAATGCATAGGTTTTGTAGGTTTCCCTAGGTGGCGGCTGAGCTAGAGGCCAAAATCTACAGGTAGTCACTTTGCTAAAAACAGCTCTGTTTTCTGTGATATGTCCACGTTGTGTTTTGGGGCATATCCTGTCGCGGGCGCTAGGCCTACCCACACAAGTGAGGTATCATTTTTATCGGGAGACGTGGGGGAACGCTGGGTGGAAGGAAATTTGTGGCTCCTCTCAGATTCCAGAACTTTCTGCCACAGAAATGTGAGGAACATGTGTTTTTTTAGCCAAATTTTGAGGTTTGCAAAGGATTCTGGGTAACAGAACCTGGTCCGAGCCCCGCAAGTCACCCCTCCTTGGATCCCCCTAGGTCTCTAGTTTTCAGAAATGCACAGGTTTGGTAGGTTTCCCTAGGTGGCGGCTGAGCTAGAGGCCAAAATCTACAGGTAGTCACTTTGCTAAAAACAGCTCTGTTTTCTGTGATATGTCCACGTTGTGTTTTGGGGCATATCCTGTCGCGGGCGCTAGGCCTACCCACACAAGTGAGGTATCATTTTTATCGGGAGATGTGGGGGAACGCTGGGTGGAAGGAAATTTGTGGCTCCTCTCAGATTCCAGAACTTTCTGCCACAGAAATGTGAGGAACATGTGTTTTTTTAGCCAAATTTTGAGGTTTGCAAAGGATTCTGGGTAACAGAACCTGGTCCGAGCCCCGCAAGTCACCCCTCCTTGGATTCCCCTAGGTCTCTAGTTTTCAGAAATGCACAGGTTTGGTAGGTGTCCCTAGGTGGCGGCTGAGCTAGAGGCCAAAATCTACAGGTAGTCACTTTGCTAAAAACAGCTCTGTTTTCTGTGATATGTCCACGTTGTGTTTTGGGGCATATCCTGTCGCGGGCGCTAGGCCTACCCACACAAGTGAGGTATCATTTTTATCGGGAGACGTGGGGGAATGCTAGGTGGAAGGAAATTTGTGGCTCCTCTCAGATTCCAGAACTTTCTGCCACAGAAATGTGAGGAACATGTGTTTTTTTAGCCAAATTTTGAGGTTTGCAAAGGATTCTGGGTAACCGAACCTGGTCCGAGCCACACAAGTCACCCCTCCTTGGATTCCCCTAGGTCTCTAGTTTTCAGAAATGCACAGGTTTGGTAGGTTTCCCTAGGTGGCGGCTGAGCTAGAGGCCAAAATCTACAGGTAGTCACTTTGCTAAAAACAGCTCTGTTTTCTGTGATGTGTCCAGGTTGTGTTTTGGGGCATATCCTGTCGCGGGCGCTAGGCCTACCCACACAAGTGAGGTATCATTTTTATCGGGGGACGTGGGGGAATGCTGGGTGGAAGGAAATTTGTCGCTCCTCTCAGATTCCAGAACTTTCTGCCACAGAAATGTGAGGAACATGTGTTTTTTTAGCCAAATTTTGAGGTTTGCAAAGGATTCTGGGTAACAGAACCTGGTCCGAGCCACACAAGTCACCCCTCCTTGGATTCCCCTAGGTCTCTAGTTTTCAGAAATGCACAGGTTTGGTAGGTTTCCCTAGGTGGCGGCTGAGCTAGAGGCCAAAATCTACAGGTAGTCACTTTGCTAAAAACAGCTCTGTTTTCTGTGATGTGTCCACGTTGTGTTTTGGGGCATATCCTGTCGCGGGCGCTAGGCCTAGCCACACAAGTGAGGTATCATTTTTATCGGGAGACTTGGGGGAACATAGAATAGCAAAACAAGTGTTATTGCCCCTTGTCTTTCTCTACATTTATTCCTTCCAAATATAGGGGTGTGTGTAAAAAAGACATCTATTTGAGAAATTCCATGTAATTCACGTGCTACTATGGTCACCCCGGAATTCAGAGATGTGTAAATAACCACTGCTCCTCAACACCTTATCTTGTGCCCTTTTTGGAAATGCAAAGGTTTTCTTGATAGCTATTTTTTACTCCTTATATTTCAGCAAATGAATTACTGTATACCCGGTATAGAATGAAAACGCACTGCAGGGTGCAGCTCATTTATTGGCTCTGGGTTCCTCGGGTTCTTGATGAACCTACAAACCCTATATATCCCCGCAACCAGAGGAGTCCAGCAGACGTAACGGTATATTGCTTTCGATAATCTGACATTGCAGGGAAAAGTTACAGAGTAAAAAGTAGAGAAAAATTTATGTTTTTTTCACCTCAATTTCAATATTTTTCTTTTTCAGCTGTTATTTTCTGTAGGAAACCCTTGTAGGATCTACACAAATGACCCCTTGCTGAATTCAGAATTTGGCTACTTTTCAGAAATGTTTAGGTTTCTGGGATCCAGCATTGGTTTCATGACCATTCCTGTCACTGACTGGAAGGAGGCTGAAAGCACAAATAATTGCACAAATGGGGTATGCCCCAGTAAAATGCCAAAATTGTGTTGAAAAATTGGGTTTTCTGATTCTGCCTGTTCCTGAAAGCTGGGAAGCTGCTGAGTTTAGCACCGCAACCCTTTGTTGATGCCATTTTCAGGGGAAAAACCACAAGCCTTCTTCTGCAGCCAGTTTTTCCAATTTTTTTGAAAAAAACGAAATTTTCACTGTATTTTGGCCAATTTCTTGGCCTCCTTCAGGGGAACCCACAAAGTCTGGGTACCTCTAGAATCCCTAGGATGTTGGAAAAAAAGGACGCAAATTTGGCTTGGTTAGCTTATGTGGACAAAAAGTTATGAGGGCCTAAGTGCGAACTGCCCCAAATAGGCAAAAAAAGGCCTGGCACAGGAGGGGGAAAAGGCCTGGCAGCGAAGGGGTTAAACAAAGCAGCCGATGTGGAGACTGCTCTTGTAGAATGCGCTTTCGGGCGCTTAGTCAATGGTTTTCCCGCTTTTGTGTGGCAAAACTGAATGGCGTATGCAATCCATTGAGCTATGGTAGACTTAGTGACTCCTGCCCCTTGCCGTCCTTGAGCATATGAGACTAGCAGCTAGTCAGTCTTTCGCAGCTGTTTAGTACGCTGAAGGTATAATTTCAAGGATCTCTTGATGTCTAGTGAGTGAAGAGTCTTTTCTGCTATTGTTGACAGATTCGGGAAAAAGGTTCTTAATATTACTGGCTCGTTCAAGTGAAAGGATGAAGGCACCCTAGGAATGTATCCCGGGTTCGTTCTGAGAAGAACAAAGTCATCTGAAAAGATGAAGTAGGGTTCCTTAGTGGTAAAGGCTTGTATATCGCTGACTCCTCTCGTGGATGTAAGAGCAAGAAGAGTTGCCACCTTCCATGTGATGTATTTTAGCTGCGCTCTGTGAATAGGTTTGAACGGGGCTTTCATTAATTGAGACAGAACTATATTTAGATGCCACTGTGGCGGGGGTGTACGCACCGGAGGAAAAGTACGAAACAGGCTCTTCATGAACTGTTTGATAAGTCTGGATGTGAGGGCATATCCGCCGAGCGTCTATAAGAAGATATAGCTGCCAAATGGATCTTAACAGATGCATGACATAGTCCAGCCTTTGAAAGGTTGAGAAGGTATGAGAGAATTTGTTCCGGCCCAATCTTTAACAGATGGAAATTGTTCTGAAGGCACCATACACAAAACCTTTTCCATTTGAGTCTGTACGTCCTATTTGTACTGTCAGCTCGTGTCCTGGACAGAATCAGTTTGCAATCCTCATCAATGTTTATACCCTGGAACTCATGGAACTCAGGAGCCATGTGTGCAATTGCAGAGATGCTGGATCTGGATGAAGAATCCGACCTTGACTCTTCGTGAGAAGGTCGTGCTTGCAGGGAAGACGTAGGGGATTGGTCACCGACAGGAGCAGGAGCTCTGTGTACCAATACTGTGTGGGTCACTTGGGCGCTATGAGTATGATCTTGCAACCCTCTGACTTCATCTTCCTCCGAAGCCTGGTAATTAATGGGATGGGGGGAAAGCATATGCAAAGATCCCAGACCATCTAATCGAAAGAGCATTCCCCCACGACCCCAGGAGTGGGTATCGACTGGCGTAAAAATGGCATTTGGCATTCTGATTGGTGGCAAATAGATCCTGGGTCGGACTACCCCAACATGGAAAGATGGTGTCCAGTTCCTTCTGGTCGAGTTCCCATTTCAGCAGTTGTTGTCCGTCCTGCTGAGAGAGTCCGCTAGGACATTATTTACACTTGACAGGTGCTCTACTCTCAGGCAAATCTTGTACAGCGTGAGCCAGTCCCAGAGCGTTTAAGCCTCTCTTGAGAGGGACAGAGATCTTGTTCCTCCCTGCTTGTTGATATAGAACATGCTTGTTGTGTTGTCTGTACAAACCAACATGGACAAACATGCGATCTGTGGAAGGAACGCCTTGATCGTAAGAAAAATAGCTTTTAACTCCAACAGATTTATGTGCATTCTTCTTTGTGCATCCGACCATCTCCCTTGAATGTGCATGTCCTGTAGATGACCTCCCCAACCCTCCAATGAAGCGTTCGTTGTGATAATGAAGTCTGTCATTGAACTGTGAAAGGTCAAGCCTTTAGAAAAATTGTTGGTCTGAGACCACTATCGCAAAGTCTCTACTATATTTGGTGTAACATTTATTAAATCCTTGAAGGATCCCTGGGATTGGGTCCATTGCAGCTGTAACTCCTCTTGCAATGGTCTCATCTTCAATCTTGCCAGGTGGACTAGGACGATAGATGAGGAGATCATGCCTAGAAGTGACTTGAACACTCATACTGAAATGGACTTTCTTCTTGAGATCCTGATAGCCAAGTTGGTTAGTTTATGCTGCCGTGCCTTTGTGAGATGCGCTTTGCTCTTGATGGTGTTGAGTTCTGCACCCAAAAAGACTATTCTGCGTGTGGAAAGAGTGACTGATTTCTGGAAGTTTTACGTTAGACCTAAGCTGTGAAATAGTTCTAGGCAGACGTTGGTAGCCTTGGACGCCAGCTGCGATGTAGGGGCTTTTACCAGCCAGTCGTCCAGGTATGGGAAGACCTGAAAACCCCTGCTGCGGAGAAAGCCTTCTATTGGATCAAGACATTTCGTGAAAATTAGTAGCGCTGACTTCAAGCCGAATGAGAGGGCTTTAAATTGGTAATGGGCACTGGCCACAGTGAAGCGGAGACATTTGCGATGCTTTTTATGTATCGGTATGTGGAAATAAGCATCCTAGAGATCCATCGTTGTCATGTAATCTCCAGGGTTCAAAAGGTGCAGGATATCCGAAAGTGTGATCATACGAAAGGATTGCTTCCTTAGAAACTTGTTCAACTTCCTGAGGTCTAGGATTGACCTCCATTCCCCTGACCTCTTCCTTATTAGAAAGAACCGGAAATAGAATCCGAGCCCTCTGTGTTGCACCGGAACCTCTTCTATCGGTACCTTGGCGAGCATTAGGAAAACCTCCTGCTGAAGCAAGTGAAGATGAAGTGGTTTGGATTTTCCTGGCAGATGGTGTGGTGGTCTTTATATAAATTCCAGGGTATGACCTCGAGCCACTATATCCAGCACCCATTTGTCCGATGTTATGCTTTTTCAAATCTGAAGGAAATTGGAGATGTTCGCTCCCATCTGACGGCCTGGCGAATACTGTGGAAGCGTAGCCGGTGCCGGAAAAGAATCATTGCTTGCAAGGTTAATCCCGTGCTTGGGAACTCTGTTTTCTCCTCCCTCCTTGTCTAACGTAGGAAGCTGTGGATGGTTGCCTATAATGCTGCTGATTGCCTATAATGCTGCTGATAGGCTGGTCTATATTAAGGCTGTTGATACTGCCTATGGTAGGAGCCTCGAAATGTTGAAAAGCCCCTACCTCTTGCTCCCCGAAAGGGCTGCTTTCAGTACTGCAAAGTACCCAGGGACCGAGCAGTGTCCGTGTCAGCCTTGATGACCTGTAATGCATCATCTACATGTTTGCTGAAGAGAGACTGTCTGTCGTACGGCATGTCTAGAATTCTGGACTGTACCTCTGGTCTGAAAGAAGTCGCTTTTAACCAACCTTGGCGGCGTAATACAGCCGCTCTCGCCAGCTGATGAAAACCTGTGGAAGCTATATCCAGGGTGCAGTCAATTATCTCCTCAGACATACGCTCTCCTTCCTGAAGGATCTTTCGTGCCTCCGACTGCTTGTTCTCAGGAATGAGATCTATGAAGGCATTCATATTCGACCACATCTGGCGATCATAGCTACCCAAAATCGCCAGGGAGTTGGCTGCACGAACAGTTATAGCCAACATGGACGAAAATCTCTTGCCCACATTATCCAGTCATCTTCCTTCCCTATCAGGAGGGGTAGATATAGGCGTTGACGGTTCTTAGAATGCCTTTGGGCAGCTTAGGAAATGATGGAATCTGGTCTTGGATGCCCTGTCAAACACACTGGAGAGTCCTGTGTCGCCTTATACTTCTTGTCAAGCTTCTGTGGGACTCGTGGAACAGTCGCTGGCTTCTGCATGATCTTGATACCCTCACTCCAAATGAAGTCTATAATAGGAATAGCCCTCACAGACTTTCTTGATTGTTCCTTGAAGTCATGGAGGAAGCATTCCGACTGTGAGACAGACGTTGGCAAGTGAAATCGTGTGGCCGACCTATCCATCAAGTTGTGAAACCCATCTATATCCTCAGGTGGAGAATCTGAAGGACGATGAGGCGGTAGAGAAGGAGTAGGGGCTAAATAATCTCACCATTCATCACTACGATGTTGTGGTGTTGAGATCTCTCCTTCACCTTCATCCCCAGATGTAGAAACATCATCGCTGGGGGGAGCGGCTAATGTAGACTGCGGAGTCAGTCTGGGAGTTGCTGGAGGTGGAGGTATACTCCTTAGTGTAACAGGAGAAGTTGGAAGAGGCAGTTATTCCTCCACTGCCGTTGGGAACCTCCTCTTGTAATCCTGCAACATTGACTGCAAATCCTGAATCAAGGCGGCAGGCATCTGCACAGTGTCTCTGGTGGGTATTGATCGTACTCATCATCATCCTCATCCTCCTGATACTTAACATGCAACTGGGATGGACTGTGTGCATCACCAAATGGGCCCTCATCTGACTCTTCCCAGTCCAGAAGATGACTAGGCAGCAAGGCTGTTACCTTACTCTGTGAAGTATCCTGTGGATATATTGTAGATCTAGACATCGTTGTAATCTTAACTGTAGCGTGAAGATCAGGAGACTCAGAAGAAATAGAAATAACATCCTGGCTTACAGCGACCACTGGCATCATCGATGGTGTCGACGACGATGGTCCTGTCGGCGGAACTTCTGGCCACTGGAACTGCGACTGGACCCTCCATGAACCGACAATCTGCATCCACGACGGAGAGTCTGCTTGCAACATTGTTTCCATGGCTCTTTCCAGCTTCTGCAACTTTTCCCTGGCTGTGCATCATCTGAGGGTAGCAAGTCTTCAGTTTGCACGAGAAGGAAGAAGGAATCTCCCTTGGAATGATGGAGTTACTCCCCTGCCTCTGCAGGCAGCAAGAGCAATGATGACCAGCTGCGTGGATCTCCTCTCATCCTAAGCTGCATGGATCCTGCATCACAGGTGGGGGTCTGGAGCAGTCTCCATGGTCCTCTCTGCCAGCTCTCCAACTTTGATAGAGGTAAGCCCTTGCCTTCCCACGCAGTAGAATGCCCTTGTGCACTGCATCTCTTGCAGCTACCAAGGCTTATTGGCATCTCCTCCAATGGATCTTCAGGGTCCATGTAGCCCCAGCCCCCAGCATTCTTCCCTGCGTTGCACAGACGTCTGCATGCTTCTCCTGCGGCACGGGACCCTTCTTCAGTTGTGCTGTGTGAGCTCCTCTGCGTCTCCTGGGTCCTCTACCAGTGGGTCTCCTATGGGGGCTAAAAAAAACTTCTGTGGATTCTCTGTATCTCTGAGGGTCCCCTGAGACTCCCCCCTTCTGGGTTGATTCCTCCTGGGCCTTGCTGGTACCCGGCAGCTCCACTTTTGGCCAACTGCGACATTTGCCTTTGTCAAGGCTTGTTGGTGGAATTCCTGCACCAACATCCATCTGTGATTCTTCTTCCGGTGTGGACGTCACCTGCATCCCTCAGGAACTCTTTACCAACTCCAGGGCTGCAGTGCTGACCTGCTTCAGATCACTGTGGACCAACTGCTGCATCCACAGCTGGGTGGGTAGTAGCTGCTACTCCTCCTGGACTCTTCTGAGATTTCTGGACTTGGCCACCTTCTGCCACAGGTCTTACTCTCCAGGAATCCACCGCTGGTCTCTTGCAGTCTTGTCTGGGTGTTGCATTTTCTTCTTTTCCTTCCTTTTGGGTGGTTTGGGGGAAAATTCACTAACTTACTCCTTTTTGTCCTGGTCGTTAGGGAGCACTCTGGCACTTCTGGTACTTACCTTTGGGGTTTCCTAGTACCCCCAGCTCCCCTCTACACATTCCATGTACCTAGGTGGGGGTCCTGGATTCGCATTCCATTTTTTTAGTATATTGTTTGGGCTCCCCCTAGGGTCACTATTGTCTAACTGCATTTGCACTGTTTTCTTTCACTTTCTATGCTTATTTCTGGTAACTGGAGTATATATTTGGTGTGTTACTTACCTCCTATTGGAGGGTTACTTCACTAGTACTTTTCGGTATTGTGTCACTAAAATAAAGTACCCTTATTTTAGTAACACTGAGTGTTTTCTTTCATGTGTGTAAGTGCTGTGTGACTACAGTGATACTGCATGAGCTTTGCATGTCTACTAGATAAGCCTTGGCTGTTCATCCACAGCTACCTCTAGAGAACCTGGCTTCTACACACTGCCTACACTACACTAATAGAGGATACCTGGTATAAGGTGTAAGTACCTCAGGTACCCACCACACACCAAACCAGTTTCCTACAGGTATAATTCCGACATGTTTGAACCCAGGTTCAGAGTTACCATTAAGTAGCTGGACACAAATAGTGACCTGTGTTCCGTACACAGGTAAAATGGCTTGCAGCACTTATGAAGTCCAGTGTAAGGGTACTGGAGTTTGTAGGGCCACCTCTGCTCATGCAGGGGTGCCCTCACACACAGGTACCTGCACCCTGCTCTCTGGGCTAGGAGGGCCTGCCAAAGGGTGACTTACAGTGACCTGGTGCAGTGACCTGTAGTGAAAGGGTGCATGCACCTTTTCACACAGGCTGCAATGGCAGGCCTCCAGACACATTTTGCATAGGCTCCCATGGGTGGCATAATAGATGCTTCAGCCCATGGGGAACCCCTGGTGCCCCAGTGCCCTGGGTACCTAAGTACCATATACTAGGGACTCATATGGGAGCACCATTATGACAATTGTGGGGTGTGCTAAGCCCTATGCAACCAAATTTAGAGAGAGAGAGCACAGTCACTAGGGTCCTGGTTAGCAGGATTCCAATGACCACAGTCAAAACACAGTGACAGCAGGCAAAAAGTGGGGGTAACCATGACAAAAAAGAGGGTACTTTCCTACACTGTGCTGCACTGCTGACTTTCTACATCCACTGTCGACCTGGTGCTACATCCACAGAAGGGTGGGTAGTGGCTCCTGCCACAGCCAGACAATCTATCAGGAACTAGACTTGGTCCCCTTCCTTTGCAGGTCCTCTTCTGTCAGGATCCACCTTTGGTTTTCTTCCAGTCTTGTCTGGGTCTTGCACAGACCTTTTCCAAAGTCCTTCTGTTGGTTTTGGGGAAACCAGGTACTTACCTCTTCTCTCCTAGTTGCTGGGGTAACCCTGGTACTTACCTCCTGGGGTTCCTAGTTCCTCCAGCTCCAATCTACTGATTCCACTTCCTCTGGTGGGGTACTGCATTTCACATTCCACTTTTTTAGTACATGGTTTGGCCGTCCTCTAGGGCACTCACTGTTTGCTAATGCTTTTACTATTGCCTGTTGCTTTCTATGCTATTTCCTGATTGCTAATGAGTATATAATAGTGCCTACACTTCCCTAATAGGGGATACCTGGACCTGGTATAAGATGATAACACCATAGATGCTCACCACACTCCAGGCCAGCTTCCAACACCCCCTGCAAAAGCTAACTACCTTGGCATGGTTGTTGGCCGGTCCCATCGGGCCTGCCACCTCCAGACACAAGTGTTCATCCCTGGGGTGAGGGCCTCTGCCCTCTGGGATTCAGAACAAAGCCCTTCCTGGGTAGAGGTACTAACACCCCCTCCCTCAGGAATGTGCCTGGTTGGCAAGCTTCCAAGGGCTTACTGCCTTTGAATCTCGATCTCCAGGCCTGCTGCTAGCAGCATATTGCTGCCCCATTGCAAACCCCCACTTTTGGTAGGAGCAACAGAGGGAAACTCAAATAAAGGACAGGAGGACTGGCCCTACCTACCATGCACCACACCTAAGGTGCTGCATGAGAGCTCGACTCTCCATTTCATTTTCCTTCATCTAAGATGGGAGGAAAATAGCCAATCAGGTGTAGGGAAGTGGCCTCTGCCCACAGGAAGTGGTCACTTAGCTGGTGTAGCCAACCTAAGGTAGATGACGCATTGGTCCATACCAGTTTTCCCCTAAAACGCCCAATAAATACAGTATTTAGTGGGCATCCCTAGCCCAAGAACTCAGTTTTGATGACAGAAGAAGACAAGCAAATAGATCCAATGGCACGAGAACTGTGGACCTGCTGCACAAAGAAAAGGAGCCAAACCCTGCCTGCTGCACCCAGGACCCAAAAATCATTGCTGAAGAGCTGCTGGACAACTGGTAAAATTCTAAAGAACCACAGAGGACCTCAGGCTTCGCAAATTGTCACAGAATTCTCTCCAGAGTGGAGTTACCACTCTAAAACGACAAGGAACCAACAATCCAATGAGGTCCGCTTCACTGACCGGAAGCTAACTCTGGAACTAGATACCACAGCTAGGCCAAACTTCACACCAATGACTGCGACAACAAACCTTGTCAGTGTGCCACGTTTGGTGGTAATGCACCCTCTAGCGGCTGAACCGTACAAATTCGCTGGGTATTTGTCACCTGACTTCGCACACGAAGAAAAACAGCCCACCCGGGACTGTAAAAGGACAAGGAGGAATCTCCAGTCGAGGGACTTCACAAACAACTTGGACCTCCTGCCAGAGTGCCCCCATTGTCCTGTAATCGACCCTTGTACAGACCTAACTCCTTCTTCTGAGGGCATCCTTGCGAACAGCTCCTGGCTCACCGATTTGTTCTGCATCCGGCAACCCTGTGCCCTGCACCGAAGAACCAGCTGTGCTCTAAGGGTCCTCCACTACTTGCCACCTCGACACTCCAAGGGGACCCCCAGGATGCACCTTTAAGCTTACCTGTGCAGTGCTTTTCTGAGGGGTCCCCTGCAGTGGCCCTGCATCAGCTTCAGAGACCTTTTCCCGTTGCTTCCGCCGGAACCAGGAGCCGCCAAATCTCCTCCAGTTGGCACAGTGTGTCCACCAACGACCTCAACCAACCTGCAAAAGAAGAACTTGGTAAATCTACTTTGTGATTTTATATGTATTTTTAAATGGGATTCTCCATTGATTGCTATGGTTCGTAATTACGCCCAAAAAGACTATTTTTATTAAACTTGAAAAATTCATATCTCCAAAAGTACTTAACCAATTTTGATGATTTTGGTCTTAAAAGTTTTACAAAAACGTGAAGTATTTTCATAATTTGGTCCTGACTTATTCATCTGAGTGTGTGAGTTGCAAGATTGATGCTGTGAGTACAACAAATGCTTTGCACTTCTCCAAGATTGGCCTAATTGCTCCACCAAGCTTCCATAAAATTTAGAGCATTAGGTGGTCTAGTTTTTACCCCTGTAAACCAATGTGTGGTTGCCTGGATTCTCTGCACAGTGTGTCTAGTCTTGCACACTACATAGATACAGCCTCCTACAGTAGCCGACTGGATGAGAGAAAGCTGCCTCAAATTAAACTTCGACAAAACCGAGGTACTGATCGTTGGAAAGAACACCTCTGCCTGGGACCACAACTGGTGACCAGAAGAACTCAGTCCCACTCCTTCACTGACTGACCACGCACACAACCACGGCATAATCGTGGACAACCAACTGACCATGAAATAACTAGTCAAAGCAGTCAACTCCTCCTGTTTCCATACCCTCCGCATGCTCCACAAGGTCTTTATATGGATCCCAGTAAACACCAGATAAAGTGTTGAAGAAGTCCTGGCTACCAGCCGCCTTAACTAACGCAACAGACTCTACACTGGTATCTCTTCACAGCTCCTCAGAAGACTCCAGACAATACTGAACGCAGCAGTCAGACTCATCCTGAACCTCCCCAAGTGGACCCACATCACTTCCCACCTCAGGAAACTCCACTGGCTACCTGTCCAGAAAAGATGCCAGTACAAGACGCTCACACATGCCTACAAAGCCATTCACAAACTTGGACCATCTTACATCAGTCACCAAATAAACTTTCATCTTCCATCGAGACTGCTGCATTCCACGTCACTCGTCCTTGCAGCGAGGGCCGCACATTCTTTTACATCGCCACCAATGCCCGGAATGACCTCCACCTCTGAATGGCGTCCTCCCTGGCAGACTTCAGAAAGCTACTCAAGATCTGGCTGTTCAATGCTGACGAAGCAACCTCAGTGCTCAGATACCCCAAGGGGTGAAAGCCTTGCGCTTTACAAGAAGATGATTGATTGATTGACTGATGGGAGGAGGGGTGGAGCTAAGCACAGCCCACTTGCACCTGAATAGGCTGTGCTCTGCCACCAGAGACTAGGGTTAACAACCCTGTATTGTCACTGCAGCCAGCTATGAGCCAGGAGAGGGGAGGCAGGAAACACCTGGAACCTTTCTGGAACCTTCTCCCACCTTCTAGGAGCAGGACACCAGGTTTATAAATAGGGCTCTCAGACTCACTCTTCAGTTCACTACTGCTCCTGTGGAAGGATTCCCAGTGGACTGTCTGCTGCTGTGACCTCCAGCGCATTCTGCTAGACTACCGCTGTACTTGGAGGGACTCTTAGCTACCTGGAGCCTACCCTGATACTTGAGAGGCCAGCCTGGCTGTGGAGCCCTGCATCTTCACCTACACCCAGGACTTCCAGAGGTGACTCCAAGGGCTAGTTTCCTAGCCTCCTGTTCAGAGCCACAGGGACATAACAGGCTCCAACCATCTTGAACCCGACCTGGACCCAGCCTGAGTCAGTCTTTAACCCTCAAGAGGTCTCCATCCACTCCTGGGCCCTTGGCTGTGGTGTTCAAGGTACCTAAGAGGCCTTTTTCTAAAACTGAGGACTTGCTATTTTAAACCTTAAACTTTAAAAAATCATAACTCCAGTTTCACTAATTACATTATTATGGTTTTGGTGTCAAGTAATTTATTAAAATGTTCTCTATTTTTCTAAAGTGGTTTAGGATTTTTCTTGTGTTGTGTTTATATTTCATTACCATTTCTGTGCTGCATACAAATTTTACCCATTGCCTCTAAGTTTAGCCTGACTGCTTTTCCTGCCAAGGTACCCAGGGTTAAGCACAGGTTAATTTAATGACTTTTTGTGGTTCACCCTGCAAGGGATTGTAGCTGTTGCTTGACCAGGCCTCACACCCCAGTCAACCAACAACTCAATTTCTCACACTGATGTTACAACCGTTAGCATGAGGAGAGGTTTATGCATCCCCTAAGCTGAGTAAAGGAAGTATTAACATGGGAGACTTGCCTCTTCCGCTGGTGACGTTTCGGGAGTTTGAGCGATTGCTTTTTCTGCTTCCAGTCCCTAAAAAAAGGCAGATAATTAAAAAAGATGAACATGGGCAAAAGAATCATACCAAAGTATTTACGCATCAAAGCACTGGAATAAAAAGAAGATTATGCAACTGTTGGGTACTGGATTTCCAAATTTGCCGATTACTCAATCTCATGTACTATAATATTGCTTTTTTAGGTGTTGTTAAAATACACATGGGTCCTTCTGTGAGGGATCTATGTAAGTCAGACCCAAATCATGATAGTAAGTAAGAAATTAAATTACTTCTAACCCTTCTTCTCCATTGTGGGGCTCTCGATTAACAACATTATTATATGATTAGCTTGAGAACGCGTTAAGAATTTCATTTTTGATATAAAAATACTGATGAATGCAGCAGCCTACAAAAAGCAATCAAAAAATGAAAACCTGATAAAAATTAGGAAGCTGGGATCAGATAGGTAGCAGGAGGTCTGCAGAGGTCAAATGATGCACTGATCCTACTAGGAACCAAACACGTTCAATAGCCAGTGGAATTCCAATACTACCTTTAGGAAACAATAAGGAGGAGTTCTCTTCACCACCATCTATGGTAAACACAGCTTAAGGCTCTCTAACAGCTGGGAAGGCTTGAATTTCACTAACCCATATGGGCTCAGGTGATTGCTACTAGAAAAGGAGTATTCCAAGAACGATGCTTTAATGAAGCACTTTAAATAGGTTCAAAGTGTTGAGCTATTGTAGAAAGTACCCTCTTTCTTGGCATGGTTACCCCCATTTTCTGCCTGTTGTCAGTGTGTTTGACTGTGTTCACTTGGATCCTGCTAACCAGGACCCATGTGATTATGCTCTCTCCCCTTACATTTTGTTGCTTGGACCACAGACACCGCACATTTGGCATACTGGAGTCCCAATATATGTCCCTAGTTTATGGTACCCAGGTACCCAGGGCATTGGTGCACCAGGGGTCCCCCATGGGCTTCCGCATCTATTATTCCACCCATGGGAGCCCATGCAAAGTCTGTCTGTAGGCCTGCCATGGCAGCCTGTGAGAAAGGGTGCATGCACCCTTTTCATTACAGGTCACTGCACCAGGTCACTGTAAGTCACCCCTAAGGTTTGCCCTATTAGCCCAGAGGGCAGGGTGCAGGTACCTGTGTGAAGGCACCCCTGCATAAGCAGGGGTGCTCCCAAAAACTCCATCCCCAATTTCATGGACTTTGTGAGTGCGGGGTGCCATTTTACACATGTACTGGGCATAGGTCACTACCTATGTCCACCTACATAATGGAAACTCTGATCCTAGGTATGTTTGGCATCAAACATGTCGGAATCATACCCCAATACTGTTGCCAGTATTGGAAGTATGTTTCCTTGCGCTCTCGGGGCTCCGTAGAGGACCCCCAGCATTGCTCCTACCAGCTTTCTGGGGTTTTCTTGGCAGCCCAAGCTGTGGCCACCCCTCAGACAGGTTTCTGCCCTTCAGCTGCTTTTTCAGCTGAAGCCCAGGAAGGCAGAACAAAGGATTTCCTCTGGGAGAGTGGGGAGTAACACCCTCTCCCTTTGGAAATAGGTGTTACAAGGCTTTGGAGGGGCAGCCTCCCCAAGCCATTGGTATGCTTCCTTGAGTCTGCTGTCTTGAATCCAAGGTAGCCATAGGCCTCTCAAAGCATCTGAGTGGGAAGGTAAAGCAGATGATGTCAGAACATCCTCCTGATAGGTGGTCACCTGGCTAGGTGGCCAATCCCCTTTCCAGGCCTATTTAGGGTCTCCCTCTTGGGCGGGTCCTCCGATTCGGTGTAGGATGCTGGCCTGCTGTGTGGTGGGCACCTAAGGTACTTACACCTTATAACAGGTCAAATCAAATCAAATCAAAAACATTTATAAAGTGCGCTACTCACCCGTGAGGGTCTCAAGCCGCTGGGGGGAGGGGGTTACTGCTGCTCGAAGAGCCAGGTCTTGAGTTGCCTCCGGAATGCGAGGTGGTCCTGGGTGGTCCTGAGGTTGGTGGGGAGGGAATTCCATGTCTTGGCCGCCAGGTAGGAGAAGGATTTCCCACCTGCCGTTGTGCGGCGGATGCGCGGACGGCGGCGAGTGCGAGGTTGGCGGAGCGAAGTTGACGGGTGGGCGTGTAGAAACTGAGGCGACGGTTGAGGTATTCGGGTCCCTTGTGTAGGAGGCTGGACTGGCTTGTAGTGAGTACCAAGGGGTACTTGCACCTTGCACCAGGCCCAGTTATCCCTTATTAGTGTATAGGATGTCTAGCAGCATAGGCTGATAGATAATGGTAGCTTAGCAGAGCAGCTTAGGCTGAACTAGGAGACGTGTGAAGCTATTACAGTACCACTTAGTGTCATATGCACAATATCATAAGAAAACACAATACACAGTTATACTAAAAATAAAGGTACTTTATTTTTATGACAATATGCCAAAGTATCTTAGAGTGTACCCTCAGTGAAAGGATAGGAAATATACACAAGATATATATACACAATAGCAAAAATATGCAGTATAGTCTTAGAAAACAGTGCAAACAATGTATAGTTACAATAGGATGCAATGGGGACACATAGGGATAGGGGCAACACAAACCATATACTCCAAAAGTGGAATGCGAACCACGAATGGACCCCAAACCTATGTGACCTTGTAGAGGGTCGCTGGGACTATTAGAAAATAGTGAGAGTTAGAAAAATAACCCTCCCCAAGACCCTGAAAAGTGAGTGCAAAGTGCACTAAAGTTCCCCCAAGGACAAAGAAGTCATGCTAGAGGAATAATGCAGGAAAGACACAAACCAACAATGCAACAACGATGGATTTCCAATCTAGGGTACCTGTGGAACAAGGGGACCAAGTCCAAAAGTCACAAGCAAGTCGGAGATGGGCATATGCCCAGGAAATGCCAGCTGTGGGTGCAAAGAAGCTTCTACTGGACAGAAGAAGCTGAGGTTTCTGCAGGAACGAAAAGGGCTAGAGACTTCCCCTTTGGTGGACGGATCCCTCTCGCTGTGGAGAGTCGTGCAGAAGTGTTTTCCCGCCGAAAGAACGCCAACAAGCCTTGCTAGCTGCAAATTGTGCTGTTAGCGTTTTTGGACGCTGCTGTGGCCCAGGAAGGACCAAGATATCGCAAATTGCGCCAGGAGGTAGAGGGAACGTCGGGCAAGACAAGGAGCCCTCTCAGCAGCAGGTAGCACCCAGAGAAGTGCCAGAAACAGGCACTACAAGGATGCGTGAAACGGTGCTCACCCGAAGTTACACAAAGGAGTCCCACGTCGCCGGAGACCAACTTAGAAAGTCGTGCAATGTAGGTTAGAGTGCGGTGGACCCAGGCTTGGCTGTGCACAAAGGATTTCCGCCGGAAGTGCACAGGGGCCGGAGTAGCTGCAAAAGTCGCGGTTCCCAGCAATGCAGTCTAGCGAGGTGAGGCAAGGACTTACCTCCACCAAACTTGGACTGAAGAGTCACTGGACTGTGGGAGTCACTTGGACAGAGTTGCTGGATTCGAGGGACCTCGCTCGTCGTGCTGAGAGGAGACCCAAGGGACCGGTAATGCAGCTTTTTGGTGCCTGCGGTTGCAGGGGGAAGATTCAGTCGACCCACGGGAGATTTCTTCGGAGCTTCTAGTGCAGAGAGGAGGCAGACTACCCCCACAGCATGCACCACCAGGAAAACAGTCGAGAAGGTGGCAGGATCAGCGTTACAGAGTTGCAGTAGTCGTCTTAGCTACTATGTTGCAGTTTTGCAGGCTTCCAGCGCGGTCAGCAGTCGATTCCTTGGCAGAAGGTGAAGAGAGAGATGCAGAGGAACTCGGATGAGCTCTTGCATTCGTTATCTAAAGTTTCCCCAGAGACAGAGACCCTAAATAGCCAGAAAAGAGGGTTTGGCTACCTAGGAGAGAGGATAGGCTAGCAACACCTGAAGGAGCCTATCAGAAGGAGTCTCTGATGTCACCTGGTGGCACTGGCCACTCAGAGCAGTCCAGTGTGCCAGCAGCACCTCTGTTTCCAAGCTGGCAGAGGTCTGGAGCACACTGGAGGAGCTCTGGGCACCTCCCAGGGGAGGTACAGGTCAGGGGAGTGGTCACTCCCCTTTCCTTTGTCCAGTTTCGTGCCAGAGCAGGGCTAAGGGGTCCCTGAACCGGTGTAGACTGGCTTATGCAGAAATGGGCACCAAATGTGCCATGAAAGCATTTCCAGAGGCTGGGGGAGGCTACTCCTCCCCTGCCTTCACACCATTTTCCAAAGGGAGAGGGTGTAACACCCTCTCTCAGAGGAAGTCCTTTGTTCTGCCATCCTGGGACAAGCCTGGCTTTACCCCAGGAGGGCAGAAACCTGTCTGAGGGGTTGGCAGCAGCAGCAGCTGCAGTGAAACTCCAGGGAAGGCAGTTTGGCAGTACCAGGGCCTGTGCTACAGACCACTGGGATCATGGGATTGTACCAACCATGCCAGGATGGCATAGAGGGGGCAATTCCATGATCATAGACATGTTACATGGCCATATTCGGAGTTACCATTGTGAAGCTACATATAGGTAGTGACCTATATGTAGTGCACGCGTGTAATGGTGTCCCCGCACTCACAAAGTCCGGGGAATTGGCCCAGAACAATGTGGGGGCACCTTGGCTAGTGCCAGGGTGCCCTCACACTAAGTAACTTTGCACTTAACCTTTATCAGGTAAAGGTTAGACATATAGGTGACTTATAAGTTACTTAAGTGCAGTGTAAAATGGCTGTGAAATAACGTGGACGTTATTTCACTCAGGCTGCTGTGGCAGGCCTGTGTAAGAATTGTCAGAGCTCCCTATGGGTGGCAAAAGAAATGCTGCAGCCCATAGGGATCTCCTGGAACCCCAATACCCTGGGTACCTCAGTACCATATACTAGGGAATTATAAGGGTGTTCCAGTAAGCCAATGTAAATTGGTAAAATTGGTCACTAGCCTGTTAGTGACAATTTGAAAGAAATGAGAGAGCATAACCACTGAGGTTCTGGTTAGCAGAGCCTCAGTGAGACAGTTAGGCATCACACAGGGAACACATACCTATAGGTCACAAACTTATGAGCACTGGGGTCCCAGTGACACATAACAAACATACTGAAAACATAGGGTTTTCACTATGAGCACTGGGCCCTGGCTGGCAGGATCCCAGTGAGACAGTGAAAACACCCTGACATACACTCACAAACAGGCCCAAAGTGGGGGTAACAAGGCTAGAAAGAGGCTACTTTCTCACACCTTGTTGTGGAGGGCTTTTTGTGCGTGGGTGAGGAGCCGGAAGGTCATCCTTTTGTTGACGGGAAGCCAGTGCAGGTGTCTCAGGTGGGCGGAGATGTGGCTGTTGCGGGGTATGTCGTGGACGAGGCGGGCGGAGGTGTTTTGAATTCGCTGCAGACATTTCTGGAGTTTAGCGGTGGTTCCTGCGTATAGAATGTTGCCGTAGTCCAGGCGGCTCGTGACGAGGGAGGGATCACGTTCTTTCTGGTGTCACGGGGATCCAACGGAAGATCTTTCGGAGCATGCGTAGGGTGAGGAAGCAGGAGGATGATACGGCGTTGACTCGGTTGGTCATGGTGAGAAGTGGGTCCAGGATGAATCCGAGGTTGCGTGCGTGGTCTGAGGGGGTTGGTGCGGTGCCAAGGGCCGTGGGCCACCAGGAGTCGTCCCAGGCGGACGGGGTGTTTCCGAGGATGAGGATTTCCATTTTGTCTGAGTTCAGTTTCAGACGGCTGAGTTTCATCCATTCTGCGACGTCTTTCATTCCATCTTGCAAGTTGGTCTTGGCGCTGGTGGGGTCCTTGGTGAGGGAAAGTATCAGCTGAGTGTCGTCAACGTAGGTGATGTTGATGTTGTGTTTGCGTACGATGTCGGCGAGGGGGCTCATGTAGACATTGAAGAGAGTCGGGCTGAGCGAGGAGCCTTGTGGGACGCCGCAGATGATCTCGTGGGGTCTGAGCGGAAAGGTGGGAGGTAGGCTCTTTGGGAGCGGTTGGAGAGGAAGGAGGTGATCCAGTCCAGGGCCTGTCCTTGGATCCCAGTGGAGCGGAGGCGGGATATTAGGGTTCGGTGCAGACGGTGTCGAAAGCAGCCGAGAGGTCGAGGAGGATGAGGGCGACTGTTTCTCCGCTGTCCATCAGAGTTCTGATGTCGTCTGTGACTGAGATGAGGGCGGTTTCTGTGCTGTGATTGGCTCGGAATCCGGACTGAGAGGGGTCGAGTAGGTTGTTGTCTTCAAGGAAGTTGGTAAGTTGCTTGTTGACGGTCTTCTCTATGACTTTGGCAGGGAAGGGGAGGAGCGAGATGGGGCGGAAGTTCTTCAGGTCGCTGGGGTCCGCCGTAGGTTTCTTCAGTAGGGCGTTGACTTCTGCGTGTTTCCAGCTCTCGGGGAAGGTGGCAGAAGCAAACGAGCTGTTGATGATGGTCTGGAGATGCGGGGCGATGATGTCGTCGGCTTTGTTGAAGATGAAGTGTGGGCAGGGGTCTGAGGGGGCACCAGAGTGGATGGAGTTCATGGTAGCTTTGGTCTCTTCCATGCTGATGTGAGTCCAGGCGTTGAGGGTGATGGCTGGGGTTGTAGGTTCTGTGGTGGTTGGCTGGGTCTGGTGTCCGAAGCTGTCGTGTAGGTCGGTGATCTTACGATGGAAGAAGGTGGCGAGGGAGTTGCAGAGGTCTTGTGATGGCGTTGGCGTTGGCGTTAGGGTTGGAGAGCTCTTTCAGAATGTTGAAGAATTCTTTGCTGTTGTGAGTGTTCTTGTCCAGTCTGTCTGTGAAGGAATTTCTTTTGGTGGCGCGGATCAGTTGGTGGTGTTCGCGGGTGGCGTTTTTGAGGGCATACATGTTATCTGCGGTGTGGTCCTTGCGCCAGGCTTTCTCGAGGGTGCGGCAGTTTTTTTTAGATTCCTTGAGGGTGTCTGTGAACCAGAGAGGTTTCTTGGTGTTGGTCTGTCTTGGGAGGCGTCTGAGGGGTGCGAGGTTGTCTGCGCAGTTGGTGACCCAATGCGTGAGGCTGAGGGCTGCGTCGGGGTCGGTGGAGAAGGTGAGTTGGTTGTTGCTGAGAGTGGAGAGAAGCTGTTCCGCGGGGATTTTGTTCCAATGTCTGCGTGGGATGGATTGTGTGCGGAGGTGGCGAGTCTCGCGTCGGAAGGTGAAGTGGACACATCTGTGGTCGGTCCAGTGTATTACGGAGGAGTGGCTGAAGGATACATGGTTGCTGGCGGAGAAGATGGGGTCGAGCGTGTGTCCAGCGATGTGGGTGGGGGTGTTCACCAGTTGCTTGAGACCGAGGTTGGCGAGGTTGTCAAGCAGGGCGGTGGTGTTGGGGTTGTTGTTCTGTTCCAGGTGGAAGGTGAGGTCACGGAGGAGGATGTAGTCCGGCGAGGCAAGGGTGTGCGGGGAGATGAAGCCAGTGATAGAGTCGCTGAAGAGGGCGCTGAAGAGGGACTGTAGATGAGATTTCCTCTGAGGGTGGTCCTGGGGTCTGTGTGGATCTGAAAGTGCAGGTGTTCGGCGGCGAGGGGGGTGTCTTCGGTGGAGGTGGTGACGTTGATGGAGTCCTTGAAGATGATGGCGATTCCTCCACCGACTTGGTTGGTGCGGTCTCTCCTTGAGATCTTGTAGCCGTCGGGGATGGCTATGGCGATGTCGGGGGCCGAAGAGGCGTTCATCCAGGTCTCAGTGATGAAGGCGACGTCCGGTGCAGTGGAGTCCAGGAGGTCCCATAGTTCAATGGCGTGCTTGTGGACGGAGCGTGCGTTGATCAGGATGCATTTGAGGTGGTTGTTGGCGTTTGGGCTGGCGGGCAGGGTAGTTTTGCGGTGGAAGGTGAGTTTGCAGGTGAGGCATGCGAAGGGTCCGTGGGTGCGTTTAGGGTAGGCTTGGATGCAGGTGCTGGAGCGCCCCGGGTTGAGGGCGTGGAGGGTGTTGGGGTCCTAGCGGTGCTGAGAGGTTTGGGAGTGCTGGGGGCCAGGGGTCGTGGCGCTGGGCGCGGTCCAGGCGCGGACGGGCGCAGATGGGCTTGCCTTTGGCGCGCAGCCGCCATAAGAGGGAGGAGGGGGGAGGAGGGGTCTGCTGGGGGCGGGGGCAGGAGGGGGCGACGAATGGGAGCGGGGGGTGGGGCCGAGCAGGAGGTGGCGGCGGGAAAGCGGAGGGTGGGGGGGTCAGGTAGAGGGGAGGGGAGAAAAGATAGGGGGGGATTACAGAGGTGGAGGGGAGTAGGGAAGAACAGAAGAGGAGAAGAGAGAAGAGTCAGGAACAGAAGCGAGAAGAGTCAAGAACAGAAGAGAGAAGAGTCAAGAACAGAAGAGAGAAGAGTCAAGAAGAAGGGTAAAGAAGAAGAGGAGAGTAGAGTCAAGACAGAAGAGAGAAGAGTCAAGAAGAAGAGGAGAAGAGTCCGGAGAGAAGAGAGAAGAGTCAGGAACAGAAGAGAGAAGAGTCAAGAAGAAGAGTCAGGCAGAAGAGGAGAGACCTGAGAAGCAGAGGGGAAGCGTCCAGAAGATGGGGGGAGACCACAGAGGAAGAGAAGGAACACGCAGTGAAAAGTACAGAGGAGGAGAAGAACATGCAGGACGGGGTGCAGAGAAGAACACAGATGAAGAAAGAAGAAAGAACACGCAGGTCGGGGTGCAGAGGAGAAAGAAGAACACAGATGAAGAACACAGATGAAGAAAGAAGCAGGAAGAGAACGCGGTGAGGAAGAGGAGCGGGGTCGAGGAAGAGCAGAACACAAAGCAAGAGGGCTGCAGAAGAGGAGCAGAGAGCGAAGGGAAGAAGGACAGCAGAGGTGCGGAGAGAGGTTGGAGGAGAGAGCTGAAGGCAGAAGGACAGAGGTACAGGAAAAGAGAGGTGAGTAGCGCGGGGCTGGGCCAGGGGCTGGGCGGGGGGAGTACTTACTGTTTTTAGCAGGTCTTGCTGGGAGGTGTCAGGAGCCTGGGCTGGTGGAGCTGCAGCGGCAGGGGGAGCGACCTACCCTCGGGTCAGGTCCAGGTATCTCCTATTAGTGTAGAGTAGACAGTGTTTAGAAGCCAGACTTCCTAGAGGTAGCTGTGGATGAGCAGCCAAGGCTTATCTAGGAGACATGCACAGCTCATACAATAGCACTGTAGTCACACAGCACTTACATACATGAAGGAAACACTCAGTGTTACAAAAATAAAGGTACTTTAGTTTAGTGACACAATACCAAAAAGTTCTAGAGAGGTAACCCTCCAATAGGAGGTAAGTAACACACTAGATATTTACACTAGTTATCAGCAATAGGCATAGAAAGTGATAGAATCAATGCAAATGCAAAAAGACAATAGTTACCCTACGGGGAGCCCAAACCATATACTAAAAAAATGGAATACGAATGCACGACCCCCTCCTTGGTAAGTGGAATGTGTAGAGTGGAGTTGGGGGTACTAGGAAACCCCAAGGTAAGTACTACAATGCCCCCAGAGACAAGTAGGAAAGGAGTAAGTTGCAGGATTTTCCCCAAACCACCCAGAAGGAAGAAAAAGAAGAAAATGCAACACCCAGACAAGACTGCAAGAAACCAGCGGTGGATTCTTGAAGGAGAAGACCTGTGGAAGAAGGGCACCAAGTCCAGAAGACACAGAAGAGTCCAGTGGGGGCAGGAACCACTACCCACCAGTCTAGGATTGCAGGAGTTGGTCGTTGGTGATGTGAAGAAGGTCAGCACTACAGGTCTGGAGTCGGTGAAGAGTTTCTGAGGGATGCAGACGACGTCCCACACCAGAAGAAGAATTGTAGTTGGGTTCTGTTGCAAGGATTCCCCCAACAAGTCTTGGCAAAGGCAAATGTCACGGTAGGCGGAAAGTGGAGCTGCGGGGGACCAGCAAGGCCCAGGAGGGGGAGTCACAGGGGTCCCTCAGTGACACAGAGAGCCCATAGGAGCAGAGGCAGCATCCACAGGAATCCCACAGGATAGGGGCACAGGAGTCACATAAGAGCCTACACAGCATGACTGGAGAAGGGTCCCATGCCGTAGGAGAACCATGTAGAGGGCTGTGCGTTGCAAGGAGTGCTGGGGGCTGCAGCTACAAGTAGCCTAAAGGTCCCTTGCAGGGGATGCCAACAAGCCTTGGTAACTGCAAGAGAAGCTGTGACCGAGGTACTGTCCTGCGTGGGAAGGCAAAGGCTTACCATCACCAAAGTTGGACAGCTGGAAGAGAGGACCAGGACGACTACTCCGGACCACCACCTGTGATGCAGGAACCACGCAGCCCAAATTGAGAGGAGATCCATGCAGCCGGTCATCGTTGTAGTAAGTGCCTGCAGATGCAGGGGAGTGACTCCTTCGCTCCAAGGGAAATTCCTTCTTTTTCTTGTGCAGACTGAAGACTTGCCAACCACAGAGTATGCACAGCCAGGGAAATGTTGCAGAAGCTGGAAGGAGCTGTGGAAACAATGTTGCAAGCACAGTCTTTGTCGTGGATGCAGATTGTCGGTTCCCAGAGGGTCCAGTCGTGGTTCCAGTGGCTAGAAGTCGAAGTAGAGGTTGCAGAGGACTCCTGCGGGAATCTTACAAGCAGAATCTGAGGACCCACCCAAGAGAGAGACCCTAAATAGCATTGAAAGGGGGAATTCGTCACCTAGCCAGGTGGAGGGCTCTCATGTCACCTGCCTGACTTGCCCACTCAGATGCTCCCCAACGTCCCTGCCAACCTTGGGTTCAAGATGGCAGATACTAAGGACACTATGGAGGAGCTCTGGGCACCTCCCCTTGGGTGGTGATGGACAGGGGAGTGCTCACTCCCTTTCCATTGTCTAGTTTCGTGCCACAGCAGGGACTGGAGGTCCCTGAACCAGTGTAGACTGCACGGAAGGCACCAAATGTGTCCTTCAAAGCATATCAGTGGCTTGGGGAGTCTACAACTCCCAAGCCATGTAATACCTATTTACAAAGGGAGAGAGTGTTACCCACCTCTCCCAAAAGAAATCATTTTTCTGCCTTCCTGGCCTTGAGGTGGTCAAGCAGCAGGACGACAGAAACCTCCCTGAGGGGTGGAAGCAGCTTGGGCTGCCTGTAAAAACCCAGAAGGATACTAGGAGCAATGCTGGGGGTCCTCTAAGGAGCCACCAAAGTGCATGGAATCATACTTCCAATACTGGCAATAGCATTGGGGTATGATACCGACATGTTTGATGCCAAACATGCCTAGGCTCGGAGTTACCATTATGTAGCTGGACATAGGTAGTGAGATATGTGCAGTACACGCATAAAATGGCGTCCCCCCACTCACAAAGTCCAGGAAAATGGAACTGGAGTTTGGGGGCACCACAAATAGTGTAGGGGTGCCCAAAAACACAGGTACTTGCACCCTGCCCTCTGGGTTAGGAGGGGCTGCCATAGGGGTGACATACAGTGAACTGGTGCAGTGACCTGTAGTGAAAAAGGGTGCATGCACCCTTTCACGCAGGCTGCAATGGCAGGCCTGCAGAACACTTTGGCTCCCCATAGGTGGCATAATATATGCTGCAGCCCATGGGGATCCCCCTGGCACCCAATGGCCTGGGTACCTGGGCACGATATATTAGGGACTCACATGGGGGCACCAGTATGCCAAATGTAGGGTATGAGTAACAAAGTTACCAAGTTAGTAGGGAGAGAGCATAATCACTGGGATCCTACTTAGTAGGATCACAGTGAACTCAGTCAAACACACTGATAACAGGCAGAAAATGGGGGTAACCATGCTGAGAAACAGGGTACTTTCCTACATTCGGCTTGCAAGATTCCCTCAGGCCCCCCCGCAACCTTTATTTCGACATCTGACCACTGGAACTGCGACTCGACCCTCCGGGAACCAACAATCTGCATCCACGACGAAGAGTCTGCTTGCAACATTGTTTCCATGGCTCCCTCCAGATTCTGCAACTTTTCCCAGGCTCTGCATCATCTGAGGGTAGCAAGTCTTCAGCCTGCATCAGAAGAAAGAAGGAATCTCCCTTGGAATGAAGGAGTTACTCCCCTGCATCCGCAGGCAGCAAGAGCAACGACGAATAGCTGAGTGGATCTCCTCTCATCCTAAGCTGCGTGGATCCTTCATCACGGGTGGGGGTCTGGAGCAGTGCCCATGGTCCTCTCTGCCAGCTCTCCAACTTTGATAGAGGTAAACCCTTGCCTTCCCACGCAGTATAGTACCCTTCTGCACAGCATCTCTTGCAGCTTCCAAGGTTTGTTGGCATCTCCTCCAATGGATCTTCAGGTTCCATGTAGCCCCAGCCCCCAGCACTCTTCCCTGCATCGCACAGCCCTCTGCATGCTGCTTCTCCTGCTGCACAGGACCCTTCTTCAGTTGTGCTGTGTGAGCTCCTCTGCGTCTCCTGGGTCCTCTACCAGTGGGTCTCCTATGGGGGCTGCCTTTTCTTCTGTGGATTATCTGTATCTTTGAGGGTCTCCTGAGACTCCCCCCTCTTGGGTTGAGTCCTCCTGGGCCTTGCTGGTACCCGGCAGCTCCAATTTTCACCAACCGTGACATTTGCCTTTGCCAAGGCTTGTTCGTGGAGTTCCTGCACTAACATCCAACTGCTATTCTTCTTCCAGTGTGGATGTCACCTGTTTCCCTCAGGAACTCTTTACCAACTCCAGGGCTGCAGTGCTGACCTTCTTCACATCACTGTCGACCAACTGCTGCATCCACAGCTGGGAGGGTAGTAGCTCCTACTCCTCCTGGACTCTTCTGAGATTTCTGGACTTGGTCACCTTCTTCCACAGGTCTTACTCTTCAGGAATCCACCGCTGGTCTCTTGCAGTCTTGTCTGGGTGTTGCATTTTCTTCTTTTCCATCCCTTTGGGTGGTTTGGGGGAAAATCCACTAACTTACTCCTTTTCTCCTGGTCGTTATGGGGCACTTTGGCACTTATGGTACTTACCTTTGATGTTTCCTAGTACCCCCAGCTCCCCTCTAAACATTCTACTTACCTAGGTGGGGTCCTGGATTCGCATTCCATTTTTTTTGTATATGGTTTTGGCTCTCCCTAGGGTCACTATTGTCTAACTGCATTTGCACTGTTTTCTATCAATTTCTATGCCTATTTCTGGTAACTAGTGTATATATTTTGTGTGTACTTACCTCCTATTAGAGGGTTGGCTCGCTAGTACTTTTCGGTATTGTGTCACTAAAATAAAGTACCTTTATTTTAGTAACCCTGAGTGTTTTCTTTCATGTGTGTAAGTGCTGTGTGAACAGTGGTATTGCATGAGCTTTGCATGTCTCCTAGATAAGCCTTGGCTGCTCATCCACAGCTACCTCTAGAGAACCTGGCTTTTAGACACTGCCTACACTACACTAATAGGGGATACCTGGTATAAGGTGTAAGTACCTCAGGTACCCACCACACACCAGACCAGTTTCCTACAGGTATAATTTCGACATGTTTGAACCCAGGTTCAGAGTTACCATTAAGTAGGTGGACACAAATAGTGACCTCTGTTCCGTACACAGGTAAAATGGCTTGCTGCACTTATGAAGTCCAGTGTAATGGGGCTGGAGTTTGTAGGGCCACCTCTGCTCATGCAGGGGTGCCCTCACACACGGGTACCTGCACCCTGCTCTCTGGGCTAGGAGGGCCTGCCAAAGGATGACTTACAGTGACCTTGTGCAGTGACCTGTAGTGAAAGGGCGCATACACATTTTCACACAGGCTGCAATGTCAGGCCTCCATACACATTTTGCATAGGCTCCTATGGGTGGCATAATAGATGCTGCAGCCCATGGGGAACCCCTGGTGCCCCAATGCCCTGGGTACCTAAGTACCATATACTAGGGACTTTCATGGGGGCACCAGTATGCCAATTGTGGGGTGTGCAAAGCCCTATGCAGCCAAATTTAGAGAGAGAGAGCACAGTCACTGGGGTCCTGGTTAGCAGGATTCCAGTGAACACAGTCAAAACACAGTGACAGCAGGCAAAAAGTGGGGGTAACCATGTCAAAAAAGAGTACTTTCCTACACTGTGCTGCACTGCTGACTTTCTTCATCCACCGTCGACCTGGGGCTACATCCACAGAATGGTGGGTAGTGGCTCCTGCCACAGCCAGACAATCTAATCATGAACTGGACTTGGTCCCCTTCCTTTGCAGGTCCTCTTCTGTCAGGATCCACCTTTGGTTTCTTCCAGTCTTGTTGTGGGTCTTGCATGGACCTTTTCCATAGTCCTTCTGTTGGTTTTGGGGAAACCATGTACTTACCTCTTCTCTCCTGGTTGCTGGGTGCACCCTGGTACTTACCTCCTGGGGTTCCTAGTTCCTCCAGCTCCAATCTACTGATTCCACTTCCTTGGGTGGGGGACTGCATTTAACATTCCACTTTTTTAGTATATAGTTTGGCCGTCCCCTAGGGGACTCACTGTTTGCTATTGCTTTTACTATTGCCTATTGCTTTCTATGCTATTTCCTGATTGCTAATGAGTTTATAATAGTGCCTACACTTCCCTAATAGGGGATACCTGGACCTGGTATAAGGTGATAACACCAAAGGCGCTCATCACACTCCAGGTCAGCTTCCAACACCCCCTGCAAAAGCTAACTGGCCTGGCATGGCTGTTTGCTGGTCCCATCGAGCCTGCCACCTCCAGACACAAGTGTGCATCCCTGGGGTGAGGGCTTCTGCCCTCTGGGATTCAGAACAAAGCCCTTTCTGGGTGGAGGTGCAAACACCCCCTCCCTCAGGAATGTGCACTGTCTTGTTGGCGAGCTTCCAAGGGCTTAATGCCTTTGAAACCCAACCTCCAGGCCTGCTGCTAGCAGCAGATGGCTGCCCCATTGCAAACCCCCACTTTTAGTGGGAGCAAAAGCGGGAAACTCAAACAAAGGACAGGAGGATTGGACCTACATACCATGCCCCACACCTAAGGTGCTGCATGAGAGCTGAACTTTCCATTTCATTTTCCTTCATCTAAGATGGGAGGAAAATAGCCAATCAGGTGTAGGGAAGTGGCCTCTGCCCACAGGAAGTGGTCACTTAGCGGGTGTAGCCACCCTAAGGTAGATGACGCATTGGTCAATACCAGTTTTCCCCTAAAACACCAACTAAATACATTATTTAGTGGGCATCCCTAGTCCAAGAACTCAGTTTTGACGACAGAAGAAGACAAGCAACTAGAAGATCCAATGGCACGAGAACTGTGGACCTGCTGCACAAAGAAAAGGAGCCAAACCCTGCCTGCTGCACCCAGGACCCAACAATCATCGCTGAGGAGCTGCTGGACAACTGGAAAAACCCTAAAGAACCCCAGAGGACCTCAGGCTTTGCAAATTGTCACAGAACTCTCTCCAGAGTGGAGTTACAACTCTAAAACAACAAGGAACCAATAATCCAATGAGGTCCGCTTCACTGACCAGACCAATGACTGGGACAACAAACCCTGCCAGTGTGCTAAGTTTGGTGGTAATGCAACCTCCAGCGGCTGAACTGTACAAATTCCCTGGGTATTGGTCACCTGACTTCGGACACCAAGAAAAACAGCCCACCCAGGACTGTAAAAGGACAAGAAGGAATTCCCAGTCGAGGGATTTCAGATACAACTTGGACCTCCTACCAGAGTGGCCAGATTGTCCTGCAATCGACCCTTGTACAGACCTAACACCTGCTTCTGAGGGCATCCTTGCGAACAGCTCCTGGCTCACCGATTTGTTCTGCATCCTGCAACCCTGTGCCCTGCACTGAAGAGCCAGCTGTGCTCTAAGGGTCCTCCGCTCCTTGCCACCTTGACAATCCAAGGGGACCCTCAGGATGCACCTTTAAGCTTACCTGTGCAGTGCTTTCTGAGTGGTCCCATGCAGTGGCCCTGCATCAGCTTCAGAGACCTTTTCCTGTTTGTCCTGTCTGAACCAGGAGCTTCTCAATCTTCTCCAGCTGGCGTAGTGTGTCCACCAACGACCTCAACCAACAAGAAAAAAGAAGAACTTGGTAAACCTACTGTGTGATTTTATATGTATTTTTAAATGTGACCCTCCATTGATTGCTATGGTGGGTAATTACGCACAAAAAGACTATTTTTATTAAACTTCAAAAATTCATATCTCCAAAAGTACTTTACCAATTTTTATGATTTTGGTCTTAAAAGTTTTATAAATACGTGAAGTAGTTTCATAATTTGGTCCTGAGTTATTCCTTTGAGTGTGTGGGTTGGAAGATTGATGCTGTGAGTAGATCAAATGCTTTGCACTTCTCCAAGATTGGCCTAACTGCTCCAACAAGCTTCCATAAAATTTAGAGCATTAGGTGCTCTAGTTTTTAGCCCTGTAAACCAACGTTTGGTTGCCTGGAATCTCTGCACAGTGGGCCTAGTTTTGCACACTACATAGATACTGCCTCCTACAGTAGCCGACTGGATGAGAGAAAGCTGCGTCAAATTAAACTCCGACAAAACTGAGGTACTGATCTTCGGAAAGAACGCCTCCGCCTGGGACCAGAACTGGCGGCCGGAAGAACTCAGACCCACTCCTGCACTGACTGACCACGCTCACCTTGGCATAATCATGCACAACCAACTGACCATGAAATAACTAGTCAAAGCAGTCAACTCCTCCTGTTTCCATACCCTCTGCATGCTCCACAAGGTCTTTATATGGATCCCAGTAAACAGCAGAAATAGTGTCTCACGAGTCCTGGCAACCAGCCGCCTCGACTAACGCAACACACTCTACACTGGTATCTCTTCACAGCTCCTCAGAAGACAATACAGAACACAGCAGTCAGACTCATCCTGGACCTCCCCAAGCGGACCCACATCACCCCCCACTTCAGGAAACTCCACTGGCTACCTTTGCAGAAAAGATGCCAGTACAAGACGCTCACACATGCCTACAAGGCCATTCACAAACTTGGACCATTTTACATCAATCACCGGATAAACTTTCATCTTCCATTGAGACTGCTGCATATCACGTCACTCATCCTTGAACATGTCCCCATCATCCATCGCACCAGCAGTGAGGGCCACACATTCTCTTACATCGCCGCCAAAGCCTGGAATGACCTCCTCCTCTGAATGGCATCCTCCCTGGCAGACATCAGAAAGCTACTCAAGATCTGGCTGTTCAATGCTGACGAAGCATCCTCAGTGCTCAGATACCCCAAGGAGGTGATAGCCTTGCGCTTTACAAAAAGATGATTGATTGACTGATGGGGGAGGGGTGGAGCTAAGCACAGCCCACTTGCACCTGAATAGGCTGTGCTCTGCCACCAGAGAATAGGGTTAACCTTCTAGGAGCAGGGCACCAGGTATATAAATAGGGCTCTCAGACTTACTCTTCAGTTCACTACTGGTCCTGCAGAAGGACTCTCAGTGGACTGCCTGATGCTGTGACCTGCAGCGCATTCTGCTAGACTGCTGCTGTACTTGGAGGGACTGCTTACCTGCCTGGATCCCACCCTGATACTTGAGAGGCCAGCCCTGCTGTGGAGCCCTGCATCTTTACCTACACCCAGGGCTTCCAGAAGTGACTCCAAGGGCTAGTTTTCCTAGCCTCCTGTTCAGAGCCACATGGACATAACAGGCTCCAACCATCTTGAACCCGCACCTTGACCCTGCCTGAGCGAGTCTTTAACCCTCAAGAGGTCTCCATCCACTCCTGGACTCTCGGCTGTGGTGTTCAAGGTAACTAGGAGGCCTTTGTCCAAAACTGAGGACTTGCTATTTTAAACCTTAAACTTTGAAAATTCATAACTCTAGTTTCACTAACTACATTATTATGGTTTTGGTGTCAAGTAATTTATTAAAATGTTCTCTATTTTTCTAAAGTGGTTTGGGATTTTTCTTGTGTTGTGTTTTCACTTCATTACCATTTCTGTGCTGCATACAAATTTTACCCTTTGCCTCTAAGTTTAGCCTGACTGCTTTTCCTGCCAAGGTACCCAGGGTAAAGCACAGGTTAATTTAATGACTTTTTGTGGTTCACCCTGCAAGGGATTGTGGCTGTTGCTTGACCAGGGCTCACACCCCGGTCAACCAACATCTCAATTTCTAAACTGATATTACAAACGTTAGCATAAGGAGAGGTTCATACATCCCATAAGCTGAGTAAATGAAGTATTAACATGAGAGACTTGCCTCTTCCGCTGGTGACGTCTCGAGAATTCGATTAATTGCATTTTGTGCTTCCAGTCCCTAAAAAAGGCAGATAATTAAAAAAAAATTAACTTGGGCAAAACAGTCATACCAAAGTATTTACGCATCACAGCAATGGAATAAAAAGAAGATTATGCAACTGTTGGGTACTGGATTTTCAAATTTGCCCATTACTCAATCTCATGTATTATAATATGGCTTTTTTAGGTGTTGTTAAAATACACACGGGTCCTTCTGTGAGGGATCTATGTAAATCAGACCGAAATCAGGATAGTAAGTAAGAAATTAAGGGCCAGATGTAGCAAAGGGTTTGCGCCTCGCAAACGGCGAAAATCGCTGTTTGCGAGGCGCATAAGCCTCTTTGCTATTCAGAAATGCATATTGCGAGTCGGGACCGACTCGCAATATGCATTTCAGAATCGCAAATAGGAAGGGGTGTTCCCTTCCTATTTGCGATTCGGAGTGGAATGCAATTCCATTTGCGACCGCAAATGCGGTCGCAAATGGAGTCGCAGTTACCATCCACTTGAAGTGGATGGTAACCCACTCGCAAATTGGAAGGGGTCCCCATGGGACCCCTTCCACTTTGTGAATGGACCCACAAATATTTTTTCAGGGCAGGGAGTGGTCCAAGGGACCACTCCCTGCCCTGAAAAAATACCGAAACTAAAGGTTTCGTTTTTTTTTTTAAGTGCAGCTCGTTTTCCTTTAAGGAAAACGGGCTACACAAAAAAAAAAAACTGCTTTATTTAAAGCAGTCACGAACATGGAGGTCTGCTGACGACAGCAGGCCTCCATGTTTGCGAGTGCCTAGACTCGCTATGGGGCCGCAATTAGCGACCCACCTCATGAATATTAATGAGGTGGGTCATTGCGACCCCATAGCGAGTCGCAGTCGGTGTCTGAGACACCGTACTGCATACCAATTTGCGAGTTGCAAATTGCGAGTCGCAGGGACTCGCAATTTGCAAGTCGCGAATTGGCGTTTTGCTACATCTGGCCCTAAATCACTTCTAACCCTTCTTCTCCATTGTGGGGCTATCGATTGACAACATTATTATATGATTAGCTTGAGAACACGTTAAGAATTTCATATTTTATATAAAAATGCTGATGAATGCAACAGCCTACATAAAGCGATCAAAAAATGAAATCCTGATGAAAATTAGGAAGCTGGGATCAGATAGGTAGCAGGAGGTCTGCAGAGGTCTAATGATGCACGGATCCTACAAGGAACCAAACACGTTCAATAGCCAGTGGAATTCCAATACTACCTTTAGGAAAAAATAAGGATGAGTTCTCTAACAGCTGGGAAGGCTTGAATTTCGCTAACCCATATGGGCTGAGGTGATTGCTACTAGAAAAGGAGTATTCCAAGAAATATGTTTTAATGAAGCATTGTAAATAGGTTCAAAGTGTTGAGTGATTGTAGGAAAGTACCCTCTTTCTTGGCATGGTTACCCCCATTTTCTGCCTGTTATCAGTGTGTTTGACTGTGTTCACTGAGATCCTGCTAACCAGGACCACAGTGATTATGCTCTCTCCCTTTAAAGTTGATTGCTTGGACCACAGACACCGCACATTTGGCATACTGGTGCCCCCATATATGTCCCTAGTATATGGTACCCAGGTACCCAGGGCATTGGTGCACCAGGGGTCCCCCATGGGCTTCCGCATCTATTATGCTACCCATGGGAGCCCATGCAAAGTCTGTCTGTAGGCCTGCCATCGCAGCCTGTGAGAAAGGGTGCATGCACCCTTTTCATTACAGGTCACTGCACCAGATCACTGTAAGACACCCCTATGGTTTGCCCTCCTAGCCCAGAGGGCAGGGTGCAGGTACCTGTGTGAGGTCGCCCCTGCATTAGCAGAGGGGCCCCCACAAACTCCAGCCCCAATTTCATGGACATCGTGAGTGCGGGCGCCATTTTACACATGTTTTGGGCATGGGTCACTACCTATGTCCAGCTACGTAATGCTAACTCCGAACCTGGGTATGTTTGGTATCAAACATGTCGGAATCATACCCCAATACTCTTACCACTATTGGAAGTATGATTCCTTGCGCTCTGGGAGCTCCGTAGAGGACTCCCAGCAAAGGCTCCTACCAGCTTTCTGGGGTTTTCTGGGTAGCCCAAGCTGTGGCCACCCCTCAGACAGGTTTCTGCCCTTCTGCTGCTTGTTCAGCTGAAGTCCAGGAAGGCAGAACAAAGGATTTCCTCTGGGAGAGGGGGGTAACACCCTCTCCCTTTGGAAATAGGTGTTACATGCCTTTGGAGGGGTAGCCTCCCAAAGCCACAAAAGCCACTGGTATGCTTCCTTGATTCTGATATCTTGAATCCAAGGTGGGCAGAGGCTTCTGGGAGCATCTGAGTGGGCAGGTCAGGCAGGTGATCTCAGAACCCCTCCTGATAGGTGGTCACCTGGCTAGGTGGCCAATCCCCCTTCCAGGCCTATTTAGGGTCGCCCTCTTGGGTGGGTCCTCCGATTCAGTGTAGGATGCTGGCCTGCTGTGTGGTGGGCACCTAAGGCACTTACACCTCATAACAGGTCCAGGTATCCCCCTATTATTGTAGAGTAGACAGTGTCTAGAAGCCAGGCTTCCTAGAAGTAGCTGTGGATGAGCAGCCAAGGCTTATCTAGGAGACATGCATAGCACATACAATAGCACTGAAGTCACACAGCACTTACATACATGAAGGAAACACTCCGGCCCTCACTACAACCCTGGTGGTAAATGCCACCTACCGCCATGCTGACGGCCGCCAACATACCGTGACGCGGCGGTATTCCGCTACGGGTATTATGATCCACAGAAAGAAATCCGCCACAATACAGACACCCACACAAGTCCGCCAGACCGAAGGTGAGTAATAAACTAGCGGTAGCAAAACCCACACCATTACGCCAACAGGAATACGCCCACAGTATCACAACCCACGCATCACCGCGCAGTCTTTCAACTGTGGTAAACCATTGGCGGTACACACCGCCGCGCTCAAAATACACACACACTAACAAAACGACACCACATTGGACAATTCAAACTGCACACACCTGACACACATACAACACCCACACACTCATATCATTATGAAACACACACCCACATTACCCATGACCCTTTACGACTAAAACATTTTGGCAAGTGAGAGAGATAGAAGCCAGAAGCACCCACTCAATCAGAGCCACAAAACAACCTCACCCATACACCATCCACGCACCTCACACCACACACCACACACCCCAACACAGCACCCCACACACCCGCACACATATCACTCACACCACATCCATGGCACCCCAAAGACTCCCCAGGTTTTCAGAGGAGGAGCCAAGGGTCATGGTGGAGGAAATCATCTGGGTAAAGCTACAGCTGTTCGGATCACAGGTGCAGCAGACGTCCATTGCTAGGAAGATGGAGATACAGCGGAGAATCGTGGACAGGGTCAATGCCGTGGGACAGCATCCAAGAACAAGGGATGACATCAGGAAGAGGTGGAACGACCTACGGGGGAAGGTGCGTCCCGTGGTTGCAAGATACCAGGTAGCAGTACAGAGGACTGGCGGTGGACCCCCACCTCCTCCCCCACAACTAACAACATGGGAGGAGCAAGTCTTGGCAATAATGCATCCTGAGGGCCTCGCAGGAGTAGCAGGAGGACTGGACTCTGGTAAGTCAAATCTTTACTACTATATCCCCCACCCTACCTGTATGCCTGTAGAAGGCTGGCCTGGCTTATAGTGGGTACCAAAGGTACTTACACCTTGTGCCAGGTCCAGTTATCCCTTATTAGTAGATTAGTAGTGTTCTAGCAGCTTAGGCTGATAGAGATAGCTATAGCAGAGCAGCCAAGGCTGAACTAGGAGACATGCAAAACTCATGCAATACCACTTATATCATATAGGCACTATATGATAAGAAAGACAATACTCAGAGTTACTAAAAAATAAAGGTACTTTATTTTAGTGACAATGTGCCAAAACTATCTCAGAGAATATACTCCCTTAGGAGGTAAGTAAAATACACAAAATATACACACAAACCAAAATCAGGTAAGTAGAACAGTCAGAAAGTAGTGCAAACACTGTAGAATACAATAGGATGCAATAGGCCTAGGGGCAACACAAACCATATACTAAGAAAGTGGAATGTGAACCACGAATGGACCCCTAGGCTAGTGCAGTGGGTAGAGGGTCACTGGGATTGTAAGAAAACACTAAGGGTATCCAAGATACCCCACCCCAAGACCCTGGAAAGTAGGAGTAAAGTACTACTATTTCCCCAGAAACACACTAAACTTGTGATAGAGGATTTTGCAAAGACCACAACAGACTGCAAAGCACTGAAGACGGATTCCTGGACCTGAGGACCTGCAAAGGAAGGGGACCAAGTACAAGAGTCGTGAAAGTGTCCAGGGGGACAGGAGCCCAGTAAACCCCGGATGAAGGTGCAAAATGTCTGCCTCCAGATGAAAGAAGCTGTGGATTCTGCAACAACAAAAGGAGCTAGGAACTTCTCCTTCGTGCAGAAGATGTCCCACAGTGTCCTGGAGGGCGCAGAGTTGTTTCTTTGGCAAAAGACTGCAAACAAGCCTTGCTAGCTGCAAAAGTCATGGATGAAGAAAAAAGGGTGTTGCCCGGGCCCAGGAAGGACCAGGATGTCGCCTCTTGGGAGAGGAAACAGAGGAGGCCCTCAGCAACATAGAGAGCCCATGCACAAGAAGGTAGCACCCACAGAAGCACTTGAACACGGGTTCAACAAGTCTGAACATGGTGGCCATCTCAACACTGCAAAAGAGGGTCCCACGAAGCCGGAGGCCAACTCAGAGAGCTGAGCATTGCAGGACAGAGTGCTGGGGACCTGGGCTTTGCTGTGCATGAAGTATTTTGTGGAAATGTGCACAGAAGCCCTAGTAGCTGCAGTTCACATGGTGCTCAGGATTACTGTCTGGAGAGGGGAGGCAAGGACTTACCTCCTCCAAATTTGGACAGTTGGACCACTGGACCGTCTGGGTCACTTGGGTCTACCACCTGTGTTCCAGGGGCCAAGCTCGTCAGGATGAGAGGGGTCCCAGAGTACCGGTGACGCTGAAGTTTGGTGCCTGCTGAAGCAGGGGGAGGCCTCCGTCAACCCACAGGAGATTTATTTGTGGCTTTCAGTGCATGATGAAGGCAGGCAGCCTCCAAAGCATGCACCACCAGGAAACAGTTGAGAAAGCCAGCAGGATTAGGAGCTACAATGTCGCTGGTAGTCTTCTTGCTACTTTGTTACAGTTTTGCAGGCGTCCTGCAGCAGTCAGCGCTCGATCCTTGGCAGGAGTCGAAGATGGAGATGCAGAGGAACTCTGGTGAATTCTTGCAAGTCGTTATCTGAGGAAAAGCCCTCTGGAGAGACTATAAATAGCCCTCAGAGGAGAAATGGCCACCTACTCAAGTAAGCACAATCAGGAGGGTCCCTGATGTCACTTGCTGGCACTGGACACTCAGAGGCCTCCAGAGTGCCCTCACACCTCTGGATCCAAGATGGCAGAGGTCTGGGACACACTGGAGGAGCTCTGGGCACCAGCCCTGGGGTGATGATGGACAGGGGAGTGGTCACTCCCCTTTCCTTTGTCCAGCTTCAGGCCAGAGCAGGGACTTGGGGGGTTCCCTGAACCGGTGTAGACTGGCTTATGCAAGGAGGGCACCATCTGTGCCCTTCAAAGCATTTCCAGACGCTGGGAGAGGATACCCTTCCCCAGCCTTTAACACCTATTTCCAAAGGGAGAAGGTTTAACACCCTCTCTTAGAGGAAATTCTTTGTTTTACCTTCCTGGGACTGGGCTGCCCAGACCCCAGGAGGGTAGAACACTGTCTGTGGGGTGGCAGCAGCGGTAGCTGCAGAGAAAACCCCAGAGAGCTGGTTTAAGTACCCTGGGTCCTTAGTGGAGCCCCGGAGATGCATGGGATTGGCACCCCAATACCAGATTTGGCATGGGGGGACAATTCCATGATCTTAGACATGTTACATGGCCATTTTCGGAGTTACCATTGTGAAGCTACACATAGGTATTGACCTATATGTAGTGCACGCGTGTAATGGTGTACCCGCACTCCCAAAGTCTGGGGAAATGGCCCTGAACAATGTGGGGGCACCTTTGCTAGTGCAAGGGTGCCCTCACACTTAGTAACTTTGCACCTAACTTTCAGCAAGTGAAGGCTAGACATATAGGTGACTTATAAGTTATTTCAGTGCAGTGAAAATGGCTGTGAAATAACGTGTGCGTTATTTCATTCAGGCTGCAGTGGCAGCCCTGTGTAAGATTTGTCTGAGCTCCCTATGGGTGGCAAAAGAAATGCTGCAGCCCATATGGATCTCCTGGAACCCCAATACCCTGGGTACCTAGGTACCATATTCTAGGGAATTATAAGGGTGTTCCAGTGTGCCAATTAGAATTGGTAAAAATGGTCACTAGCCTATAGTGACAATTTTAAAGGCAGAGAGAGCATAAGCACTGAGGTTCTGGTTAGCAGAGCCCCTGTGACACAGTTAGTCACTACACAAGTTCACACATTCAGGCCACAAACTATGAGCCCTGGGGTCCTGGCTAGCAGGATCCCAGTGAGACAGGCAAAAACAAACTTACATACACGTAAAAATGGGGGTAACATGCCAGGCAATATGGTACTTTTCTACAATGCCATCACAAACTCCTACCTCTACCCTCACCCCATCACTCCACCACCTCACATATACTCCACTATCACAACCCACCCATCCGAATACCAAGCTGTGCATGTAACACCAATCCATGGACCCCCATCACAGACCTGCACGGACAGCCATCACCACAGCATGCCCATTAGAGAGAATCACCAAGGCCACAAAATCACCATGCACACAAGGCAAAGCTGACAAGGCAATCACAACCATACAGGGAAACACCCATGCACAAGATGACACACGCAGATACAATAACACTGCATGTTCAGCCCCACAGGACTCCTACTCAACGTCACCGGAGAGGAGTTGCCAGCAACAACCAGCCCCCCCCAGAAGAGGCCCACAGTGATGACAGCAGCTCTGCACGCCTGGATCAGGATGACCAACCTGGCCCATCAGGGACCTCCAGACAGTCGGTTACCCTGCCACAGTCCCAGCCAACCACAGAGCCTCCCCACTCAGGTAACACCAGCACAGCACCCACCAAGCGGGCCCGTGCCACTGTCCCCAGGACACCTCAATCAGCAGTGTGTCCACCACTACAGGGACACCAGGCAACCCCACAAACCCAGGACGATCAGGGACCCGGGGTCAGTGGCAGTGTGCACACAGTTCAGGGGACAGAGGCACAGGACAACAGGGAAGCTGGGAGGACTGCTGTGCGACCGGGGGAGGACAGGCCCAGGGAACCGACTCTCCAGGAGGCCCTCACCAACATCCTGGGAGCATACCACCATGTCCAGGAGACTATGGGCCAGATACTGTGCAAGTTGCAGGAGACCTAGCGGCTTCAGGAGGGACAGTACCTGGGGATCAGGGATGACCTCAAAAACATCTACACCATCCTGGTCACTATTGCTGGGGTGCTGGCTGACATGGGCAAGGCCATGAGGAAGGCAGTGGCACACCAACAGGCCCCTGACGCTAGCCACACCGAAGAACAGCCCTCCACCTCCGCCGGTGCTAGTGGACAGGAGGCCCCACCACAGGACCAACAGGCCACCAGCACCCCACCCCCTGCAGAAGGAGAACCACCCCACAAACGGTCCCTGGGATCCAGGCAGAAGCCAGAGAAAACTGCCAAGACCCCCACCAGGAAATAGGACTCTCCTGATTGTCACCCTTCTGTCCCACTCTGTCACCCTGTCCACCTTGAACTGCCATTACTACCATTCCTATATCCCATTGGACAATGTACCTGTGATACCAAGAGACTGGACTCTAACTGGACATTCCTCCACCATCACTCCAACCCATTGCACATCCCCCTCTACGTATGAGCACTTAAATAAACACCCTTGGAACAAATATAAGTCTGTCAAATGATTCAAGTATGTATTAGTACAACATTATCAAAGCATAGCAAGTCATATGTACAGTTAAATTTTCATTGGAATGACCTTTAGTGGGCAGTGGTAAACACCCCAGGAGCCACAGTGGTCCACAGAGATATGAAAATAGAGATGCCAAAGGGTACAGTAAGTGGCCATAGACATAGGGAAATCAGGCTTCCATGTACAATGTCCAACAGAAAACTGAAATGTAAAGTGAAGTTACAGTGTCTTACCTGTGTGTCACTGGAAGTACTGCTGTATTATATTACTTCTGTTTGTCCACATCTTCTTCCTCTGCCTCCTCTTCCTCACTGCCCACAGGCTCCACCGCTGCCACAAGACCATCTCCAGGCTCATTCCCCTGCAGAAAAGGTACCTGGCTTCTCAAGACCAGGATGTGCAACATGCAACATGCAACGATAATCTGATACGCCTTCTTGGATGAGTAGTACAGGGATCCACCTGTCAGATGGATGCACCTGAACATGGCCTTCAGGAGGCCAAAGGTTCTTTCTATTATCCGCCTTGTTTGCCCATGTGCCTCATTGTAACGTTTCTCTGCCCTTGTCCTGGCATTACTCACTGGGGTCAGGAGCCATAAGAGGTTGGGGTAACCAGAGTCACCTGCAAATATTGAGGGACAACTGTTAGACACACACTAACCCATAGGGACAACCCCATACCCAGACACCTACTTATACAGGGTGGGGACCTTGGGCTCACGTATTATCCACACCCGGTGCCTCTGGAGTGGGTCTATCACATATGGGATGCTGCTATTCCTCAAGATAAAGGCGTTATGCACAGAGCCAGGGAACTTGGCATTCACATGGGAGATGTAATGGTCCGCCAAACACATCATCTGTACATTCACAGAGTGATAGTTTTTTCTATTCCTGAAAACTTGTTCATTTCTCCGGGGGGGGGGGGGGTGCAAATGCCACATGTGTACCATCAATGACACCAATGATGTTGGGGATATGACCCAGGGCACAAAAGTCAGCTTTCACTGTGGCCAAATCCCCCACCTGGGGGAATACGATGTAGCTGCGCATGTGTTTCAGCATAGCTAACAACACTCTGGTCAACACGTTTGAGAACATTGGCTGAGACATCCCTGATGCCATGGCCACTGTAGTTTGGAAGGAACCACTTGCCAGGAAATGTAGCACTGACAGGACCTGCACTAGAGGGGGGATACCTGTGGGCTGGCAGATAGCTGACATCAGGTCTGGCTCCAATTGGGCACACAGTTCTTGGATTGTGGCCCGATCAAGTCTGTATGTTATGATAATGTGTCTGTCCTCCATTGTCACAAGGTCCACCAGGGATCTGTACACCGGAGGATGTCGCCATCTCATATTCAGCCTCAGTGGTTGAAGCCTATGGAAGAAAACGGTGATCAGTGGGTCATATTCACACATCTATTGCACTAATGATGCATTTTTTCATTTACAGAACCACTATGTGAATCCGAAAATCAGTTGCTGTGCCAATGTCTGCTGTAATGCAGTTAGGTGCCATGCCTTGTGCCCCCCTGAAATGGTGGCTGCCTGACCTGTGAGGTGGGACAAGTGGAAATGAGGTAATTCCGCTGGCGTTGTGCACCGTTGCGGTAGGCAGTTGCATTGGTTATCATTAGGCCCTATGGGTTCCAGGAGCAGTGACGGTACGCACCGCCGCAGACTTGACCCCCACTTTCTATCTGTTCACTCACTTGCTACCTGACCTTCAACAGGAGAGGACCTACACTGCAAGTGCTGCTGTGACTTGTGTCTGGAAGCGACAATTGTTCCTGTGTCTGGGGAAAGGGCCCTGCCTTCACTGCGGAGGAGTTACCCCAGTGCACGTTACTCTACGGTCCTCCAGACAAACAGGTGAGTACACTGTGAGCATGATGCGTGGGCCATGAATGTAGGGATTGCTGTGTGTGTAAGCCACATGTAGGTGGGGGGCAGAGGCGCCCTGGCTAGAGTGCTGCATGTATGGTGGTCAATGTATGTGCGTAAGGGGATGGGAAGGTTCTGGTGGGCCATGAGTGTGATGGATCGGACGGTTGACTAATTCCCTTTTCTGCTGTCTTTTTCCATGCAGGTCAGCGCTCACCAAAAAAAGGGTATTTGGCGTGCCATCGCCAAGGAGGTGTGGACCCTGGGGGTCTTTGGCAGGCGGAGCACCCACTGCCGCAAACGGTTGGAGGACCTGCGCAGCTGGGCAAAAAGGCAGCAGAGGCCCAGCTGGGGCTGGCCTCCCAACGAGGAAGGGGTGCCTGTCACACCATGACCCCCTGATGTTCCGCATCCTGGCGGTGGCCTATCCGGAGTTGGGTGGGCGCTTGAAGACATCACAGCAGCCACAAGGGGGTGAGTACAGATTCTGAATCCTGACTTTGCGCACGTTAAGGGTTACCTGGGTGGGGGATGTGGGCTGTGGGTGCCCCTAGGCCAGGGCGAAGAAGGCACGTAGGTCCCTTGTTGGGCAGGCTCTGGAGCACTCCTACCCCAATGGTGTTAGTGGGCATCTAATACTGGGCATGGTCCTGTGGGTTTCAGGTGTGCAGCTGATTGGCAGTAGGCATTGTACCCCATGGGCTGGTGACTATCTTAGTAACTGGAAGTGCATGGCCTAGTGCATAGGGCTGCTCCCTATGTGTTGTGTACGCCAACAATGGTGGTGTTGCTGGCAGTGACCAAATGTATCCTCTGTCTCTCCCCCCCCCGCTTTTTTTTTTGTCATCATGTCCTTGTGTGCATTAGCATCATCTGGTGGAGGAACAGAGGCACCGGCGACGGAGGGAGCTGCATCCCACTTGGGCCTGGAGGCCAAATCCACTGACGGTGAGGGCACCAGTGGGACGGAGGGCGAGGGGAGCACCACGACGGGAACAGGAGGGGACAACACAGACAGCCACTCCTCCTCTGATGGATGTTCCCTTGCGGTGGCGGACAACTCTGTGCCCACCCCAACAACAGGTACAGCCGACACCCCTGTACCCGCACCGCCCTCCCAGCAGTCCCTCGGCGTGTTTCCCATGCCAGCTCACCCAGGAGAGTGGGCATCTCCTTCACCCCAGGCACCTCAGTCCCTGCCCCAGTCAGATCTGCTGCCCTCAGTGAGAAAGCTATTGACCTCCTGAGATCCCTCATTGTTGGGCAGTCAACCACTCTGAATGCCATCCAGGGTGTCGAGAGGCATTTGCAACAAACAAATGCATACCTGGAGGGCATTCACTCTGGTGTGGCAGCCCAACAGAGAGCATTTCAGGCTCTGGCCTCAGCACTGATGGCAGCCCTTGTCCGTGTCTCTTGCCTCCCCCCGCCAACTTCCTCTACCCAGTCCCAATCCCCTCAACCCCAGTCCATCCCAAGCACATCTTCAGACCAGCATTCACCCAAATCACCACACAAACGTGGCTCAGGCAAACACAAGCACTACACTTCATCTCACAGGCACTCACATAAGCACCATCCCCACGCAGACATACCAACATCGACTGCCTCCACTGTGTCCCCCTCCTCCTCGTCATCCCCCTCCCTCCCAGAAGCGTCTCCACTCACATCTGCATGCACTACATCCTCATCCACTACCTCCATCACCAGCAAGCCCATCACAGCACACCCCTCACTGGCAGTCACCACCCCCACATCCATGCGCACATCTCCTGTGTCCTCTACCAGTGTGTCTGTGCCCCCTCCTCCCAAAGTACACAAACGCAAGCACCCACCCACCCAACAGCCATCCACCTCACAACAGCATCCAGCCCATGCACCTGCACACAAACACAGCAGACAGATACCTTCTACAACCACTCCCTCTTTCTCTACTCCCAAACCCTCTCCCTCTTCCCGCCCCAGTGTCTCTAAGAAGCTTTTCCTGGCAAACATTGACCTCTTCCCTACACCTCACCTCCCCATCCTTCCACTCAGGCCAGGGTGTCCAGAACCCAGCCCAGCACCTCAGACACCAGGTCGACGTTCGCTGTGGTTCTTGAAGCTAACAGAGGTGCAAATGGGGCACCCGTCAGCCCAGCCAGAGTGCCACCAACACCTGCCAAGGACAAAACCATTCCGCAACCTGCCAAGGTGAAGAGGGGGACAGCATGCAGCAAGGGGAAGGAGCACCAACCACCCAGCAAGGCCACCTGAAGGACTCCAGCTGCCAGAACCCAAGGTGACACCACCATCTGCCAAGGTGAGGAAGGGGCAGAAAAAACCAGACAAGACACTTCAGCCGTAGGAGTCTGCAGGTGAAGGCCTGGTGGCTACGGCCAGCACCGCCTCCTGCACCGCGGCCAGCACTGCCAGCAGCTCTGCCGCTAGCACTGCCGCAAGCACCGCCACCTGCATCGCCGCAAGCACCACTACTGTCAGCAGCAGCAACCCCAGTTGGCAGCAGTCCGAGGCTGCAGGAGAAGGGCTGGGGCCTCCACCCACCACTGGCAGCACCGGCACCTGCACCACGGCCAACACCGCCACCTGCACCGCCGCAGGCACCGCCGCAAGCACCACCACCTGCACCGCTGACAGTAGCACCACTACCTGCAGCAGCAGCCCCAAGTGGGCAACGGTCTGAGGCTGCAGGAGAAGGGCTGGAGCCTCCCACCACCACTGGCAACATCCCCCACCAGCACCGGCACTACAACCAGTATGCAGCCTTAGGCGCTGCAGGATGGAGTCTAGCCCTGCCTCCATGGACTATCATGCAACATGGTTCCTGCAAATATCGTGCCTCAGACACCCAGGTGAGGGACTGTGAACTGCCACACTCCAAGTGTTGCATCACTGAGCACAAAGCCCCCTCCAGAACCAGTGGAGAAAGGACTCCACTCACCCAATCCATGGCAGGATGAAGCAGACTGGGCACAAAGCCCCCTCCAGAACCAGTGGAGAAAGGCATCCACTCACCCAATCCTTGGCAGGATGAAGCAGACTGGGCACAAAGCCTCCTCCAGTACCAGTGGAGAAAGGCACCCACTAGAGAGACTGTGGCCTTGCACTCCCCAGGACCAAGCAGTAGACAAACCACCCACTTGAGAGACTGGCTTTGCACTCCCCAGGACCAAGCAGTGAGCTGCTGCTGCCAACCCCTCAGACAGGTTTCTGCCCTCCTGGGGTCAAGGCAGCCCTGGCCCAGGAAGGCAGAACAAAGGATTTCCTCTGAGAGAGGGTGTTACACCCTCTCCCTTTGGAAATAGGTGAGAAGGCTGGGGAGGAGTAGCCTCCCCCAGCCTCTGGAAATGCTTTGATGGGCACAGATGGTGCCCATCTCTGCATAAGCCAGTCTACACCGGTTCAGGGATCCCCCAGCCCTGCTCTGGCGTGAAACTGGACAAAGGAAAGGGGAGTGACCACTCCCCTGACCAGTACCTCCCAGGGGAGGTGCCCAGAACTCCTCCAGTGTGTCCCAGACCTCTGCCATCTTGGAAACAGAGGTGTTGGGGGCACACTGGACTGCTCTGAGTGGCCAGTGCCAGCAGGTGACGTCAGAGGCTCCTTCTGATAGGCTCTTACCTCTCTTGGTAGCCAATCCTCCTTCCTAGGTAGCCAAACCTCCTTTTCTGGCTATTTAGGGTCTCTGCTTTGGCGAATTCTTTAGATAACGAATGCAACAGCTCACCAGAGTTCCTCTGCATCTCCCTCTTCACCTTCTGCCAAAGTATCGACCGCTGACTGCTCAGGATGCCTGCAAAACCGCAACAAAGTAGCAAGACGACTACTAGCAACCTTGTATCGCCTCATCCTGCCGGCTTTCCCGACTGTTTCCAGGTGGTGCAAGCTCTGGGGGTAGCCTGCCTCCTCCCTGCACCAGGAGCTCTGAAGAAATCTCCCGTGGGTTGACGGAATCTTCCCCCTGCTTACGCAGGCACCAAAAGACTGCATCACTGGTCCTCTGGGTCCCCTCTCATCCCGACCAGCGTGGTCCCTGGAACTCAGCAACTCTGTCCAAGTGACTCCCACAGTCCAGTGACAGTCCTTGCCTCCCCACGCTTGACTGCATTGCTGGGTACCACGTGATTTGCAGCTGCTCCGGCACTCTTCCAGGATTTCCTTCGTGCACAGCCAAGCCTGGGTCCCCGACACTCTAGCCTGCAGTGCACAACCTTCTGAGTTGTCCTCCGGCGTCGTGGGACTCCCTTCGCATGGACTCCGGTTCATTTTACTTCCAAGTGCCTGTTCAGGTAATTCTGCGGGTGCTGCCTGCTTCTGTGAGGGCTCCCTGAGTTGCTGGGCGCCCCCTCTGTCTCCTCCTCCAAGTGGCAACATCCTGGTCCCTCCTGGGCCACAGAAGCACCCAAAACCCTCTACCACAACCCTTGCAGCTAGCAAGGCTTGTTTGCAGTCTTTCTGCGTGGGAACACCTTTGCAAGCTTCATTGCGATGTGGGACATCCGTCTTCCAAAGGAGAAGTCCTTAGCTCTCTTCTTTCTTGCAGAACTCCAAGCTTCTTCCATCCGGTGGCAGCTTCCTTGCACCCTCAGCTGGCATTTCCTGGGCTCCTGCCCACTCTCGACACTGTCGCGACTATTGGACTTGGTCCCCTTGTCTTACAGGTACTCAGGTCCGGAAATCCACTGTTGTTGCATTGCTGGTGTTTGTTCTTCTTGCAGAATCCCCCTATCACGACTTCTGTGCTCTCTGGGGGTAGTAGGTGCACTTTATACCTACCTTTCAGGGTCTCGAGGTGGGCTATTTTTCTAACCCTCACTGTTTTCTTACAGTCCCAGCGACCCTCTACAAGCTCACATAGGTTTGGGGTCCATTCGTGGTTCGCATTCCACTTTTGGAGTGTATGGTTTGTGTTGCCCCTATACCTATGTGCTCCTATTGCAATCTACTGTAACTCTACACTGTTTGCATTACTTTTCTTGCTATTACTTACCTAAGTTTGGTTTGTGTACATATATCTTGTGTACATAACTTATCCTCATACTGAGGGTGCTCACTGAGATACTTTTGGCATATTGTCATAAAAATAAAGTACCTTTATTTTTAGAACTTCTATGTATTGTGTTTTATTATGATATTGTGCACATGACATCAGTGGTATAGTAGGAGCTTTACATGTCTCCTAGTTCAGCCTAAGCTGCTTTGCCATAGCTACCTTCTATCAGTCTAAGCTGCTAGAAACACCTCTTCTACACTAATAAGGGATAACTGGACCTGGCACAAGGTGTAAGTACCTCTGGTACCCACAACAAGCCAGGCCAGCCTCCTACAGGTGCCCCCCCTTCCCAATCCCCCTGAGATGCCTGCGTGTTTTCGACCTGATGCCCCTGCAGTGCTCTCTCGGTATTGAGGAAGGAGTCAAGTGTGGGCTTGGCCCATGATTTTCGGCCCACTGGCCCACGGACATTTTGAATAGACAATGTACCGCCTTATGTACATATTGTATATTTTTGTAAATACTGTTTTTCTATTTATTACGTATATATGCCTATTTCTAATATATCACTGATTTGACTCTATTCCTTTTCTCTTTGCGTTCTTCAAGGGGTTTACGGGGTGTAAATGTAAGGTTGATGCATGTTTTTGTGTGTATGGTGTTGTGGGTGAGGGTGGGTGTGTGGGGGTGGCGTTTTGTGTGTATGTGTCACTCTCTTTTTCCTCCCCTCTCCCCAGTGTAGTAGGTGCCATTCTCACCGTGGTCGTCGCCACCGCCTTTCGTATTCCTGGTAGATGAGGAGGTAGACCAGCATGGGCAGGACCTGCAGCTTGGGCTCCATGCCGTCCTGGTTCTTCGTTTGTGTCGAGCGGTGAGTGGTTTCCCTTCCAAGTCCTGTTTCCGCCGTGCTTTTGATGGCGTTGGTACTGCCCCGGAAAAGCTGGCAGATTGGCGGGTTGTGATGAGGTGGGCGGTAGATTGTCTTCCGCCTGTCTGTTGGCGGTGACCGCAGCGGTGTTTGTTGCTACCGCCGTGGCGGTCGGAGTGTTAAAGTGTCTGTCTGTGTTGGCGGTATCCGCCGTGGTCGAGATCCCAGTTTTTTTTACTGCCGGCCTGTTGGCAGCATTACCACCGCTTTAACACTGACGGCCAGGGTTGTAATGAGGGCCTCAGTGTTACAAAAATAAAGGTACTTTATTTTAGTGACACAATACCAAAAGGTTCTAGAGAGGCAACCCTCCAATTGGAGGTAAGTAACACACTAGGTATGTACACAACTTATCAGCAATAGGCATAGAAAGTGATAGAAAACAGTGCAAATGCAAATAGACAATAGTGACCCTACAGGGAGCCCAAACCATATACTAAAACAATGGAATACGAATGCAGGACCCCACCTTGGTAAGTGGAATGTGTAGAGGGGAGCTGGGGTTACTTGGAAACCCCAAAGTAAGTACCACAGTGACCCCAGTGACAAGTAGCAAAGGAGTAAGTTACAGGATTTTCCCCAAACCACCCAGAAGGAAGAAAAAGAAGAAAATGCAACACCCAGACAAAACTGCTAAAAAACAGCGGGGATTTTTGAAGGAGAAGACCTGTGGAAGAAGGAGACCAAGTCCAGAAGGAACAGAAGAGTCCAGTGGCGGCAGGAGCCCCTACCCACCAGTCTAGGATTGCAGGAGTTGGTCGTTCGTGACATAAAGAAGGTCAGCACTACAGCCCTGGAGTCGGTGAAGAGTTCCTGAGGGATGTAGATGACGTCCCATGCTGGAAGAAGAATTGTGGTCGGGTTCTGGTGCAAGGATTCCCCCAACAAGCCTTGGTAGTCTGAAAGTGGAGCTGCGGGGACCAGCAAGGCCCAAGAGGGGGAGTCACAGGGGACCCTCAGTGATACAGAGAGCCCATAGAAGCAGAGGCAGCACCCACAGGAATCCCACAGGATAGGGGCACAGGAGTCACATAAGAGCCCACACAGCATGACTGGAAAAGGGTCCCACGCCGTAGGAGAACTATGCAGAGGGCTGTGCATTGCAAGAAGGAGTGCTGAGGCTGCAGCTCCAAGTAGCCTAAAGGTCCCTTGGAGGGGATGCCAACAAGCCTTGGTAGCTGTAAGAGAAGCGGTGCACAGGAGTACTGTCCTGCGTGGGAAGGCAACGGCTTACCTCCACCAAAGTTGGACAGCTGGCAGAGAGGACCAAGACGACTACTCCGGACCACCACGTATGAAGCAGGAACCACGCAGCCCAAATTGAGAGGAGATCCACGCAGCCGGTCGTCGTTGTAGTAAGTGCCTACGGATGCAGGGGAGTGACTCCTTCACTCCAAGGGAAATTTCTTCTTCCTTCTTGTGCAGACTGAAGACTGGCCAACCACAGAGTATGCACAGCCACGGAAATGTTGTATAAGCTGGAAGGAGCAGTGGAAAAAATGTTGCAAGCAGAGTCTTCATCGTGGATGCAGATTGTCGGTTCCCAGAGGGTCCAGTCGCGGTTCCAGTGGCTAGAAGTCGAAGTAGAGGTTGCCGAGGAGTCCTGCTGGAATCTTAAAAGCAAAATCCAAGTACCCACCCAAGAGAGAGATCCTAAATAACCTTGAAAGGGGGAAATCGTCACCTAGCCTGGTGAGGGGCTCTAATGTCATCTGCCTGACCTGGCCACTCAGATGCTCCCCAATGTCCCTGCCAACCTTGGATTCAAGATGGCAGATGCTAAGGACTCTCTGGAGGAGCTCTGGCACCTCCCCTTTGGTGGTGATGGACAGGGGAGTGGACTGGAGGTCCCTGAACCAGTGTAGACTGGTTTATGCATGGAAGGCACCAAATGTGCCCTTCAAAGCATATCAGTGGCTTGGGGAGTCTACCGCTCCCAAGCCATGTAATACATATTTCCAAATGGAGAGGGTGTTACCCCCCTCTCCCAAAGGAAATCCTTTTTCTGCCTTCGTGGGCTTGAGGTGGTTAAGCAGCAGGCTGACAGAAACCTGTCTGAGGGGTGGAAGCAGCTTGGGCTGCCTGGAAAAACACAGAAGGATACTAGGAGCAATGCTGGCGGTCCCTTAAGGAGCACCAGAGTGCATGGAATCATACTTCCAATACTGGCAACCGTATTGGGGTATGATACCGACATGTTTGATACCAAACATGCCTAGGCTCGGAGTTACCATTATGTAGCTGGACAAAGGTAGAGAGATATGTGCAGTACACGCATAAAATAGCGTCTCCACTCTCACAAATCCAGGAAAATGGAACTGGAGTTTGTGGGGGCACCTCGAATAGTGTAGGGATGACCAAACACACAGGTACCTGCACCCTGCCCTCTGGGTTAGGAGGGGCTGCCATAGGGGTGACATACAACGAGCTGATACAGTGACCTGTAGTGAAAAAGGGTGCATGCACCCTTTCACGCAGGCTGCAATGGCAGGCCTGCAGAACACTTTGGATCCCCATGGATGGCATAATATATGCTACAGCCCACGGGGATCCCCCTGGCACCCAATGGCCTGGGTATCTGGGCATGATATACTAGGGACTTACATGAGGCACCAGTATGCCAAATGTAGGGTATAAGTAACAAAGTTACCAAGTTAGCAGGGAGAGAGCATAATCACTTGGATCCTACTTAGTAGGATCACAGTGAACTCAGTCAAACACACTGATAACAGGCAGAAAATGGGGGTAACCATGCCGAGAAACAGGGTACTTTCCTACATTCAGCTTGCAAGATTCCTTCATGCCCCTCCCGCAACCTTTATTTCGACTTCTGGCCACTGGAACTGTGACTGGACCCTCCGGGAACCAACAATCTGCATCCACGACGAAGAGTCTGCTTGCAACATTGTTTCCACGGCTCCCTCCAGATTCTGCAACTTTTCCCCCGGCTCTGCATCATCTGAGGGTAGCAAGTCTTCAGTCTGCATGAGAAGGAAAAAGGAATCTCCCTTGGAATGAAGGAGTTACTCCCCTGCATCCACAGGCAGCAAGAGCAACAACGAACAGCTGTGTGGATCTCCTCTCATCCTAAGCTGCGTGGATCCTGCATCACTGATGGGGGTCTGGAGCAGTGCCCATGGTCCTCTCTGCCATCTCTCCAACTTTGATAGAGGTAAGTCCTTGTCTTGCAAAGCAGTAGAGTACCCTTCTGCACAGCATCTCTTGCAGCTACCAAGGTTTGCTGGCATCTCCTCCAATGGATCTTCAGATTCCATGTAGCCCCAGCCCCTAGCACTCTTCCCTGCATCGCACAGCCCTCTGCATGCTGCTTCTCCTGCAGCACAGGACCCTTCTTCAGTTGTGCTGTGTGAGCTCCTCTGCGACTCCTGGGTCCTCTACCAGTGGGTCTCCTATGGGGGCTGCTTTTTCTTCTGTGGATTCTCTGTATCTCTGAGGGTCTCCTGAGACTCCCCCCTCCTGGGTTGAGTCCTCCTGGGCCTTGCTGGTACCCGGCAGCTCCAATTTTCACCAACCGTGACATTTGCCTTTGCCAAGGCTTGTTCGTGGAGCTCCTGCACTAACATCCAACTGCTATTCTTCTTCCAGTGTGGATGTCGCCTGTATCCCTCAGGAACTCTTTACCAACTCCAGGGCTTCAGTGCTGACCTTCTTCACATCACTGTCGACCAACTGCTGCATCCACAGCTGGGTGGGTAGTAGCTCCTACTCCTCCTGGACTCTTCTGAGATTTCTGGACTTGGTCACCTTCTTCCACAGGTCTTACTCTTCAGGAATCCACCTCTGGTCTCTTGCAGTCTTGTCTGGGTGTTGTATGTTCTTCTTTCCCTTCCTTTTGGGTGGTTTGGGGGAAAATCCACTAAATTACCCCTTTTCTCCTGGTCGTTAGGGGGCACTTTGGCACTTATGGTACTTACCTTTGGGGTTTCCTAGTACCCCCAGCTCCCCTCTACACATTCGCATTCCATTTTTTTGTATATGTTTTTGGCTCTCCCTAGGGTCACTATTGTCTAACTGCATTTGCACTGTTTTCTATCACTTTCCATGCCTATTTCTGGTAACTAGTGTATATATTTGGTATGTTACTTACCTCCTATTAGAGGGTTGGCTCGCTAGTACTTTTCGGTATTGTATCACTAAAATAAAGTACCTTTATTTTAGTAACACTGAGTGTTTTCTTTCATGTGTGTAAGTGCTGTGTGACTACAGTGGTATTGCATGAGCTTTGCATGTCTTCTAGATAAGCATTGGCGGCTCATCCACAGCTACCTCTAGAGAACCTGGCTTTTAGACACTGCCTACACTACACTAATAGGGGATACCTGGTATAAGGTGTAAGTACCTCAGGTACCCACCACACACCAGACCAGTTTCCTACATGTATTATTTTGACATGTTTGAACCCAGGTTCAGAGTTACCATTAAGTAGGTGGACACAAATAGTGACCTGTGTTCCGTACACCAGTAAAATAGCTTGCCGCACTTATGAAGTCCAGTGTAATGGGGCTGGAGTTTGTAGGGCCACCTCTGCTCATGCAGGGGTGCCCTCACACACAGGTACCTGCACCCTGCTCTCTGGGCTAGGAGGGCCTGCCAAAGGATGACTTACAGTGACCTGGTGCAGTGACCTGTAGTGAAAGGGTGCATGCACATTTTCACGCAGGCTGCAATGGCAGGCCTCCAGACACATTTTGCATAGGCTCCTATGGGTGGCATAATAGATGCTGCAGCCCATGGGAACCCCTGGTGCCCCAATGCCCTGGGTACCTAAGTACCATATACTAGGGACTTACATGGGGGCACCAGTATGCCAATTGTGGGGTGTGCAAAGCCCTATGCAGCCAAATTTAGAGAGAGAGAGCACAGTCACTGGGGTCCTGGTTAGCAGGATTCCAGTGAACACAGTCAAAACCCAGTGACAGCAGGCAAAAAGTGGGGGTAACCATGTCAAAAAAGATGGTACTTTCCTACACTGTGCTGCACTGCTGACTTTCTTCATCCACCGTCAACCTGGGGCTACTTCCACAGAAGGGTGGGTAGTGGCTCCTGCCACAGCCGGACAATCTATCATGAACTGGACTTGGTCCCCTTCCTTTGCAGGGCCTCTGCTGTCAGGATCCACCTTTGGTTTCTTCCAGTCTTGTCGTGCGTCTTGCATGGACATTTTCCATAGTCCTTCTGTTGGTTTTGGGGAAACCATGTACTTACCTCTTCTCTCCTGGTTGCTGGGGGCACCCTGGTACTTACCTCCTGGGGTTCCTAGTTCCTCCAGCTCCAATCTACTGATTCCACTTCCTTGGGTGGGGGACTGCATTTCACGTTCCACTTTTTTAGTATATCGTTTGGCCGTCCCCTAGGGCACCCACTGTTTGCTATTGCTTTTACTATTGCCTATTGCTTTCTATGCTATTTCCTGATTGCTAATGAGTTTATAATAGTGCCTACACTTCCCTAATAGGGGATACCTGGCCCTGGTATAAGGTGATAACACTAAAGGTGCTCATCACACTCCAGGCCAGCTTCCAACACCCCCTGCAAAAGCTAACTGGTCTGTCATGGCTGTTTGCTGGTCCCATCGAGCCTGCCACCTCCAGACACAAGTGTGCATCCCTGGGTTGAGGGCTTCTGCCCTCTGGGATCTTTTAGTGGGAGTAAAAGCGGGAAACTCAAACAAAGGACAGGCGGATTAGACCTACATACCATGCCCCACACCTAAGGTGCTGCATGAGAGCTGGACTCTCCATTTCATTTTCCTTCATCTAAGATGGGAGTAAAATAGCCAATCAGGTGTGGGGAAGTGGCCTCTGCCCACAGGAAGTTGTCACTTAGCGGGTGGAGCCACCCTAAGGTAGAGGACGCATTGGTCAATACCAGTTTTCCCCTAAAACACCAACTAAATACATTATTTAGTGGGCATCCCTAGCCCAAGATCTCAGTTTTGACGACAGAAGAAGACAAGCAACTAGAAGATACAATGGCACGAGAACTGTGGACGTGCTGCACAAAGAAAAGGAGCTAAACCCTGCCTGCTGAACCCAGGACCCAACAATCATCGATGAGGAGCTGCTGGACAACTGGAAAAACCCTAAAGAACCCCAGAGGACCTCAGGCTTTGCAAATTGTCACAGAACTCTCTCCAGAGTGGAGTTACCACTCTAAAACGACAAGGAACCAGCAATCCAATGAGGTCCGCTTCACTGACCAGACCAATGACTGCGACAACAAACCCTGCCAGTGTGCTAAGTTTGGTGGTAATGCACCCTCCAGCGGCTGAACTGTACAAATTCCCTGGCTATTGGTCACCTGACTTCGGACACCAAGAAAAACAGCCCACCCAAGACTGTAAAAGGACAAGAAGGAATCCCCAGTCGAGGGACTTCAGATACAACTTGGATATCCTACCAGAGTGGCCCCATTGTCCTGCAATCGACCCTTGTACAGACCTAACTCCTGCTTCTGAGGGCATCCCTGCGAACAGCTCCTGGCTCACCGATTTGTTCTGCATCCGGCAACCCTGTGCCCTGCACCGAAGAACCAGCTGTGCTCTAAGGGTCCTCTGCTCCTTGCCACCTTGACAATCCAAGGGGACCCCCAGGATGCACCTTTAGGCTTACCTGTGCAGTGCTTTCTGAGTGGTCCCATGCAGTGGCCCTGCATCAGCTCCAGAGACCTTTTCCTGTTCGTGCCGTCGGAACCAGGAGCTGCTCAATCTTCTCCAGCTGGCGTAGTGTGTCCACCAACGACCTCAACCAACATGCAAAAGAAGAACTTGGTAAACCTACAGTGTGAGTTTATATGTATTTTTAAATGTGATCCTCCATTGATTGTTATGGTGGGTAATTACATACAAAAAGACATATCTCCAAAAGTACTTAACCAATTTTGATGATTTTGGTCTTAAATGTTTTATAAATACATGAAGTAGTTTCATAATTTGGTCCTGAGTTATTCCTTTGAGTGTGTGGGTTGCAAGATTGATGCTATGGGTACATCAAATGCTTTGCACTTCTCCAAGATTGGCCTAACCTCTCCACCAAGCTTCCATAAAATTTAGAGCATTAGGTGCTCTAGTTTTTAGCCCTGTAAACCAACGTTTGGTTGCCTGGAATCTCTGCACAGTGTGCCTAGTTTTGCACACTACATAGATACAGCCTCCTACAGTAGCCGACTGGATGAGAGAAAGCTGCCTCAAATTAAACTCTGACAAAACCGAGGTACTGATCTTTGGAAAGAACGCCGCTGCCTGGGACCACAACTGGTGGTCGGAAGAACTCAGTCCCACTCCTGCACTGACTGACCACACGCACAACCTCAGCATAATCGTGGACAACCAACTGACCATGAAATAACTAGTCAAAGCAGTCAACTCCTCCTGTTTCCATACCCTCCGCATGCACCACAAGGTGTTTATATGGATCCCAGTAAACACCAGACATAGCGTTGCACGACTCCTGGCAACCAGCCACCTCGACTAACGCAACACACTCTACACTGGTATCTCTTCACAGCTCCTCAGAAGACTAAAGAACACAGCAGTCAGACTCATCCTGGACCTCCCCAAGCGGTCCCACATCACCCCCCACCTCAGGAAACTCCACTGGCTACCTGTGTAGAAAAGATGCCAGTACAAGACGCTCACACATGCCTACAAGGCCATTCACAAACTTGGACCATCTTACATCAATCACCGGATAAACTTTCATCTTCCATTGAGACTGCTGCATTTCACGTCACTCTTCCTTGCACATGTCCCCCTCATCCATCGCACCAGCAGCGAGGGTCACACATTCTCTTACATCGCCGCCAAAGCCTGGAATGACCTCCTGCTCTGAATGGCGTCCTCCCTGGCAGATATCAGAAAGCTACTCAAGATCTGGCTGTTCAATGCTGACGAAGCATCCTCAGTGCTCAGATACCCCAAGGGGGTGATTGTAGGCGGCTGGACTGGCTTGTAGTGAGTACCAAGGGGTACTTACACCTTGCACCAGGTCCAGGTATCCCTTATTAGTGTATAGGGGTGTCTAGCAGCTTAGGCTGATAGAAAATGGTAGCTTAGCAGAGCAGCTTAGGCTGAACTAGGAGACGAGTGAAGCTCCTACAGTACCACTAGTCTCACTTGCACAATATCATAAGAAAACACAATACACAGATATACTAAAAATAAAGGTACTTTATTTTTATGACAATATGCCAAAGTATCTCAGTGAGTACCCTCAGTATGAGGATAGCAAATATACACAAGATATATGTACACAATACCAAAATATGCAGTAATAGCAATAGAAAACAGTGCAAACAATGTATAGTCACAATAGAATGCAATGGGGGCACATAGGGATAGGGGCAACACAAACCATATACTCTAGAAGTGGAATGCGAACCACAAATTGACCCCAAACCTATGTGACCTTGTAGAGGGTCGCTGGGACTGTAAGGAAACAGTGAGGGTTAGAAAAATAGCCCACCCCAAGACCCTGAAAAGTGGGTGCAAAGTGCACCTAAGTTCCCCAAAGAGCACAGAAGTCGTGATAGGGGAATTCTGCAGGAAAGACCAACACCAGCAATGCAACAACGATGGATTTCCAGACGAGAGTACCTGTGGAACAAGGGGACCAAGTCCAAAAGTCACAATCAAGTCGGGAGTGGGCAGATGCCCAGGAAATGCCAGCTGTGGGTGCAAAGAAGCTGCCACCGGAAGCTGCCACCGGACGGTAGAAGCTTAGGATTCTGCAAGAATGACAAGGGCTAGAAACTTCCCCTTTGGAGGATGGATGTCCCACGTCGTGAAGAGTCGTGCAGAAGTGTTTTCCTGCGGAAAGACCGTGAACAAGCCTTGCTAGCTGCAAAGCTTGCGGTCAGGGTTTTTGGATGCTGCTGTGGCCCAGGAGGGACCAAGATGTCACCAATTGCGTGAGGGGACAGAGGGGGCGTCTAGCAAGACAAGGAGCCCTCTCAGAAGCAAGCAGCACCCGCAGAAGTGCCAGAACAGGCACTACGAAGTGGAGTGAAACGGTTCTCACCCGAAGTTACACAAGAGAGTCCCACGCCGCCGGAGGACAACTCAGGAGGTTGTGCAATGCAGGTTAGAGTGCCGTGGACCCAGGCTTGGCTGTGCACAAAGGAAATCTTCGTGGAGTGCACAGGAGCCGGAGTAGCTGCAAAACACACGGTTCCCAGCAATGCAGTCTAGCGTGGGGAGGCAAGGACTTACCTCCACCAAACTTGGACTGAAGAGTCACTGGACTGTGGGAGTCACTTGGACAGAGTTGCTGAGTTCAAGGGACCTCGCTCGTCATGCTGAGAGGAGACCCAGAGGACCGGTGATGCAGTTCTTTGGTGCCTGCGGTTGCAGGGGGAAGATTCCGTCGACCCACAGGAGATTTCTTCAGAGCTTCTAGTGCAGAGAGGAGGCAGACTACCCCCACAGCATGCACCACCAGGAAAACAGTCGAGAAGGCGGCAGGATCAGCGTTACAAGGTCGCAGTAGTCGTCTTTGCTACTTTGTTGCAGTTTTGCAGGCTTCCAGCGCGGTCAGCAGTTGATTCCTTGGCAGAAGGTGAAGAGAGAGATGCAGAGGAACTCTGATGAGCTCTTGCATTCGTTACCTAAGGAATTCCCCAAAGCAGAGACCCTAAATAGCCAGAAAAGAGGGTTTGGCTACTTAGGAGAGAGGATAGGCTAGCAACACCTGAAGGAGCCTATCAGAAGGAGTCTCTGACGTCACCTGCTGGCACTGGCCACTCAGAGCAGTCCAGTGTGCCAGCAGCACCTCTGTTTCCAAGATGGCAGAGGTCTGGAGCACACTGGAGGAGCTCTGGGCACCTCCCAGGGGAGGTGCAGGTCAGGGGAGTGGTCACTCCCCTTTCCTTTGTCCAGTTTCGTGCCAGAGCAGGGCTGAGGGATCCCTGAACCGGTGCAGACTGGCTTATGCAGAGATGGGCACCATCTGTGCCCATCAAAGCATTTCCAGAGGCTGGGGGAGGCTACTCCTCCCCTGCCTTCACACCATTTTCCAAAGGGAGAGGGTGTAACACCCTCTCTCTGAGGAAGTCCTTTGTTCTGCCTTCCTGGGCCATGCCTGGCTGGACCCCAGGAGGGCAGAAACCTGTCTGAGGGGTTGACAGCAGCAGCAGCTGCAGTGAAGCCCCGGGAAAGGTAGTTTGGCAGTACCCGGGTCTGAGCTAGAGACTCGGGGGATCATGGAATTGTCTCCCCAATGCCAGAATGGCATTGGGGTGACAATTCCATGATCCTAGACATGTTACATGGCCATGTTCGGAGTTACCATTGTGAAGCTATACATATGTCGTGACATATGTATAGTGCATGCGTGTAATGGTGTCCCCGCACTCACAAAGTCCGGGGAATTTGCCCTGAACAATGTGGGAGCACCTTGGCTAGTGCCAGGGTACCCACACACTAAGTAACTTAGCACCCAACCTTTACCAGGTAAAGGTTAGACATATAGGTGACTTATAAGTTACTTAAGTGCAGTGGTAAATGGCTGTGAAATAACGTGGACGTTATTTCACTCAGGCTGCACTGGCAGGCCTGTGTAAGAATTGTCAGATCTCCCTATGGGTGGCACAAGAAATGCTGCAGCCCATAGGGATCTCCTGGAACCCCAATACCCTGGGTACCTTAGTACGATATACTAGGGAATTATAAGGGTGTTCCAGTATGCCAATCGGATTTGGTGAAATTGGTCACTAGCCTGTTAGTGACAATTTGTAAAGAGAGAGCATAACCACTGAGGTTCTGGTTAGCAGAGCCTCAGTGAGACAGTTAGGCATCACACAGGGAACACATACATATAGGTCACTAACTTATGAGCACTGGGGTCCTGACTAGCAGGGTCCCAGTGACACATAACAAACATACTGAAAACATAGGGTTTTCACTATGAGCACTGGGCTCTGGCTAGCAGGATCCCAGTGAGACAGTGAAAACACCCTGACATACACTCACAAACAGGTCAAAAGTGGGGGTAACAAGGCTAGAAAGAGGCTACTTTCTCACAGTGATAGCCTTGCGCTTTACAAAAAGATGATTGATTGACTGATGGGGGGAGGGGTGGAGCTAAGCATAGCCCACTTGCACCTGAATAGGCTGTGCTCTGCCACCAGAGAACAGGGTTAACGACCCTGTATTGTCACTGCAGCCAGCTATGAGCCAGGGGAGGTGAGGCAGGAAACTCCTGGAACTTCAAAGAACCTTTCTGGAACCTTCTCCCACCTTCTAGGAGCAGGGCACCAGGTATATAAATAGGGCTCTCAGACTCACTCTTCAGTTCACTACTGGTCCTGCAGAAGGACTCTCAGTGGACTGCCTGCTGCTGTGACCTGCAGCACATTCTGCTAGACTGCTGCTGTACTTGGAGGGACTGCTTACCTGCCTGGATCCTACCCTGATACTTGAGAGGCCAGCCCTGCTGTGGACCCTGCATTTTTACCTACACCCAGGGCTTCCAGAAGTGACTTCAAGGGCTAGTTTTCCTAGCCTCCTGTTCAGAGCCACAGGGACATAACAGGCTCCAACCATCTTGAACCCACACATTGACCCTGCCTGAGTGAGTCTTTAACCCTCAAGAGGTCTCCATCCACTCCTGGACCCTCGGCTGTAGTGTTCAAGGTAACTAGGAGGCCTTTTTCTAAAACTGAGGACTTGCAATTTTAAACCTTAAACTTTGAAAATTCATAACTCTAGTTTCACTAATTACATTATTATGGTTTTGGTGTCAAGTAATTTATTAAAATGTTCTCTATTGTTCTAAAGTGGTTTGGGATTTTTCTTGTGTTGTGTTTTCACTTCATTACCATTTCTGTGCTTCATACAAATTTTACCCTTTGCCTCTAAGTTTAGCCTGACTGCTTTTCCTGCCAAGGTTCCCAGGGTTAATCACAGGTTAATTTAATCACTTTTTGTGGTTCACCCTGCAAGGGATTGTGGCTGTTGCTTGACCAGGGCTCACACCCCGGTCAACCAACATCTCAATTTCTCACACTGATATACAAACGTTAGCATAAGGAGAGGTTCATACATCCCATAAGCTGAGTAAATGAAGTATTAACATGAGAGACTTGCCTCTTCCGCTGGTGATGTCTCGAGAATTTGATTAATTGCATTTTGTGCTTCCAGTCCCTAAAAAGGCAGATAATAAAAAAAATGAACTTGGGCAAAACAGTCATACCAAAGTATTTACGCATCACAGCAATGGAATAAAAAGAAGAATATGCAACTGTTGGGTACTGGATTTTCAAATTTGCCCATTACTCAATCTCATGTACTATAATATTGCTTTTTTAGGTGTTGTTAAAATACACATGGGTCCTTCTGTGAGGGATCTATGTAAGTCAGACCGAAATCAGGATAGTAAGTAAGAAATTAAATCACTTCTAACCCTTCTTCTCCACCGTGGTGCTCTCGATTGACAACATTATTATATGATTAGCTTGAGAACACATTAAGAATTTCATATTTTATATAAAAATGCTGATGAATGCAGCAGCCTACATAAAGCACTCAAAAAATGAAAACCTGATGAGAGTTAGGAAGCTGGGATCAGATAGGTAGCAGGAGGTCTGCAGAGGTCTAATGATGCACGGATCCTACAAGGAACCAAACACGTTCAATAGCCAGTGGAATTCCAATACTACCTTTAGGAAAAAATATGGATGAGTTCTCTTCACCACCATCTGTGGTAAAGACTGCTAAAGGCTGTCTAACAGCTGGGAAGGCTTGAATTTCGCTAACCCATATGGGCTGAGGTGATTGCTACTAGAAAAGGAGTATTCCAAGAAACATGTTTTAATGAAGCATTGTAAATAGGTTCAAAGTGTTAAATGACTGCAGGAAAGTACCCTCTTTCTTGGCATGGTTACCCCCATTTTCTGCCTGTTATCAGTGTGTTTGACTGTGTTCACTGAGATCCTGCTAACCAGGACCACAGTGATTATGCTCTCTCCCTTTAAAGTTGACTGCTTGGACCACAGACACCGCACATTTGGCATACTGGTGCCCCCATATATGTCCCTAGTATATGGTACCCAGGTACCCAGGGCATTGGTGCACCAGGGGTCCCCCATGGGTTTTCGCATCTATTATGCCACCCATGGGAGCCCATGCAAAGTCTGTCTGTAGGCCTGTCATTGCAGCCTGTGAGAAAGGGTGCATGCACCCTTTTCATTACAGGTCACTGCATCAGATCACTGTAAGACACCCCTATGGTTTGCCCTCCTAGCCCAGAGGGCAGAGTGCAGGTACCTGTGTGAGGGCACCCCTGCATTAGCAGAGGTGCCCCCACAAACTCCAGCCCCAATTTCATGGACGTCGTGAGTACTGGCACCATTTTACACATGTTTTGGGCATGGGTCCCTACCTATGTCCAGCTACGTAATGGTAACTCCGAACCTGGGTATGTTTGGTATCAAACATGTCGGAATCATACCCCAATACTCTTGCCACTATTGGAAGTATGATTCCTTGCGCTCTGGGAGCTCCGTAGAGGACTCCCAGCATTGCTCCTACCAGCTTGATGTGGTTTTCTGGGTAGCCCAAGCTGTGGCCACCCCTCAGACAGGTTTCTGCCATTCTGCTGCTTGTTCATCTGAAGCCCAGGAAGGCAGAACAAAATATTTCCTCTGGGAGAGGGGGGTAACACCCTCTCCCTTTGGAAATAGGTGTTTCATGGCTTTGGAGGGGTAGCCTCCCAAAGCCACTGGTATGCTTCCTTGATTCTGCTATCTTGAATCCAAGGTGGGCAGAGGCTTCTGGAAGCATCTGAGTGGGCAGGTCAGGCAGGTGATCTCAGAACCCCCTCCTGATAGGTGGTCACCTGGCTAGGTGGCCAATCCCCCTTCCAGGCCTATTTAGGGTCGCCCTCTTGGGTGGGTCCTCCGATTCTGTGTAGGATGCTGGCCTGCTGTGTGGTGGGCACCTAAGGTACTTACACCTCATAACAGGTCCAGGTATCCCCCTATTACTGTAGAGTAGACAGTGTCTAGAAGCCAGGCTTCCTAGAAGTAGTTGTGGATGAGCAGCCAAGGCTTTTCTAGGAGACATGCATAGCTCATACAATAGCATTGAAGTCACACAGCACTTACATACATGAAGGAAACACTTAGGCCCTCACTACAACCCTGGTGGTAAATGCCACCTATCGCCGTGCTGACGGCCGCCAACATACCGTGACCGCGGCGGTATTCCGCTACGGGTATTATGACCCACAGAAAGAAATCTGCCACAATACAGACACCCACTCAAGTCCACCAGACCGAAGGTGAGTAATAAACTAGCGGTAGCAAAACCCACACCATTACGCCAACAGGAATACGCCCACAGTATCACGACCAACGCATCACCGCGGCAGTCTTTCAACCGTGGTAAACCATTGGCGGTACACACCGCCGCGCTCAAAATACACACACACTAACAAAACAACACCACATTGGACAATTAAAACTACACACACCTGACACACATACACACACAACACCCACACACTCATATCATTATGAAACACACATCCACATTACCCACAACCCTTTACGCCTAAAACATTTTGGCAAGTGAGAGAGATAGAAGCCAGAAGCACCCACTCAATCAGAGCCACAAAACAACCTCACCGATACACCATCCACGCACCTCACACCATACACCCCAACACAGCACCCCACACACCCGCACACATATCACTCACACCACATCCATGGCACCCCAAATACACCCCAGGTTTTCAGAGGAGGAGCCAAGGGTCATGGTGGAGGAAATCATCCGGGTAAAGCCACAGCTGTTCGGATCACAGGTGCAGCAGATGTCCATTGCTAGGAAGATGGAGCTATTTCGGAGAATTGTGGTCAGGGTCAACGCCGTGGGACAGCATCCAAGAACAAGGGGTGACATCAGGAAGAGGTGGAACGACCTACGGGGGAAGGTGCGTTCCGTGGATGCAAGATACCAGGTAGCAGTACAGAGGACTGGCGGTGGACCCCCACCTCCTCCCCCACAACTAACAACATGGGAGGTGCAAGTCTTGGCAATAATGCATCCTGAGGGCCTCGCAGGAGTAGCAGGAGGACTGGACTCTGGTAAGTCAAATCTTTACTACTATATCCCCCACACTACCTGTATGCCTGTAGGAGGCTGGCCTGGCTTATAGTGGGTACCAAAGGTACTTACACCTTGTGCCAGGTCCAGTTATCCCTTATTAGTAGATTAGTAGTGTTCTAGCAGCTTAGGCTGATAGAGATAGCTATAGCAGAGCAGCCAAGGCTGAACTAGGAGACATGCAAAACTCACGCAATACCACTTATATCATATAGGCACTATATGATAAGAAAGACAATACTCAGAGTTACTAAAAAATAAAGGTACTTTATTTTAGTGACAATGTGCCAAAAATATCTCAGAGGATATACTCCCTTAGGAGGTAAGTAAAATACATAAAATATACACACAAATCAAAATCAGGTAAGTAAAACAGTCAGAAAGTAGTGCAAACACTCTAGCATACAATAGGATGCAATAGGCCTAAGAGCAACACAACCCATATACTAAGAAAGTGGAATGAGAACCACAAATGGACCCCTAGGCTAGTGCAGTGTGTAGAGGGTCACTGGGATTGTAAGAAAACACTTAGGGTGTCCAAGATACCCCACCCCAAGACCCTGGAAAGTGGGAGTGAAGTACTACTATTTCCCCAGAAACACACTAAACTTGTGATAGAGGATTTTGCAAAGACCACAACAGACTGCAAAACACTGAAGATGGATTCCTGGAGCTAAGGGCCTGCAAAGGAAAGGGACCAAGTCCAAGAGTTGTGAAAGTGTCCAGGGGGGACAGGAGCCCACTAAACCCTGGATGAAGGTGCAAAATGGCTGCCTCCAGATGGAAGAAGCTGTGGATTCTGCAACAACAAAAGGAGCTAGGAACTTCTCCTTCGTGCAGAAGATGTCCCACGGAGTCCTGGAGGGCGCAGAGTTGTTTCTTTGGCAAAAGACTGCAAACAAGCCTTGCTAGCTGCAAAAGTCATGGATGGAGAAAAAAGGGTGCTGCCCGGGCCCAGGAAGGACCAGGATGTCACTTCTTGGGAGAGGAAACAGAGGAGGCCCTCAGCAACGTAGAGAGCCCATGCACAAGAAGGTAGCACCCACAGAAGCACTTGAACACGGGTTCAACAAGTCTGAACATGGTGGCCTTCTCAACACTGCAAAAGAGGGTCCCACAAAGCCGGAGACCAAATCAGAGAGCTGAGCATTGCAGGACAGAGTGCTGGGGACCTGGGCTTGGCTGTGCATGAAGTATTTTGCGGAAATGTACACAGAAGCCCTAGTAGCTGCAGTTCACATGGTGCTCAGAATTACTGTCTGGAGAGGGAAGGCAAGGACTTACCTCCTCCAAATTTGGACAGTTGGACCACTGGACCGTCTGGGTCACTTGGGTCTACCACCTGTGTTCCAGGGGCCAAGCTCGTCAGGATGAGAGGGGTCCCAGAGTACCAGTGACGCTGAAGTTTGGTGCCTGCTGAAGCAGGGGGAAGACTCCGTCAACCCACTGGAGATTTCTTTGTGGCTTTCAGTGCATGATGAAGGCAGGCAGCCTCCAAAGCATGCACCACCGGGAAACAGTCGAGAAAGCCGGCAGGATTAGGTGCTACAATGTCGCTGGTAGTCTTCTTGCTACTTTGTTACAGTTTTGCAGGCGTCCTGCAGCAGTCAGCGCTCGATCCTTGGCAGAAATCGAAGAGAGAGATGCAGAGGAACTCTGGTGAATTCTTGCAAGTCGTTATCTGAGGAAAAGCCCTCTGGAGAGACTATAATTAGCCCTCAGAGGAGAATTGGCCACCTAGTCAGGTAAGCACAATCAGGAGGTTCCCTGATGTCACCTGCTGGCACTGGACACTCAGAGGCCTCCAGAGTGCCCTCACACCTCTGGATCCAAGATGACAGAGGTCTGGGACACACTGGAGGAGCTCTGGACACCAGCCCTGGGGTGATGATGGACAGGGGAGTGGTCACTCCCCTTTCCTTTGTCCAGTTTCGCGCCAGAGCAGGGACTGGGGGGGTTCCCTGAACCGGTGTAGACTGGCTTATGCAAGGAGGGCACCATTTGTGCCCTTCAAAGCATTTCCAGACGCTGGGAGAGGATACCCTTCCCCAGCCTTTAACACCTATTTCCAAAGGGAGAGGGTTTAACACCCTCTCTCAGAGGAAATTCTTTGTTTTGCCTTCCTGGGACTGGGCTGCCCAGACCCCAGGAGGGTAGAACACTGTCTGTGGGGTGGCAGCAGCGGTAGCTGCAGAGAAAACCCCAGAGAGCTGGTTTGGCAGTACCCTGGGTCCATAGTGGAGCACCGGGGATGCATGGGATTGGCACCCTAATACCAGATTTGGCATGGGGGGACAATTCCATGATCTTAGACATGTTACATGACCATATTCGGAGTTACCATTGTGAAGCTACACATAGGTATTTACCTATATGTAGTGCATGCGTGTAATGGTGTACCCGCACTCCCAAAGTCTGGGGAAATGGCCCTGAACAATGTGGGGGCACCTTTGCTAGTGCAAGGGTGCCCTCACACTTAGTAACTTTGCACCTAACTTTCAGCAAGTGAAGGCTAGACATATAGGTGACTTATAAGTTATTTCGGTGCAGTGAAAATGGCTGTGAAATAACATGTGCGTTATTTCATTCAGGCTGCAGTGGCAGTCCTGTGTAAGATTTGTCTGAGCTCCCTATGGGTGGCAAAAGACATGCTGCAGCCCATATGGATCTACTGGAACCCCAATACCCGGGGTACCTAGGTACCATATTCTAGGGAATTATAAGGGTGTTCCAGTGTGCCAATTAGAATTGGTTAAAATGGTCACTAGCCTATAGTGACAATTTTAAAGGCAGAGAGAGCATAAGCCCTGAGGTTCTGGTTAGCAGAGCCTCTGTGACACATTTAGTCACTACACAAATTCACACATTCAGGCCACAAACTATGAGCCCTGGGGTCCTGGCTAGCAGGATCCCAGTGAGACAGGCAAAAACAAACTTACATACATGTAAAAATGGGGGTAACATGCCAGGCAAGATGGTACTTTTCTACAATGCCATCACAAACTCCTACCTCTACCCTCACCCCCATCACTCCACCACCTCACATAAACTCCACTATCACAATCCACCCATCCCAATACCAAGCTGTGCATGTAACACCAATCCATGGACCCCCATCACAGACCTGCACGGACAGCCATCACCACAGCATGCCCATTAGGGAGAATCACCAAACCCACAAAATCACCATGCACACAAGGCAAAGCTGACAGGGCAATCACAACCATACAGGGAAACACACCCATGCACAAGATGGCACACGCAGATACAATAACACTGCATTTTCAGCCCCACAGGACTCCTACTCAACGTCACCGGAGAGGAGTTGCCAGCAACATCCAGTCCCCCCCCCAGAAGAGCCCCACAGTGATGATAGCAGCTCTGCACGCCTGGATCAGGATGACCAACCAGGCCCATCAGGGACCTCCAGACAGTCGGTTACCCTGCCACAGTCCCAACCAACCACAGAGCCTCCCTACGCAGGTAACACCAGCACAGCACCCACAAAGCGGGCCCATGCCACTGTCCCCAGGACACGTCAATCAGCAGGGTGTCCACCACTACAGGGACCCCAGGCAACCCCACAAACCCATGGCGATCAGGGACCTGGGGTCAGTGGCAGTGGGCACACGGTTCAGGGGACAGAGGCACAGGACAACAGGGAAGCTGGGAGGACTGCTGTGCGACCGGGGGAGAACAGGCCCAGGGAACCGACTCTCCAGGAGGCCCTCACCAACATCCTGGGAGCATACCACCGTGTCCAGGAGACCATGGGCCAGATACTGTGCAAGTTGCAGGAGACCTAGCGGCTTCAGAAGGGACAGTACCTGGGGATCAGGGATGACCTCAAAAACATCTACACCATCCTGATCACCATTGCAGGGGTGCTGGCTGACATGGGCAAGGCCATGAGGGAGGCAGTTGCACACCAACAGGCCCCTGATGCTAGCCACACCGAAGAACAGCCCTCCGCCTCCGCCGGCGCTAGTGGACAGGAGGCCCCGCCACAGGACCAACAGGCCACCAGCACCCCACCCCCTGCAGAAGGAGAATCACCCCGCAAACGGTCCCTGCGATCCAGGCAGAAGCCAGAGAACATTGCCAAGACCCCGCCAGGAAACAGGACTCTCCTGATTGTCACCCTTCTGTCCCACTCTGTCACCCTGTCCACCTTCAACTGCCATTACTCCCCTTCCTATATCCCACTGGACAATGTACCTGTGATACCAAGAGACTGGACTCTAACTGGACATTCCTCCACCATCACTCCAACCCATTGCACATTCCCCTCTACGTATGAGCGCTTAAATAAACACCCTTGGAACAAATATAAATCTGGAGTCTGTCAAATGATTCAAGTATGTATTAGTACAACATTATCAAAGCATAGCAAGTCATATGTACAGTGAAATTTTCATTGGAATGACCTTTAGTGGGCAGCGGTAAACACACCAGGAGCCACAGTGGGCCACAGAGATATGAAAATAGAGATTCCAAAGGGTACAGTAAGTGGCCATAGACATAGGGAAATCAGACTGCCATGTACAATGTCCAACAGAAAACTGAAATGTAAAGTGAAGTTACAGTGTCTTACCTGTGTGTCACTGGAAGTACTGCTGTATTATATTACTTCTGTTGTCCACATCTTCTTCCTCTGCCTCCTCTTCCTCACTGTCCACAGGCTCCTCCGCTGCCCCAAGACCATCTCCAGGCTCATCCCCCTGCTGAAAAGGCACCTGGCTTCTCAAGGCCAGGATGTGCAACATGCAACATGCAACGATAATCTGATAAACCTTCTTGGGTGTGTAGTACAGGGATCCACCTGTCAAATGGAGGCACCCGAACCTGGCCTTCAGGAGGCCGAAGGTTCTTTCTATTACCCGCCTTGTTTGCCCATGTGCCTCATTGTAACGTTCCTCTGCCCTTTCTCCTGGCATTCCTCACTGGGGTCAGGAGCCATGAGAGGTTGGGGTAACCAAAGTCACCTGCAAATATCGAGGGACAACTGTTAGACACACATTAACCCTTAGGGACAACCCCATACCCAGACACCTACTTATACAGGGTGGGGACCTTGTGCTCACTTATTATCCACACCCGGTGCCTCTGGAGTGGGCCTATCACATATGGGATGCTGCTATTCCCCAAGATAAAGGCGTCAAGCACAGAGCCAGGATACTTGGCATTCACATGGGAGATGTAATGGTCCGCCAAACACATCATCTGTACATTCACAGAGTGATAGCTTTTTCTATTCCTGAAAACTTGTTCATTTCTCCGGTGGGGGGGGTGCAAATGCCACATGTGTACCATCAATGACACCAATGATGTTGGGTATATGACCCAGGGCACAAAAGTCAGCTTTCACTGTGGCCAAATCCCCCACCTGGGGGAATACGATGTAGCTGCGCATGAGTTTCAGCAGGGCTAACAACACTCTGGTCAACACGTTTGAGAACATTGGCTGAGACATCCCTGATGCCATGGCCACTGTAGTTTGGAAGGAACCACTTGCCAGGAAATGGAGCACTGACAGGACCTGCACTAGAAGGGGGATACCTGTGGGCTGGCAGATAGCTGACATCAGGTCTGGCTCCAATTGGGCACACAGTTCTTGGATTGTGGCCCGATCAAGTCTGTATGTTATGATAATCTGTCTGTCCTCCATTGTCACAAGGTCCACCAGGGATCTGTACACCGGAGGATGTCGCCATCTCATATTCAGCCTCAGCGGTTGAAGCCTATGGAAGAAAACGGTGATCAGTGGGTCATATTCACACATCTATTGCACTAATGATGCATTTTTTCCTTTACAGAACCATGTTGCATGATAGTCCATGGAGGCAGGGCTAGACTCCATCCTGCAGCGCCTAAGGCTGCATACTGGTTGTAGTGCCGGTGCTGGTGGGGGATGCTGCCAGTGGTGGTGGAGGCTCCAGCCCTTCTCCTGCAGCCTCAGACGGCTGCCCACTGGGGCTGCTGCTGCAGGTAGTGGTGCTACTGTCAGCGGTGCAGGTGGTGGTGCTTGCGGTGGTGCCTGCGGCGGTGCTTGCGGCGGTGCAGGTGGTGGTGTTGGCCGTGGTGCAGGTGCTGGTGCTGTCAGTGGTGGGTGAAGGCCCCAGCCCTTCTCCTGCAGCCTCGGACTTCTGCCAACTGGGGCTGCTGCTGCTGACAGTAGTGGTGCTTGCGGCGGTGCAGATGGCGGTGCTAGCGGTGGTGCTAGCGGCGGGGCTGCTGGCAGTGCTGGCCGCAGTGCAGGAGGCGGTGCTGGCCATTGTGCTGGTAGCCACCAGGCCTTCACCTGCAGCCTCCAACAGCTGAAGTGTCTTGCCTGTTTTTTTTTGCCCCTTCCTCACCTTGGCAGATGGTGGTGTCACCTTGGGTCTGGCAGCTGGAGTCCTTCAGGTGGCCTTGCTGGGTGGTTGGTGCTCCTTCCCCTTGCTGCCCCCCTCTTCACGTTGGCAGGTGGCGGAATGGTAGACCCTGCTAGTCAGGACCCCAGTGCTCATAAGTTTGTGGCCTATATGTATGTGTTCCCTGTGTGGTGCCTAACTGTCTCACTGAGGCTCTGCTAACCAGAACCTCAGTGGTTATGCTCTCTCATTACTTTCAAATTGTCACTAACAGGCTAGTGACCAATTTTACCAATTTACATTGGCTTACTGGAACACCCTTATAATTCCCTAGTATATGGTACTAAGGTACCCAGGGTATTGGGGTTCCAGGAGATCCCTATGGGCTGCAGCATTTCTTTTGCCACCCATAGGGAGCTCTGACAATTCTTACACAGGCCTGCCACTGCAGCCTGAGTGAAATAATGTCCACGTTATTTCACAGCCATTTTACACTGCACTTAAGTAACTTATAAGTCACCTATATGTCTAACCTTTACCTGGTAAATGTTAGGTGCAAAGTTACTTAGTGTGAGGGCACCCTGGCACTAGCCAAGGTGCCCCCACATTGTTCAGGGCCAATTCCCCGGACTTTGTGAGTGCGGGGACACCATTACACGCGTGCACTACATATAGGTCACTACCTATATGTAGCTTCACAATGGAAACTCCGAATATGGCCATGTAACATGTCTAAGATCATGGAATTGCCCCCTCTATGCCATCCTGGCATTGTTGGCACAATTCCATGATCCCAGTGGTCTGTAGCACAGACCCTGGTACTGCCAAACTGCCTTTCCTGGGGTTTCACTGCAGCTGCTGCTGCTGCCAACCCCTCAGACAGGTTTCTGCCCCCCTGGGGTCAAGTCAGGCTTGTCCCAGGATGGCAGAACAAAGGACTTCCTCTGAGAGAGGGTGTTACACCCTCTCCCTTTGGAAAATGGTGTGAAGGCAGGGGAGGAGTAGCCTCCCCCAGCCTCTGGAAATGCTTTCTTGGGCACAGATGTGCCCAATTCTGCATAAGCCAGTCTACACCGGTTCAGGGACCCCTTAGCCCTGCTCTGGCGCGAAACTGGACAAAGGAAAGGGGAGTGACCACTCCCCTGACCTGCACCTCCCCTGGGAGGTGTCCAGAGCTCCTCCAGTGTGCTCCAGACCTCTGCCATCTTGGAAACAGAGGTGCTGCTGGCACACTGGACTGCTCTGAGTGGCCAGTGCCACCAGGTGACGTCAGAGACTCCTTCTGATAGGCTCCTTCAGGTGTTAGTAGCCTATCCTCTCTCCTAGGTAGCCAAACCCTCTTTTCTGGCTATTTAGGGTCTCTGTCTCTGGGGAAACTTTAGATAACGAATGCAAGAGCTCATCAGAGTTCCTCTGCATCTCTCTCTTCAGCTTCTGCCAAGGAATCGACTGCTGACCGCGCTGGAAGCCTGCAAAACTGCAACATAGTAGCAAAGACGACTACTGCAACTCTGTAACGCTGATCCTGCCGCCTTCTCGACTGTTTTCCTGGTGGTGCATGCTGTGGGGGTAGTCTGCCTCCTCTCTGCACTCGAAGCTCCGAAGAAATCTCCCGTGGGTCAACGGAATCTTCCCCCTGCAACCGCAGGCACCAAAAAGCTGCATTACCGGTCCCTTGGGTCTCCTCTCAGCACGACGAGCGAGGTCCCTTGAATCCAGCAACTCTGTCCAAGTGACTCCCACAGTCCAGTGACTCTTCAGTCCAAGTTTGGTGGAGGTAAGTCCTTGCCTCCCCACGCCAGACTGCATTGTTGGTAACCGCGACTTTTGCAACTTCTCCGGCCCCTGTGCACTTCCGGCAGAAATCCTTTGTGCACAGCCAAGCCTGGGTCCACGGCACTCTAACCTGCATTGCACAACTTTCTAAGTTGGTCTCCGGCGACGTGGGGCTCCTTTGTGTAACTTCGGGTGAGCACTGTTTCACGCATCCTCGTAGTGCCTGTTTCTGGCACTTCTCCGGGTGCTACCTGCTGCTGAGAGGGCTCCTTGTCTTGCTCGACGTCCCCTCTACCACCTGGTCCAATTTGCGACCTCCTGGTCCCTCCTGGGCCACAGCAGCGTCCAAAAACGCTAACCGCACGATTTGCAGCTAGCAAGGCTTGTTGGCGTTCTTTCGGTGGGAAAACACTTCAGCACGACTCTCCACGGCGAGAGGGATCCGTCCACCAAAGGGGAAGTCTCTAGCCCTTTTCGTTCCTGCAGAAACCTCAGCTTCTTCTGTCCAGTAGAAGCTTCTTTGCACCCACAGCTGGCATTTCCTGGGCATCTGCCCATCTCTGACTTGCTTGTGACTTTTGGACTTGGTCCCCTTGTTCCACAGGTACCCTAGATTGGAAATCCATCGTTTTTGCGTTGTTGGTTTGTGTCTTTCCTGCATTATTCCTCTATCACGACTTCTTTGTCTTTGGGGGAACTTTAGTGCACTTTGCACTCACTTTTCAGGGTCTTGGGGAGGGCAAATTTTCTAACTCTCACTATTTTCTAATAGTCCCAGCGACCCTCTACAAGGTCACATAGGTTTGGGGTCCATTCGTGGTTCGCATTCCACTTTTGGAGTATATGGTTTGTGTTGCCCCTATCCCTATGTGTCTCCATTGCATCCTATTGTAACTATACATTGTTTGCACTGTTTTCTAAGACTATACTGCATATTTTTAGTACTGTGTACATATAACTTGTGTATATTTGCTATTCTCACTCTGAGGGTACACTCTGAGATACTTTGGCATATTGTCATAAAAATAAAGTACCTTTATTTTTAGTATAACTGTGTATTGTGTTTTCTTATGATATTGTGCAAGTGACACTTGTGGTACTGTAGTAGCTTCACACGTCTCCTAGTTCAGCCTAAGCTGCTCTGCTAGGCTACCATTATCTATCAGCCTAAGCTGCTAGACACCCTATACACTAATAAGGGATACCTGGGCCTGGTGCAAGGTGCAAGTACCCCTTGGTACTCACTACAAGCCAGTCCAGCCTCCTACAGTATGCATTTGTTTGTTGCAAATACCTCTCGACACCCTGGATGGCATTCGGAATGGTTGACTGCCCAACAGTGAGGGACTGTGAACTGCCACACACCAAGTGTTGCATCACTGAGCACAAAGCCCCCTCCAGGACCAGTGGAGAAAGGAATCCACTCACCCAATCCTTGGCAGGATGAAGCAGACTGGGCACAAAGCCCCCTCCAGAACCAGCGGAGAAAGGCATCCACTCACCCAATCCTTGGCAGGATGAAGCAGACTGGGCACAAAGACCCCTCCAGAACCAGTGGAGAAAGGCACCCACTAGAGACACTGTGGCCTTGCACTCCCCAGGACCGAGAAGTGGGCAAACTACCCACTTGAGAGACTGTGGCCTTGCAGTCCCGGGACCAAGCAGTGGGCAAACCACCCACTTGAGAGGCTTTGGCCTTGCATTCCCCAGGACCAAGCAGTGGGTAAACCACCCACTTGAGAGACTGTGGCTTTGCACTCCCCAGGACCAAGCAGTGGGCAAACCACCCACTTGAGAGACTGTGGCTTTGCACTCCCCAGGACCAAGCAGTGGGCATGGAGCCCCATCGAGGAGCAGTGGCGTTATTCCATCTTCAGGCTGAGGTGCTGTAGGAAAGTACCATCTTGCCTGGCATGTTACCCCCATATTTCACTGTATATATGTTGTTTTAGTCTATGTGTCACTGGGACCCTGCCAGGCATAAGTATGTGCCCTGTATGTGTTCCCTGTGTGATGCCTAAGTGTCTCACTGAGGCTCTGCTAACCAGAACCTCAGTGGTTATGCTCCCTCTGCTTTCCATATTTGTCACTAACAGGCTAGTGACTAAATTTACCAATTCACATTGGCATACTGGTACACCCATATAATTCCCTTGTATATGGTACTGAGGTACCCAGGGTATTGGGGTTCCAGGGGCTCCCTACGGGCTGCAGCATTTCTTTTGCCACCCATAGGGAGCTCTGACAATTCTTACACAGACCTGCCACTGCAGCCTGCGTGAAATAACTTCCATGTTATTCCACAGCCATTTACCACTGCACTTAAGTAACTTATAAGTCACCTATATGTCTAACCTCCACCTGGTGAAGGTTAGGTGCAAAGTTACTTAGTGTGTGGGTACCCTGGCTCTAGCCAAGGTGCCCCCACATCATTCAGGGTAAATTCCCCGGACTTTGTGAGTGCGGGGACACCATTACACGCGTGTACTATACATAGGTCACTACCTATGTATAGCGTCACAATGGTAACTCCGAACATGGCCATGTAACATGTCTAAGATCATGGAATTGTCAACCCAGATCCCCCGGGTCTCTAGCATAGCACCCGGGTACTGCCAAACTGCCTTTCCGGGGTCTCCACTGCAGCTGCTACTGCTGCCAACCCCTCAGACAGGTTTATGCCCCCCTGGGGTCCAGGAAGGCAGAACAAAGGATTTCCTCTGAGAGAGGGTGTTACACCCTCTCCCTTTGGAAATAGGTGTGAAGGCTGGGGTGGAGTAGCCTCCCCCAGCCTCTGGAAATGCTTTGATGGGCACAGATGGTGCCCATCTCTGCATAAGCCAGTCTACACCGGTTCAGGGATCCCCCAGCCCTGCTCTGGCGCGAAACTCGACAAAGGAAAGGGGAGTGACCACTCCCCTGACCAGTACCTCCCAGGGGAGGTGCCCAGAGCTCCTCCAGTGTGTCCCAGACTTCTGCCATCTTGGAAACAGAGGTGTTGGGGGCACACTGGACTGCTCTGAGTGGCCAGTGCCAGCAGGTGACGTCAGAGGCTCCTTCTGATAGCCTCTTACCTCTATTGGTAGCGAATCCTCCTTCCTAGGTAGCCAAACCTCCTTTTCTGGCTATTTAGGGTCTCTGCTTTGGGGAATTCTTTAGATAACGAATGCAAGAGCTCACCAGAGTTCCTCTGCATCTCCCTCTTCACCTTCTGCCAAAACGATCGACCGCTGACTGCTCAGTACGCCTGCAAAACCGCAACATAGTAGCAAGACGACTACTAGCAACCTTGTATCGCCTCATCCTGCCGGCTTTCTCGACTGTTTCCAGGTGGTGCATGGTCTGGGGGTAGCCTGCCTCCTCCCTGCACCGGGAGCTCTGAAGAAATCTCCTGTGGGTTGAAGGAATCTTCCCCCTGCTAATGCAGGCACCAAAAGACTGCATCACTGGTCCTCTGGGTCCCCTCTCATCCTGACAAGCGTGGCCCCTGGAACTCAGCAACTCTGTCCAAGTGAGTCCCACAGTCCAGTGACTCTTCAGTCCAAGTTTGGTGGAGGTAAGTCCTTGCCTCCCCACGCTAGACTGCATTGCTGGGTACCACGTGATTTGAAGCTGCTCCGGCTCCTGTGCACTCTTCCAGGATTTCCTTCGTGGACAGCCAAGCCTGGGTCCACGACACTCTAGCCTGCAGTGCACAACCTTCTGAGTTGTCCTCCGGCATCGTGGGACTCCCTTTAGTGACTTCACGTGGACTCTGGTTCACTTTACTTCCAAGTCCCTGTGTAGGTACTTCTGTGGGTGCTGCCTGCTTCTGTGAGGGCTCCCTGAGTTGCTGGGTGCCTCCTCTGTCTCCTCCTCCAAGTGGAGACATCCTGGTCCCTCCTGGGCCACAGCAGCACCCAAAACCTTCTACTGCAACCTTTGCAGCTAGCAAGGCTTGTTTGCGGTCTTTCTGCGTTGGAACACCTCTGCAAGCTTAATTACAACGTGGGACATCTGTCTTCCAATGGAGAAGTCCCTAGCTCTCTTCTTTCTTGCAGAACTCCAAGCTTCTTCCATCCGGTGGCAGCTTCCTTGCACCCTCAGCTGGCATTTCCTGGGCTCCTGCCCACTCTTGACACTGTCACGACTATTGGACTTGGTCCCCTTGTCTTATAGGTACTCCATTGTTGTTGCATTGCTGGTGTTTGTTCTTCCTGCAGAATCCCCCTATCATGACTTCTGTGCTCTCTGGGGGTAGTAGGTGCACTTTATACCTACCTTTCAGGGTCTTGGGGTGGGCTATTTTTCTAACTCTCACTGTTTTCTTACAGTCCCAGCGACCCTCTACAAGCTCACATAGGTTTGGGGTCCATTCGTGGTTCGCATTCTACTTTTGGAGTATATGGTTTGTGTTGCCCCTATACCTATGTGCTCCTATTGCAATCTACTGTAACTCTACACTGTTTGCATTACTTTTCTTGCTATTACTTACCTAAGTTTGGTTTGTGTACATATATCTTGTGTATATATCTTATCCTCATACTGAGGGTACTCACTGAGATACTTTTGGCATATTGTCATAAAAATAAAGTACCTTTATTTTTAGTACTTCTATGTATTGTGTTTTCTTATGATATTGTGCATATGACACCAGTGGTATAGTAGGAGCTTTACATGTCTCCTAGTTCAGCCTAAGCTGCTTTGCCATAGCTACTTTCTATCAGCCCAAGCTGCTAGAAACACCTCTTCTACACTAATAAGGGATAACTGGACCTGGCACAAGGTGTAAGTACCTCTGGTACCCGCTACAAGCCAGGCCAGCCTCCTACAGGTGCTCCACACCCCCTTCCCAATCCCCCTGAGGTGCCTGCGTGTTTTCGACCTGATGCCCCTGCAGTGTTCTCTCGGTATTGAGGCAGGAGTCAAGTGTGGGCTTGGCCCATGATATTTGGCCCACTGGCCCACGGACATTTTGAATAGACAATGTACCGCCTTATGTACATATTGTATATTTTTGTAAATACTGTTTTTCTATTTATTACGTATATATGCCTATTTCTAATATATCACTGATTTGACTCTATTCCTTTTCTCTTTGTGTTCTTCCAGGGGGTTACGGGGTGCAAATGTAAGGTTGATGCATGTTTTCGTGTGTATGGTGTTGTGGGTGAGGGTGGGGGTGGCATGTTGTGTGTATGTGTCACTCTCTTTTTCCTCCCCTCTCCCCTGTGTAGTAGATGCCGTTCTACCGTGGTCATCACCACCACCCTTCGTATTCCTGATAGATGAGGAGGTAGACCAGCATGGGGAGGACCTGCAGCTCGGGCTCCATGGCGTCCTGGTTCTTCGTTTGTGTCGAGCGGTGAGTGGGTTCCCTTCCAAGTCCTGTTTCCGTCGTGCTTTTGATGGCATTGGTACTGCCCCGGAAAAGCTGGCAGATTGACGGGTTGTGATGAGGTGGGCGGTAGATTGTCTTCCGCCTGTCTGTTGGCGGTGACCGCAGCGGTGTTTGTTGCTACCGCCGTGGCGGTCGGAGTGTTAAAGTGGCTGTCTGTGTTGGCGGTTTCCGCCGTGGTCGTGATCCCACTTTTTTTTACCGCCGGCCTGTTGGCAGTATTACCACCGCTTTAACACCGACCGCCAGGGTTGTAATGAGGGCCACAGTGTTACAAAAATAAAGGTACTTTATTTTAGTGACACAATACCAAAAGGTTCTAGAGTGGCAACCCTCTAATTGGAGGTAAGTAACACACTAGATATGTACACAACTTATCAGCAATAGGCATAGAAAGTGATAGAAAACAGTGCAAATGCCAATAGACAATAGTGACCCTACAGGGAGCCCAAACCATATACTAAAACAATGGAATACGAATGCAGGACCCGACCTTGGTAAGTGGAATGTATAGAGGGGAGCTGGGGTTACTAGGAAACCCCAAGGTAAGTACCACAGTGACCCCAGTGACAAGTAGGAAAGGAGTAAGTTACAGGATTTTCCCCAAACCACCCAGAAGGAAGAAAAAGAAGAAAATGCAACACCCAGACAAAACTGCAAAAAAACAGCAGTGGATTCTTGAAGGAGAAGACCTGTGGAAGAAGGAGACCAAGTCCAGAAGGTGCACAGAAGAGTCCAGTGGGGGCAGGAGCCCCTACCCACCAGTTTAGGATTGCAGGAGTTGGTCGTTCGTGATGTAAAGAAGGTCAGCACTACAGCCCTGGAGTCGGTGAAGAGTTCCTGAGGGATGCAGACGACGTCCCACGCTGGAAGAAGAATTGTTGTCGGGTTCTGGTGCTAGGATTCCCCCTACAAGCCTTGGTAGGCTGAAAGTGGAGCTGCGGGGACCAGCAAGGCCCAGAAGGGGGAGTCACAGGGGACACTCAGTGATACAGAGAGCCCATAGGAGCAGAGGCAGAACCCACAGGATAGGGGCACAGGAGTCACATAAGAGCCCACACAGTATGACTGGAAAAGGGTCCTACGCCGAAGGAGAACTATGCAGAGGGCTGTGCATTGCAAGAAGGAGTGCTGGGGGCTGCAGCTACAAGTAGCCTAAAGGTTCCTTGGAGGGGATGCCAACAAGCCTTGGTAGCTGTAAGAGAAGCAGTGCACAGGGGTACTGTCCTGCGTGGGAAGGCAAAGGCTTACCTCCACCAAAGTTGGATAGCTGGCAGAGAGGACCAAGATGACTACTCCGGACCACCACCTACGATGCAGGAACCACGCAGCCCAAATTGAGAGGAGATCCACGCAGCCGGTCGTCATTGTAGTAAGTGCCTGCGGATGCAGGGGAGTGACTCCTTCACTCCAAGGGAAATTCCTTCTTCCTTCTTGTGCAGACTGAAGACCGGCCAACCACAGAGTATGCACAGCCAGGGAAATGTTGCAGAAGCTGGAAGGAGCAGTGGAAAAAATGTTGCAAGCAGCATCTTCATCGTGGATGCAGATTGTCGGTTCCCTGAGGGCCCAGTCGCGGTTCCAGTGGCTAGAAGTCAAAGTAGAGGTTGCAGAGGAGTCCTGCTGGAATCTTAAAAGCAGAATCTAAGGACCCACCCAAGAGAGAGATCCTAAATAACCTTGAAAGGGGGAAATTGTCACCTAGCCTGGTGAGGGGCTCTGATGTCATCTGCCTGACCTGGCCACACAGATGCTCCCCAACGTCCCTGCCAACCTTGGATTCAAGATGGCAGATACTAAGGACTCTCTGGAGGAGCTCTGGGCACCTCCCTTGGGTGGTGATGGACAGGGGAGTGGACTGGAGGTCCCTGAATCAGTGTAGACTGGTTTATGCATGGAAGGCACCAAATGTGCCCTTCAAAGCATATCAGTGGCTTGGGGAGTCTACCGCTCCCAAGCCATGTAATACATATTTCCAAAGGGAGAGGGTGTTACTCCCCTCTCCCAAAGTAAATCCTTTTTCTGCCTTCGTGGGCTTGAGGTGGTCAAGCAGCAGGCTGACAGAAACCTGTCTGAAGGGTGGAAGCAGCTTGGGCTGCCTGGAAAAACCCAAAAGGATACTAGGAGCAATGCTGGGAGTCCCTTAAGGAGCCCCAGAGTGCCTGTAATCATACTTCCAATACTGGCAACAGTATTGGGGTATGATACCGACATGTTTGATACCAAACATGCCTAGGCTCAGTGTTACCATTATGTAGCTGGACAAAGGCAGTGAGATATGTGCAGTAGACGCATAAAATGGCATCTCCCATTCACAAATCCAGGAAAATGGAACCTATGGGGTTTGCCTTTTTTCTGTGGATTCTCTGTATCTCTGAGGTTCCCCTGAGGCTCCCCCCTCCTGGGTTGAGTCCTCCTGGGCCTTGCTGGTACCCAGCAACTCCACTTTTTGCCAACCGCAACATTTGCCTTTGCCAAGGCTTGTTGGTGGAACTCCTGCACCAACATCGAACTGCTATTCTTCTTCTGGTGTGGACGTCGCCTTCATCCCTCAGGAACTCTTTACCAACTCCAGGGCTGCAGTGCTGACCTTCTTCACATCACTGTCGACCAAATGCTACATCCACAGCTGGTTGGGTAGCAGCTCCTATTCCTCCTGGACTCTTCTGAGATTTCTGAACTTGGTCACCTTCTTCCACAGGTCTTACTCTTCAGCAATCCACAGCTGGACTCTTGCAGTCTTCTCTGGGTGTTGCATTTTCTTCTTTTCCTTCCTTTTGGGTGGTTTGGGGGAAAATCTACTAACTTACTCTTTTTCTCCTGGTCGTTAGGAGGCACTGTGGTACTTATGGTACTTACCTTTGGGGTTTCCTAGTACCCCCAGCTCCCCTCTACACATTCCACTTACCTAGGTGGGGGTCCTGGATTCGCATTCCATTTTTATAGTATATGGTTTGGGCTCCCCCTAGGGTCACTATTGTCTAACTGCATTTGCACTGTTTTCTTTCACTTTCTATGCCTATTTCTGGTAACTAGTGCATATATTTGGCGTGTTACTTACCTCCTATTGGAGGGTTGCCTCGCTAGTACTTTTTGGAATTATGTCACTAAAATAAAGTACCCCTATTTTAGTAACACTGAGTGTTTTCTTTCACGTCAGTAAGTGCTGTGTGACTAGAGTGGTATTGCATGAGCTTTGCTTTTCTCCTGGATAAGCCTTGGCTGCTCATCCACAGCTACCTCTAGAGAACCTGGCTCCTAGACACTGCCTACACTACACTGATAGGGGATACCTGGTATAAGGTGTAAGTACCTCAGGTACCCACCACACACCAGACCAGTTTCCTACAGGTATAGTTTTGACATGTTTAAACCCAGGTTCAGAGTTACCATTAAGTAGCTAGCCACAAATAGTGACCTGTGTTCCGTACACAGGTAAAATGGCTTGCTGCACTTATGAAGTCCAGTGTAATGGGGCTGGAGTTTGTAGGGCCACCTCTGCTCATGCAGGGGTGCCCTCACACACAGGTACCTGCACCCTGCTCTCTGGACTAGGAGGGCCTGCCAAAGGGTGACTTACAGTGACCTGGTGCAGTGACCTGTTGTGAAAGGGTGCAGGCACCTTTTCACACAGGCTACAATGGCAGGCCTCCAGACAAATTTTGCATAGGCTCCCATGAGTGGCATAATAGATGCTGCAGCCCATAGGGAACCCATGGTGCCCCAATGCCCTGGGTTCCTAAGGGCCAGATGTACCAAAGGATTTTACCCATTCTGTGTCTATGGGAAAAAGCTTTTGTACATATGTCCCTAAGTAGCATATATTAGGGACTTATATGGGGGCACCAGTATGCCAATTGTCGGGTGTGCTAAGCCCTATGCAACCAAATTTAGAGAGAGAGAGAGCCCAGTCACTGGGGTCCTGGTTAGCAGGATTCCAGTGAACACAGTAAAAACACAGTGACAGCAGGCAAAAAGTGGGGGTAACCATGTCAAAAAAGAGGGTACTTTCCTACACTGTGCTGCACTGCTGACTTTCTTCATCCACTGTCGACATGGTCCTTCATCCACAGAATGGTGGGTAGTGGCTCCTGCCACAGCCGGACAATCTATCACGAACTGGACTTGGTCCCCATCCTTTGCAGGTCATCTTCTGTCAGGATCCACCTTTGGTTTCTTCCAGTCGTGTCTGGGTCTTGCACAGACCTTTTCCAAAGTCCTTCTGTTGGTTTTGTGGAAACCAGCTACTTACCTCTTCTCTCCTGGTTGCTGAGGGCATCCTTGTACTTCCCTTCTGTGGCCCCTAGATCCTCCAGCTCCCATCTACTGTTTCCACTTCCTGGGGTGGGGGACTGCTTTTCACATTCCATTTTTTTAGTATATGGTGTGGCCGTCCCCTAGGGCACTCACTATTTGCTATTGCTTGTACTATTGCCTATTGCTTTCTTTGCTATTTCCTGATTGCTAATGAGTATATAATAGTGCCACCACTTCCCTAATAGGGGATACCTGGACCTGGTATAAGGTGATAACACCATAGGTGCTCACCACACTCAGGCCAGCTTCCAACACCCCTTGCAAAAGCTAACTACCCTTGCATGGTTGTTGGCAGGGCCCATTGAGCCCGCCACCTCCAGACACAAGTGTACATCCCTGGGGTGAAGGCCTCTGCCCTCTGGGATTCAGAACAAAGCCCTTCCTGGGTGGAGGTGCTAACACCCCCTCCCTCAGGAATGTGCATTGTCTGGTTGGCAAGCTTCCAAGGGCTTACTGCCTTTGAAACCCAACCTCCAGGTCTGCTGCTAGCAGCAGATGGCTGCCCCATTGCAAACCCCTACTTTTGGTGGGAGCAACAGCAGGAAACTCAAACAAATGACAGGAAGATTGGCCCTACATACCATGCACCACCACTAAGGTGCTGCATGAGAGCTGGCCTCTCCATTTCACTTTTCTTCATCTAAGATGGGAGGAAAATAGCCAATCAGGTGTAGGGAAGTGGCCTATGCCCACAGGAACTGGTCACTTAGCGGGTGTAGCCACCCTAAGGTAGATGACGCTTTGTTAAATATCAGTTTTCCCCTAAAAAGCCCACTAAATACAGTATTTAGTGGGCATCCCTAGCCCAAGAACTCAGTTTTGACGACAGAAGAAGACCAGCAACTACAAGATCCAATGTCATGAGAACTGTGGACCTGCTGCACAAAGAAAAGGAGCCAAATCCTGCCTGCTGCACCCAGGACCCAACAATCACTGCTGAGGAGCTGCTGGAGAACTGGAAAAGCTTTAAAGAACCCCAGAGAACCTCAGGCTTTGCAAATTGTCACAGAACTCTCTTCAGAGTGGCGTTACCACTCTAAACGACAAGGAACCAACAATCCAACGAGGTTCGCTTTACTGACCGGAAGCTAATTCGGGAACAAGATGCCGCAGCAAGACCAAACTTCACATCAATAACTGCGACAGCAAACCCTGCCAGTGTGCCAAGTTTGGTGGTAATGCACCCTCCAGCGGCTGAACCATACAAATTCCCTGGGTATTGGTCTCCTGACTTCGGACACCAAGAAAAACAGCCCACCCGGAACTGTAAAAGGACAAGGAGGAATCCCCAGTCGAGGGCCTTTAGAAACAACTTGGACCTCCTGCCAGAGTGCCCCCATTGTCCTGTAATCGACCCTTGACCAGACCTAACTCCTGCTTCTGAGGGCATCCTTGCGAACAGCTCCTGGCTCACTGATTTTTTCTGCATCTGGCAACCCTGTGCCCTGCACCAAAGAACCAGCTGTGCTCTAAGGGTCCTCTGCTCCTTGCCACCTCGACACTCCAAGCGGGACCCCCAGGATACACCTTTAAGCTTACCTATGCAGTGTTTTTCTGAATGGTCCCTGTAGTGGCCCTGCATCAGCTTCAGAGACGTTTTCCTGTTGCTCCCATCGGAACCAGGAGCCACCCAATCTTCTCCAGTTGGCAAAGTGTGTCCACCAATAACCTCAGCCAACCTGCAAAAGAAGAACTTGGTAAACCTACTGTGTGATTTTATATGTATTTTTAAATGTGATCCTCTATTGATTGCTATGGTGCGTAATTACATACCAAAAGACTATTTTTATGAAACTTCAAAAATTCATATCTCCAAAAGTACTTAACCAATTTTGATGATTTTGGCCTGAGAAGTTTTATAAAAACGCGAAATATTTTCATAATTTGGTCCTGAGTTATTCCTTTGAGGGTGTGAGTTGCAAGATTGATGCTGTGAATACAACAAATGCTTTGCACTTCTCCAAGATTGGCCTAACTGCTCCACCAAGCTTCCATAAAATTTAGAGCATTAGGTGGTCTAGTTTTTACCCCTGTAAACTAACGTGTGGTTGCCTGGAATCTCTGCACAGTGTGCCTAGTTTTGAACACTACATAGATACAGCCTCCTACAGTAGCCGACTGGATGAGACAAAGCTGCCTCAATTTAAACTCAGACAAAACCGAGGTACTGATCTTTGGAAAGAACACCTCCACCTGGGACCATAACTGGTGGCCGGAAGAACTGCGACCCACTCCTGTACTGACTGACCACGCTCACAACCTCGGCATAATCGTGGAAACCAACTGACTATGAAATAACTAGTCAAAGCAGTCACCTCCTCCTGTTTCCATACCCTCTGCATGATCCACAAGGTCTTTATATGGATCCCAGTAGACACCAGAAATAGCGTTGCACAAGGACTAGCTACCAGCCGCCTCGACTAAAGCAACACACTCTACACTGCTATCTCTTCACAGCTCATCAGAAGACTCCATACACTACAGACACAGCAGTCAGACTCATCCTGGACCTCCCCAACCGGACCCACATTGCTGCCCACCTCAGGAAACTCCACTGGCTACCTGTCCAGAAAAGATGCCAGTACAAGACGCTCACACATGCCTACAAAGCCATTCACAAACTTGGACCATCTTACATCAATCACCAGCTAAACTTTCATCTTCCATCGAGACTGCTGCATTCCACTTCACTCGTCCCTACACATGTTCCCTGCATCCATCGCACCCGCAGTGAGGGTCGCAAATTCTCTTACATCGCCACCAAAGCCTGGAATGACCTCCACCTCTGAATGGCATCCTCCATGGCAGACTTCAGAAATCTACTCAAGATATGGCTGTTCAATGCTGATGAAGCAACCTCAGTGCTCAGATACCCCAAGGGGTGATAGCCTTGCGCTTTATAAAAAAGATGATTGATTGATTGACTGATGGGGGAAGGGGTAAGGGGTGAAGCTAAGCACAGCCCCACTTGCACCTGAATAGGCTGTGCTCTGCCACCAGAGAATCGGCTTAACAACCCCGTATTGTCATTGTAGCCAGCTATGAGCGAGGGGATGGGTGGCAAGAAACACCAGGAACTTCAAAGAAACTTTCTGGAAACTTCTCCCACCTTCTAGGAGCAGGGCACCAGGTATATAAATAGAGCTCTCAGACTTACTCTTCAGTTCACTACTGGTCCTGCGGAAGGATTCTCAGTGGACTGCCTGCTATTGTGACCTTCAGCGCATTCTGCTAGACTGCCGCTGTACTTGGAGGGACTGCTTAGCTGCTTGGGGCCTACACTGATACTTGAGAGGCCAGCCCTGCTGTGGAGCCCTGCATCTTCACCTACACCCCGGACTTCCAGAAGTGACTCCAAGGGCTAGTTTTCCTAGCCTCCTGTTCAGAGCCACAGGGACATAACAGGCTCCAACCATCTTGAACCCGCACCTGGACCCAGCCTGAGTGAGTCTTTAACCCTCAAGAGGTCTCCATCCACTCCTGGACCCTTGTCTGTGGTGTTCAAGGTCCTTTTTCCAAAAATGAGGACTTGCTATTTTAAACATTAAACTTTAAAAATTCATACCTCCAGTTTCGCTAATTACATTATTATGGTTTTGGTGTCAAGTAATTTATCAAAATGTTCTCTATTTTTCTAAAGTGGTTTGGGATTTTTCTTGTGTTGTGTTTTCATTTCATTACCATTTCTGTGCTGCATACAAAATTTACCCATTGCCTCTAAGTTTATCCTGAATGCTTTTCCTGCCAAGGTACCCAGGGTTAAGCACAGGTTAATTTAATGAATTTTTGTGGTTCACCCTGCAAGGGATTATGGCTGTTGCTTGACCAGGGCTCACACCACGGTCAACCAACAACTCAATTCCTCACACTGATGTTACAAACGTTAGTATAAGGAGAGATTCATGCATCCCACAAGCTGAGTAAATTAAGTATTAACATGAGAGACTTGCCTCTTCTGCTGGTGACGTCTCGAGAATTTGATCAATTGCTTTTTGTGCTTCCAGTCCCTAAAAAAGGCAGATAATTAAAAAAAGTGTACTTGGGCAAAACAGTCATACCAAAGTATTTACGCATCAAAGCAATAGAATAAAAAGAAGATTATGCAACTGTTGGGTACTGGACTTTCAAATTTGCCCATTACTCAATCTCAAGTACTACAATATTGCTTTTTTAGGTGTTGTTAAAATACACATGGGTCCTTCTGTGAGGGATCTATGTAAGTCAGACCCAAATCATGATAGTAAGTAAGAAATTAAATCACTTCTAACCCTTCTTCTCCATCGTGGGCCTCTCAATTGACAACATTATTATATGATTAGCTGGAGGACATGTTAAGAATTTCATGTTTTATATAAAAATGCTGATGAATGCAGCAGCCTACATAAAGCCATCAAAAAATGAAAACCTGATGAAAATTAGGAAGCTGGGATCAGATTGGTAGCAGGAGGTCTGCAGAGGTCAAATGATGCACTGATCCTACAAGGAACCAAACATGTTCAATAGCCAGTGGAATTCCAATACTACCTTTAGGAAAAAATAAGGATGAGTTCTCTTCACCACCATCTATGGTAAACACTGCTTAAGGCTGTTTAACAGCTGGGAAGGCTTGCATTTCACTAACCCATATGGGCTGAGGTGATTGCTACTAGAAAAAGAGTATTCCAAGAAACATGTTTTAATGAAGCATTGTAAATAGGTTCAAAGTGTTGAGTGATTGTAGGAAAGTACCCTCTTTCTTGGCATGGTTACCCCAATTTTCTGTCTGTTGTCAGTGTGTTTGACTGTGTTCACTGGGATCCTGCTAACTAGGATCTCAGTGATTATGCTCTCTCCCTTTAAATTTGGTTGCTTGGACAACAGACACCGCGCATTTGGCATACTGGTGCCCCAATATATGTCCCTAGTATATGGTACCCATGTTACCCAGGGCATTGGGGCCCCAGGGGTCCCCCATGGGCTTCAGCATCTATTATGCCGCCAATGGGAGCCCATGCAAAGTCTGTCTGTAGGCCTGCCATTGCAGCCTGTGAGAAAGGGTGTATGCACCCTTTTCATTACAGGTCACTGCACCAGGTCACTGTAAGTCACCCCTATGGTTTGCCCTCCAAGTCCAGACTGCATGTACCTGTGTGAGGGCATCCCTGCATGAGCAGAGGTGCCCTCACAAACTCCGAACCCAATTTCATGGATGTCGTGAGTGCGGGGCACCATTTTACACATGTACTGGGCATTGGTCACTACCTATGTCCAGCTACATAATGGTAACTCCGAACCTAGGCATGTTTGGTATCAAACATGTCTGAATCATACCCCAATACTGTTGCCAGTATTGGAAGTATGATTCCTTGAGCTCTGGGGGCTCTATAGAGCATTGCTCCTACCAGCTTTCTGTGGTTTTCTGGGCAGTCTAAGCTGTGGCCACCCCTCAAACAGGTTTCTGCCCTTCTGCTGCTTGTTCAGCTGAGGCCAGGAAGGCAGAACAAAGGATTTCCTCTAGGAGAGGGGGTTAACACCATCTTCCTTTGGAAATAGGTGTTACATGGCTTTGGAGGGGTAGCCTCCCCAAGCCACTGGTATGCTTCCTTGATTCTGCTATCTTGAATCCAAGCATCTGGAAGCATCTGAGTGGGCAGGTCAGGCAGGTGATGTCAGAACCCCCTCCTGATAGGTGGTCACCTGTCTAGGTGGCCAACCCCCCTTCCAGGCCTATTTAGGGTCTCCCTCTTGGGTGGGTCCTCTGATTCGGTGTAGGATGCTGGCCTGCTGTGTGGTGGGTACCTAAGGTACTTACACCTTATAACAGGTCCAGGTATCCCCTATTAGTGTAAAGTAGACAGTGTCTAGAAGCCAGGCTTCCTAGAGGTAGCTGTGGATGAGCAGCCAAGGCTTATGAAGGAGACATGCAAAGCTCATACAATAGCACCGTACTCACACAGCACTTACATACATGAAAGAAACACTCAGTGTTAGAAAAATAAAGGTACTTTATTTTAGTGACACAATACCAAAAAGTTCTAGAGAGGCAACCCTCCAATAGGAGGTAAGTAACACACTAGATATGTACACTAGTTACCAGAAATAGGCATAGAAAGTGATAGAAAACAGTACAACTGCAGTTAGACAATAGTGACCCAAGGGGGAGCCCAAACCATATACTGAAAAAATGGAATGCGAACACAGGACCGCCACCTAGGAAAGTGGAATGTGTAGAGGAGAGCTTGGGGTACTAGGAAACCCCAAAGGTAAGTACCATAAGTACCACAGTGCCCCCTAACTACCAGGAGAAAAGGAGTAAGTTAGTGGATTTTCCCCCAAACCATTCAAAAGGAAGGAAAAGAAGAAAATGCAACACCCAGACAAGACCGCAAGAAATCAGCCATGGATTCCTGAAGAGTAAGATCTGTGGAAGAAGGTGACCAAGTCCAGAAATCTTAGAGGAGTCCAGGAGGAGTAGGAGCTACTACCCACCCAGCTGTGGATGCAGCAGTTGGTCGACAGTGATATGAAGAAGGTCAGCACTGCAGCCCTGGAGTTGGTAAAGAGTTCCTGAGGGATGCAGGCGATGTCCACAGTGGAAGAAGAATAGCAGTTGGATGTTGGTGCAGGAACTCCACCAACAAGCCTTGGCAAAGGCAAATGTCACAGTTGGCGAAAAGTGGAGCTGCCGGGTACCAGCAAGGCCCAGGAGGACTCAACCCAGGAGGGGGGGAGTCTCAGGTGACCCCCAAAGATACAGAGAATCCACAGAAAAAAGGCAGCCCACATAGGAGACCCACTGGTAGGGGACCCAGGAGACGCAGAAGAGCTCACACAGAACAACTGAAGAAGGGTCCCGTGCCGCAGGAGAAGCACGCAGAGGGCTGTGCGATGCAGGGAAGAGTGCTGGGGCTACATGGAACCTGAAGATCCATTGGAGGAGACGCCAACAAGCTTTGATAGCTGCAAGAGATGCTGTGCAGAAGGGTACTATACTGCGTGGAAACGCAAGGGCTTACCTCTATCAAAGTTGGAGAGCTGGCAGAGAGAACCATGGGGACTGCTCCAGACCCCCACCCATGATGCAGGACCCATGCAGTTTAGGATGAGAGGAGATCCACGCAGCTGGTTGTCGTTGCTCTTGTTGCCTGCGGATGATGGTATGTAACTCCTTCGTCCCAAGGGAGCTTCCTTCTTCCACCTCGTGCAGACTGAAGACTTGCTACCCTTAGATGATGCACAGCTCGGGAAAAGTTGCAGAAGCTGGAAGGAACAGTGGAAACAATGTTGCAAGCAGATTCTTCATCATGGATGCAGATTGTCGGTTCCTGGAGGGTCCAGTCACAGTTCCAGTGGACAGAAGTCGAAGTAGAGGTTGCAGAGGGGCCCTGCGGGAATCTTGCAAGAGGAATGCAGGAAAGTACCCTGTTTCTTGGCATGGTTACCCTCATTTTCTGCCTGTTGTCATTGTGTTTGGCTGAGTTCACAGTGATCCTACTAACTAGGATACCAGTGATTATGCTCTCTCTTTGTAACTTACACCCCAGATTTGGCATACTGCTGCCCCTATGTAAGTCCCTAGTATATTGTGCCCAGGTACCCAGGGCATTGGGTGCAAGGGGGATCCCTATGGGCTGCAGCATATATTATGCCACCCTTGAGGAGCCAAAGTGTTCTGCAGGCCTGCCATTGCAGCCTGTGTGAAAGGGTGCATGCAGCCTTTTTCACTACAGGTCACTGCACCAGCTCACTGTATGTCACCCCTATGGCAGCCCCTCCTAGCCCAGAGGGCAGGATGCAAGTACCTGTGTGTTTGGGCACGCCTACACTAGTAGAGGTGCCCCCACAAACTCCAGTTCCATTTTCCTGGACTTTGTGAGTGTGGGGACGTCATTTTATGCGTGTATTGCACATACCTCACTACCTTTGTCCAGCTACATAATGGTAACTCTGAGCCTAGGCATGTTTGGTATCAAACATGTTGGTATCATACCCCAATACTGTTGCCAGTATTGGAAGTATGATTCTATGCACTCTGGGTGCTCCTTAGAGGACCCCCAGCATTGCTCCTACTAGCCTTCTGGGGTTTTCCAGGCAGCCCAAGCTTCTTCCACCCTTCAGACAGGTTTCTGCCGTACTGCTGCTTGACCACCTCAAGCCCAGGAAGGCAGAAAATGGATTTCCTTTGGTGGAGGTGGGTAGCACACTCTCCCTTTGGAAATAGTTATTACATGGCTTGGGAGGGGTAGACTCCCCAAGCCACTGATATACTTTGAAGGGCACATTTGGTACCTTCTGTGCATAAACACATCTACACTGGTTCAGGGACCTCAACTCCCTGCTGTGACACAAAACAGGACAATGGAAGGGAGTGACAACTCCCCTGTTCATCACCACCCAAGGGGAGGTGCCCAGAGCTCCTCCAGAGGGTCCTTAGTATCTGCCATCTTGAATCCAATGTTGGCAGGGACCTCTGGGAGCATCTGTGTGGTCAGGTCAGGCAGGTGACATCAGAATACCCCACCTGGCTAGATGACCAATTCCCCCTTTCAGGGCTATTTAGGGTCTCTCCATTGGGTGGGTCCTCAGATTCTGCTTGTAAGATTCCAGCAGGACTCCACTGCAGCCTCTAATTTGACTTCTAGCCACTGTAACCATGACTGGACCCTGTAGAAACTGACAATCTGCATCCATGACGAAGACTCTGCTTGCAGCATTGTTTCCACGGCTCCTTCCAGCTTCTGAAACATTTCTCGGGCTGTGCATCCTCTGTGGTTGGCAAGTCTTCAGTCTGCATGAGAAGGAAGAAGGAATTTCCCTTGGAGTGAAGGAGTCACTCCCCTGCATCTGCAGTCACTTACTACGATGACAACCAGCTGCGTGGATCTCCTCTCAATTTGGGCTGTGTGGTTCCTGCATCACAGGTGGTGGTCCGGAGTAGTCATCTTGGTCCTCTTTGCCAGCTGTCCAACTTTGGTGGAGGTAAGCCTTTGCCTTTCGACGCAGGTCAGTACCCCTGTGCACCGCTTCTCTTGCAGCTACCAAGGCTTGTTGGCATCCCCTCCAAGGGACCTTTAGGCTACTTGTAGCTGCAGCCCCCAGCACTCCTTCTTGCAACGCACAGCCCTCTGCATGGTTCTCCCACAGCGTGGGACCCTTCTCCAGTCATGCTGTGTGGGCTCTTATGTGACTCCTGTGCCCCTATACTGTGGGATTCCTGTGGGTGCTGCCTCTGCTCCTATGGGCTCTCTGTGTCGCTGAGGGTCCCCTGTGACTCCCCCTCCTGGGCCTTGCTAGTCCCTCGCAGCTCAACTTTCCGCCAACCGTGACATTTGCCTTTGCCAAGGCTTGTTGGGGGAATCCTTGCACCAGAACCCGACTACAATTCTTCTTCCAGCGTGGGACGTTGTCTGCATCCCTCAGGAACTCTTCACCGACTTCAGGGCTGTAGTGCTGACCTTCTTCACATCATCGACGACCAACTCCTGCAATCCTAGACTGGTGGGTAGGGGCTCCTAACCCCACTGGACTCTTCTATGTCTTCTGGACTTGTTCTCCTTCTTCCACAGGTCTTCTCCTTCAAGAATACACCGCTGGTTCCTTGCAGTCTTGTCTGGGTGTTGCATTTTCTTATTTTTCTTCCTTCTGGGTGGTTTGGGGAAAATCCTGTAACTTACTCCTTTCCTACTTGTAACTGGGGTCACTGTCGTACTTACCTTGGGGTTTCCAAGTACCCCCAGCTCCCCTCTACACATTCCACTTACCAAAGTGGGGGTCATGCATTCGCATTCCATTTTTTTTGTATATGGTTTGAGCTCCCCTCGGGTCACTATTGTCTATTTGCATTTGCACTGTTTTCTATCACTTTCTTTGCCTATTGCTGATAACTAGTGTACATATCTAGTGTGTTACTTACCTCCTATTGGAGGGTTGCCTCTCTAGTACATTTTGGTATTGTGTCTCTAAAATAAAGTACCTTTATTTTTGTAACACTGAGTGTTTCCTTCATGTATGTAAGTGCTGTTAGACTACAGTGCTATTGTATGAGCTTTGCATGTCTCCTCCATAAGCCTTGGCTGCTCATCCACAGCTACCTCTAGGAAGCCTGGCTTCTAGACACTGTCTACTCTACACTAATAGGGGATACCTGGACCTGTTATAAGGTGTGTTACTTACCTCCTATTGGAGGGTTGCCTCGCTAGTACCTTTTGGTATTGTGTCATTAAAATAAAGTGCCTTTATTTTAGTAACACTAAGTATTTTCTTTCATGTGTGTAAGTGCTGTGTGACTACAGTGGTATTGCATCAGCTTTGCATGTCTCCTAGATAAGCCTTGGCTGCTCATCCACAGCTACCTATAGAGAACCTGGCTTCTAGACACTGCCTACACTACACTAATAAGGGATACCTGGTATAAGGTATAAGTACCTCAGGTACCCACCACATACCAGACCAGTTTCCTACAGGTATGATTCCGACATGTTTGAACCCAGGTTCAGAGTTACCATTAAGTAGCTGGACACAAATAGTGGTCTGTGTTCCGTACACAGGCAAAATGGCTTGACGCACTTATGATGTCCAGTGTAATGGGGCTGGAGTTTGTAGGGCCACCTCTGCTCATGCAGGGGTGCCCTCACACACAGGTACCTGCACCCTGCTCTCTGGGCTAGGAGGGCCTGCCAAAGGGTGACTTACAGTGATCTGTAGTGAAAGGATGCATGCACCTTTTCACGCAGGTTGCAATGGCAGGCCTCAAGACACATTTTGCATATGCTCCCATGGGTGGCATAATAGATGCTGCAGCCCATGGGGACCCCTGGTACCCCAATGCCTTGAGTACCTAAGAGCCATATACTAGGGACTTATATGGGGGCACCAGTGTGTCAATTGTGGGGTGTGCTAAGCCCTATGCAACCAAATTTAGAGAGAGAGAACACAGTCACTGGGGCCCTGGATAGCAGGATTACAGTGAACACAGTCAAAACACAGTGACAGCAGGAGGCCAAAAGTTGGGGTAACCATGTCAAAAAAGAGGGTACTTTCCTACACTGTGCTGCACTGCTGACTTTCTTCATCTACCGTAGACCTGGTCGTACATCCACAGAAGGGAGGGTAGTGGCTCCTGCCACAGCCGGACAACCTATCACGAACTGGACTTGGTCTACTTCCTTTGCAGGTCCTCTTCTGTCAGGATCCACCTTTGGTTTCTTCCAGTCTTATCTGGATGTTTCACAGTCCTTTCCCAAAGTCGTTCTGTTGGTTTTGGGGAAACCAGGTACCTAACTCTTCTCCCCTGGTTGCTAGGGGCACACTGGTACTTACCTCCTGGGGTTTCTAGTTCCTCTAGCTCCCATCAACTGATTCCACTTCCTTGGGTGGGGGACTGCCTTTCACATTCCACTTTTTTAGTATATGGTTTGGCCGTCCCCTAGGGCACTCACTGTTTGCTACAACTTTTACTGCTGCCTATTGCTTTCTTTGCTATTTCCTGATTGCTAATGAGTATATGTAGGAAGTTGGCTTTGTATATACTATCTCAAAGTGAGAGATAGTGTCCACAGAGTCTAAGGGTTCCTCTTGGAGGTTGATAGTGGCAAAATTAGATAATAATAATGCTCTATTTTGTGGAAGTGTGGCCGAGCAGTAGGCTTATCAGAGGGCAGTGCTAAGCATTTGTTGTACACACACAGGCAATAAATGAGGAACACACACTCAAAGACTTAACTCCAAGCCAATAGTTTTTAAATAGAAAAATATATTTTCTTAATTTATTTTAGACCCACAAGATTCAAGATTTGAGGTAAGTACATAAAATGCAAGGTACTTCACACAGGTAAGTATAGATTTAAAACAGTAGTACACACATATTAGGTTAAAATGGCAATAAGCTATTTTAAAAGTGGACACTGCAATAATCAACAGTTCCTAGGGGAGGTACGTTTGGTTAAGTTTCTCAGGTAAGTAAAGCACTTACACAGTCAGTCTCCTGGGCATACTCAGCCCACCGTTGGGGGTTCAAGGCAACCTCAATGCCACAGTACCAGCAGCACAGGTCCGGTCAGGTGCAGAGGTCAAAGGAGGGCCCAAAACACATAGGCGGCTATGAAGAACAGGGGTGCTCCGGTCCTACTCTGCTTACAGGTAAGTACCTGCGTCCTCGGGGAGCAGACCAGGGGTGTTTTGTAGAGCACTGGGGGACACACACACAAGCCCACAAAACACACCCTCAATGGCACAGGGGCGGCCGGGTGCAGTAGGCAAAGTAGGCATTGGGTTTGCAATTGAAAGCAATGGAGGGTCCCGGGGGTCACTTAGGCGATGCAGGCAGGGCACAGGGGGGCTTCTCGGGCCAGCCACCGACAGGGCTAGGATAAGGGCCGCCTGCTGGTCATCCCTGTACTGGTAGGTGGTTCCTCTCGGTCCTGGGGGCTGCGGGTGCAGTGCTTGGTCCAGGCATCAGGTTCCTTGTCACCAGGCAGTCACGGTCAGGGGGAGCCTCTGAATCCTCTCTGCAGGCGTTGCTGTGGAGCTGCAGGGGGGTCGACTCAGGATGCCCAATTTGTCGTAGTCACCTGGGAGTCCTCTCTGCAGTGTTGGTTATCCTGAACTTGAGCCGGGGGCGTTGGGTGCAGAGTGTGATGTCTCACGTTTCAGGCCGGAAGAGAGAGTTCTTTGAAAGTTATTTCTTTGTTGCAAAGTTGTTGCAGGTTTTGAACAGTGCTGCTGTTCGCAGGAGTTTCTTGGTACTACGGGTTCAGGGCAGTCCTCTAAGTCCTTAGAGGTCACTGGTCCCTGTTGGATGCGTCGCTGTGCAGGTTCTTTGAGTCTGGAGACAGGCCGGTAGGGCTGGGGCCAAGTCAGTTGTCGTCTCCATCATCTCTGCGGGGCTTTCAGGTCAGCAGTCCTTCTTGTTTTAGGTTGCAGCAATCTGATTTCCTGGGTTCAGGGTCGCTCCTAAATGCTCAATTTAGGGGTGTATTTAGGTCTGGGGGGCAGTAGCCAATGGCTACTGTCCTTGAGGGTTGCTACACCCTCCATGTGCCTCCTCCCTGAGGGGAGGGGGGCACATCCCTATTCCTACTGAAGGAATCCTCCAAACTCAAGATGGAGGATTTCTAAAGGTAGAGCTCACCTCAGCTCAGGACACCTTAGGGGCTGTCCTGACTGGTGGGTGACTCCTCCTTGTTTTCCTCATTATCTCCTCCAGCCTTGCCGCCAAAAGTGGGGGCAGTGGCCGGAGGGGCGGGCATCTCCACTAGCTGGGATGCCCTGGGGTGCTGTAATAAAAGGCATGAGCCTTTGAGGCTCACCGTCAGGTGTTACAGTTCCCGCAGGGGGAGATGAGAAGCACCTACACCGAGTACAGGCTTTGTTCCTGACCACAAAGTGACAAAGGCACTCACCCCATGTGGCCAGAAACTCGTCTGGTTGTGGCAGGCTGGCAAAACTGGTCAGCCTAGCCCTAGGAGTCGGACTGGTATTCAGGGGGCATCTCTGAGATGCCCTCTGGGTATATTTTACAATAAATCCCACACTGGCATCAGTGTGCATTTATTGTGCTGAGACGTTTGATACCAAACTTCTCACATTTCAGTGTAGCCATTATGGAACTGTGGAGTTCGTAATTGACATTCTCCCAGACCATATACTCTTTATGGCTACCCTGCACTTACAATGTCTAAGGTTTTGCTTAGACACTGTAGGTGCATAGTGCTCATGCAACTATGCCCTCACCTGTGGTATAGTGCACCCTGCCTTAGGACTGTAAGGCCTGCTAGAGGGGTGACTTACCTATGCATAGGCAGTGAGAGGTGGGCATGGCACCCTGAGGGGAGTGCCATGTTGACTTAGTCATTTTCTCCTCACCAACACACACAAGCTGTGAGGCAGTGTGCATGTCCTGAGTGAGGGGTCCCCGGGGTGGCATAATATAAGCTTCAGCCCTTAGAAACCTTTCCTGGCCACAGGACCCTTGGTACCAGGGGTACCAGTTACAAGGGACTTACTGTGTGCCAGGGCTGTGCCAATTGTGGGAACAAAGGTACATTTTAGGGAAAGAACACTGGTGCTAGGGCCTGGTTAGCAGGGTCCCAGCACACTTTCACTCATAACTGGCATCAACAAAAGGCATAAAATCAGGGGGTAACCATGCCAAGGAAGACATTTCTTTACACGACCCTCCCCCCCAAACGAAAGAGGATGAGACTATCCTTCCCAAGTGAGTCTTCATTTCTAAGTGGAATAACCTGGAATGCCCATCAGCATTGGGATGTGCAGTCCCAGGTCTGTGTTCCACTATAAAGTCCATTCCCTGTAGGGATATGGACCACCTCAACAGTTTAGGGCTTTCTCATTTCATTTGCATCAGCCATCTGTGAGGTCTGTGATCAGTTTGAACTGTGAAGTGAGTACCAAAAAGGTATGGCCTCAACTTCTTCAGGGACCAAACAACAGCAGATGCCTCCCTCTCAATGGCACTCCAAAGCTGCTCCCTGGGGAGTAACCTCCTGCTAATAAAAGCAACAGGCTGGTCAAGGCCATCATCATTTGTTTGGGACAGGACTGCTCCTATCTCATGCTCAGAGGCATCAGTCTGCTCAATGAACTGCTTAGAATAATCTGGAGCTTTCAAAACTGGTGTTGTACATATAGCTTGCTTCAAGGTGTCCAAGACCTTTTGACAGTCCAAGGTCCAGTTAACTTTCTTGGGCATTTTCTTAGAGGTCAGTTCTGTGAGTGGTGTCACTATTGATCCATATCCCTTCACAAACCTCCTATAGTACCCAGTCAAGCCAAGGAATGCCCTGATTTGAGTTTGGGTTTTTGGAGCTACCCTTGTCCAGAATAGTCTGGATCTTGGGTTGGAGTGGCTGAACTTGGCCTCCACCTACAAGGTGTCCCAAGTAAACCACAGTTCCCTGCCCTATCTGACATTTAGATGCCTTGATAGAGAGGCCTGCTGCTTGCAGGGCCTGCAAAACTTTCCTCAGGTGGAGCAGGTAATCCTGCCAGGTGGAGCTAAAGACAGCAATATCATCAAAATAAGCTGCACTGAAGGACTCCAAGCCAGCAAGGACTTGATTCACCAATCTTTGGAAGGTGGCAGGGGCATTCTTTAAGCCAAAGGGAATCACAGTAAACTGGTAGTGCCCATTGGGTGTGGAGAATGCTGATTTCTCTTTTCCTCCAGGTGCGATTTTTATTTGCCGGTACCCTGCTGTCAAGTCTAAGGTACTTAAGTATTTGGCTGCACCTAATTTATCTATGAGCTCATCTGCCCTTGGAATAGGGTGAGCATCTGTCTTGGTGACAGAGTTGAGCCCTCTGTAGTCCACACAAAACCTCATCTCTTTCTTACCATCTTTAGTGTGAGGTTTGGGGACCAAGACCACTGGGCTAGCCCAGGGACTGTTAGAGTGCTCAATCACTGCCAACTCCAGCATCTTGTGGACTTCCACCTTGATGCTTTCTTTGACTTGGTCAGGCTGTCTGAATATTTTATTCTTGACAGGCATACTGTCTCCTGTGTCCACATCATGGGTACACAGGTGTGTCTGACCAGGGATCAGGGAAAAGAGCTCAGCAAACTGTTGGAGGACTTGCCTGCAGTCAGCCTGCTGTTGGCCAGAGAGGGTGTCTGAATAGATCACTCCATCTACTGAGCCATATTTAGGGTCAGTGGAGAGGAGATCAGGGAGAGGTTCACTCTCTACTTCCTAGTCCTTATCTGTAACATTAACATGTTTACATCTGCCCTGTCATGAAAGAGTTTAAGGTGGTTAACATGGATCACCCTCTTGGGGGTCCTGCTAGCACTGGGTAAGAGCTACTCCATTTGTCCTGAAGTGCCCTGGGAGCCACATGTTCCAAAACCCAGTCTTTCTGCCCTAGCTGAAACTCAACCATAGCAGCCCTTTGGTCATACCACAACTTCTGGAGTTGTTGGCTGGCCTCAAGGTTTTCGCTTGCTGTAGGAGGCTGGCCTGGTTTGTAGTGGGTACCTTGGGTACTTACACCTTACACCAGGTCCAGTTATCCCCTGTTAGTGAATGTAGTAGTGTACTAGCAGCTTAGGCCGATAGAGGTAGCTATAGCAGAGCAGCTTAGGCTGAACTAGGATACATGCAAAGCTCATGCAAACCACTTATAGTTACACAGCACTTATACACAAGCAAAGACAATACTCAGTGTTACTAAAAATAACGGTATTTATTTGGGTGACACAGTACCAAAAATATCTTAAAGACAATACTCCTTCTGGAGGTAAGTATTATACACAATATATACACTAGACACCAAAATTAGACAAGTAAATAGTCATAGAACAATGCAAATAGTAGGAAATCCTAAAGAATGCAATGGGAGAAAATAGTTATAGGGGCAACACAAACTATATACTAAAAAAGTGGAATGTGAATCACAAATTCCCCCCTAGACAAGTGTAGTGTGTGCAGAATAATTGGGAGAGTAAGAATACAGTAAAGGTAAGTAAATTACCCCACCCCATAGCCCAGAAAAGCAGGAGTAAAGTACTGCAAGTTTCCTTAGGACACACTACACCTCGTTTTTGGGATTTTGCAGCAACCAACCAAGTTTGTAAAGAACAACTGCTGGATTATTGGACCTGAAGACCTACAAAGGAAGGGGACCAAGTCCAGAAGTCGAAAGAAGTTCCAGGAAGGACAGGAGCCCCTGCCTACCCAGAAGAGGGTGGAAAAGAAGAGTCCCCGGTTAGGAGCAGACTGCAGAAATGCACCCTAGGAAGATGCCAGCAGATTCCTGTGTGATGCATAAGATGTCACACGGTGTGAAGATCATTGCAGACAATATTTCGTGTTAGAAAGCACCAACAAGCCTTGGCTACGGCAAAAGTGCATTTTTCATCAAAATGGTGCTGGACGGACCCAGTAGGGACCTGGAGGCCTCAACTCTGTATGAGGTGGAAGAGGGGGCCCTCAGCACTTTAGAGAATCCTCAGGATGCGAGCCAGTACCCCCAGAAGCCACAGGATCCAGGTTCAAAGGAGGTGCAAAATGCACTTGACGCAGCACAACAAAAGAAGGTCCCACGCCGCCGGAGAACAACTCAGCGAGTTGAGCGTTACAGGGTGGAGTGCTGGTGACCTGGGCCAGGCTGTGCATGAAGGAATTTTGCAAAGAGTGCACAGAGGCCTCAGGAGGTGGAAAAGACACAATACACAAGGGTACCATCGTTCTCGGGGAAGGCAAGGTCTTACCTCCTCCAAATTGCGTCAGCAGGACCTCATGACAGTCTATGTCGATGATGTCCATCCTCTGCGTCCTTAGGAACAGGCTCTTTGTCGTGAGAGGAGTCCCATGGTACTGGCTGTCGCCTTGGAAGGCGCCTGCTTAGAGCAGGGGAGTGATTCCGTCACTACACAAGAGATTTTATTGGTTCTTCTGGTGCAGGATGAAGACAGGGAGTCCCCAGACCATGCACACCATGGAAACTGTTGCAGTTGCTGACTTGGAGCTGAGGTTGCAGAAGAAAAGTGTCTCTTGTAGTACACTTTGTTGCAGTTACAGCGTTTCTTGGCGCAGGCTGCGGTTGATCCGAGGTCAGAAGAGTCTGAAGTGGTTGCAGAGGATTCCTGAAGAAAACTTGCAAGCCAGAATCTGCAGAGAACCCACAGGAGAGACCCTAAATAGCCCTGAGAGGGGGATTGGCTACCTTATCAGGTAAGGACCTATCAGGAAGGGTCTCTGACGTCACCTACTGGCACTGGCCACTCAGAGCCCTCCAGAGTGCCCCCACACCTTGCAAAGCAAGATGGTTGCAGTCCGGGACACACTGGTGGAGCTCTGGGCACCACCCTTGGGGAGGTGATGGACAGGGGAGTGGTCACTCCCCTTTCCTTTGTCCAGTTTCTTGCCAGAGCAGGGGAGAAAGGGTCCCTGAACCGGTGTACACTGGTGTAGGAGGCTGGCCTGGCTTATAGTGGATACCTTGTGGTACTTACACCTTGTGCCAGGTCCAGTTATCCCTTATTAGTAGAATAGAGGTGTTTCTAGCAGCTTAGGCTGATAGAAGGTAACTTTGGCAAAGCAGCTTAGGCTGAACTAGGAGACATGCAAAGCTCCTACTATAACACTTATATCATATAGCACAATATCATAAGAAAACACAATACTCAGAGTTACTAAAAATAAAGGTACTATATTTTAGTGACAATATGCCAAAAGAATCTCAGAGGATACCCTCACTTAGGAGGTAAGTAATATACACAAATTATACATACACAAACCCAAAATAGGTAAGTAACAGTAAGAAAGATAGTGCAAACAATGTAGAATCACAATAGGATGCAATAGGTAGACATAGGTCTAGGGGCATCACAAACCATATACTCCAAAAGTGGAATGCGAATCACGAATGGACCCCAGACCTATGGAAGGTTGTAGAGGGTCGCTGGGACTGTGAGAAAACAGTAAGGGTGTCCAAGATACTCCACCCCAAGACCCTGAAAAGTAAGAGTAAAGTTATCCTACTACCCCAGAAAGACAGTATAGTCAAAATAGGGGATTCTGCAAGAACCACAAGCACCAGCAAAACACGGAAGACGGATTCCTGGAACTGAGGACCTGTAAAGGAAGGGGACCAAGTCCAAGAGTCACGCAAGTGTCCGGGGGGGCAGGAGCCCACTAAACCCCAGATGAAAGTGCAAAAGGGCTGCCTCCGGGTGGAAGATGCAACAACGGAAGGTGCAACAACGGAAGGTGCCAGGAACTTCCCCTTTGGTGAGAAGATGTCCCACGGTGTGCTGGAGGTTGCAGAAGTATTTCCATGCAGAAAGACTACAAACAAGCCTTGCTAGCTGCGGGTGCTGCCTGCTTCCGTGAGGGCTCCCTGACTTGCTGGGCGCCCCCTTTGTCTCCTCTTCCAAGTGGCAACCCAAAAACCTCTAATGTGACCCTTTCAGTTAGCAAGGCTTGTTTGCGGTCTTTCTCCATGGGAACACCTCTGCAAGCTTCATCGCGACGTGGGACATCCATCCTCCAAATGAGAAGTTCCTAGTCCTCTTCTTTCTTGCAGAATTCCAAGCTTCTTCCAACAGGTGGCAGCTTCTTTGCACCCTCAGCTGGCATTTCCTGGGCTCCTGCCCACTCTTGACACTGTCACGACTATTGGACTTGGTCCCCTTGTCTTACAGGTACTCAGGTCCGGAAATCCACTGTTGTTGCATTGCTGGTGTTGTTATTCCTGCAGAATCCCCCATCACGACTTCTGTGCTCTCTGGGGATAGTAGGTGTACTTTACTCCTACTTTTCAGGGTCTTGGGGTGGGCTATTTTTCTAACCCTCACTGTTTCCTTACAGTCCCAGCGACCCTCTACAAGCTCACATAGGTTTGGGGTCCATTCGTGATTCGCATTCCACTTTGGAGTATATGGTTTGTGTTGCCCCTATACCTATGTGCACCTATTGCAATCTATTGTAACTTTACAATGCTTGCATTACTTTTCTTGCTATTACCTGCATAATTTTGGTTTGAGTACATATATCTTGTGTGTATATCTTATCCTCATACTGAGGGTACTCACTAAGATACTTTTGGCATATTGTCATGAAAATAAAGTACCTTTATTTTTAGTACTCCTGTGTATTGTGTTTTCTTATGATATTGTGCATATGACACCAGTGGTATAGTAGGAGCTTTACATGTCTCCTAGTTCAGCCTAAGCTGCTTTGCCATAGCTACCTTCTATCAGCCTAAGCTGCTAGAAACACCTCTTCTACACTAATCAGGGATAACTGGACCTGGCACAAGGTGTAAGTACCTCTGGTACCCACTACAAGCCAGGCCAGCCTCCTACAGGCTTCCAGTGCAGGGTGAAGGCAGACAGCCCTGAGCGCATACGCCACCAGGAAACAGTCGAGAAAGCCGGCAGGATGAGGTGCTACAATGTTGCTGGTAGTCGTCCTGCTACTTTGTTGCGATTTTGCAGGCGTCCTGGAGCAGTCAGCAGTCGATCCTTGACAGAAGTCAAAGAGGGAAGTGCAGAGGAACTCTGGTGAGCTCTTGCATTCGTTATCTGAGGAATAGCCGAGAGGAGAGACCCTAAATAGCCAGAAAATGAGGTTTGGCTACTGAGAAAGAAGGCTTGGCTACTGAAAGAGGTAAGCACCTATCAGGAGGGGTCTCTGACGTCACCTGCTGGCACTGGCCACTCAGAGCAGTCCATTGTGCCCCAACACGTCTGAATCCAAGAGGGCAGAGGTCTGGGACACACTGGAGGAGCTCTGGGCACCTCCCCTGGGAGGTCCTGGTCAGGGGAGTGGTCACTCCCCTTTCCTTTGTCCAGTTTCGTTGCAGAGCAGGGCTGGGGGATCCCTGAACCGGTGTAGACTGGCTTATGCAGAGATGGGCACCATCTGTGCCCATCAAAGCATTTCCAGAGGCTGGGGGAGGCTACTCCTCCCCAGCCCTTCACACCTATTTCCAAAGGGAAAGGGTGTAACACCGTCTCTCAGAGGAAATCCTTTGTTCTGCCTTCCTGGGACTGGGCTGCCCAGACCCCAGGGGGGCAGAAACCTGTCTGAGGGGTTGGCAGCAGCAGCTGCAGTGGAAACCCCGGAAAGGCAGTTTGGCAGTACCCAGGTTCTGTGCTTGAGACCCATGGATGCATGGAATTGTCCCCCCAATACCAGAATGGTATTGGGGTGACAATTCCATGATCCTAGACATGTTACATGACAATGTTCAGAGTTACCATTGTGACGCTACATATAGGTAGTGACCTATGTGTAGTGCACGCATGTAATGGTGTCCCTGCACTCACAAAGTCTGGGGAATTTGCCCTGAACAATGTGGGGGCACCTTGGCTAGTGCCAGGGTGCCCACACACTAAGTAACTTGGCACCTAACCTTCACCCAGTGAGGGTTAGACATATAGGTGACTTATAAGTTACTTATGTGCAGTGAAAATGGCTGTGAAATACCGTGGACGTTATTTCACTCAGGCTGCAGTGGCAGTCCTGTGTAAGAATTGTCTGAGCTCCCTATGGGTGGCAAAAGAAATGCTGCAGCCCATAGGGATCTCCTGGAACCCCAATACCCTGGGTACCTAGGTACCATATACAAGGGAATTATAAGGGTGTTCCAGTGTGCCAATGAGAATTGGTCAAATTAGTCACTAGCCTGTAGTGACAATTTTAGAAAGCAGAGAGAGCATGAACACTGATGTTCTGGTTAGCAGAGCCTCAGTGATGCAGTTAGGCACCACACAGGGAACACATACTTGGCACATACTATGAGCACTGAGGTCCTGCTTAGCAGGATCCCAGTGACACATGGGCAAAATCAAACACACATACAGTGAAAATGGGGTTAACATGCCAGGCAAGATGGTACTTTCCTACACAACCCCCCCCCCCCCCCAAACGAAGGACAATAAGGCTAACCTTGCCCAGATGAGTCTTCATTGTCTAAGTGGAAATATCTGGAGAGTCCATCTGCATTGGAGTGGGTACTCCCAGGTCTATGTTCCACTGTATAGTCCATTCCCTGTAGGGATATGGACCACCTCAACAATCTAGGGTTTTCACCTTTCATTTGTTTTAGCCAAAGTAGAGGTTTGTGGTCTGTCTGAACAATAAAGTGAGTGCCAAACAGGTATGGCCTCAACTTTTTCAGTGCCCAGACCACAGCAAAGGCCTCCCTCTCTATTGCAGACCAACGCTTTTCTCTAGGGGTCAGCCTTCTGCTGATAAAAGCAAAAGGTTGATCCTGGCCCTCAGAATTCAGTTGTAATAGTACTGCCCCAACCCCTAATTCAGATGCATCAGTTTGTACAATGAATTTCTTGGAGTAAGAAGGGCTTTTTAGGACAGGTGCAGAGCACATGGCCTGTGTGAGCTCCTCAAATGATTACTGAGAGCTGGCTGTCCACAATACCTTCCTAGGCATTTTCCTGCTAGTGAGATCATTAAGAGGCGCTGCTAAGGAGCCATAATTCTTTATGAATCTCCTATAGTACCCTGTGAGGCCTAAAAAGGCTTTCACCTGGGTTTGAGTTGTTGGGGGAACCAATCCATGATAGTTTGGATTGTCCCCTGTAGTGGTGCAATTTGTTCTCCACCAACCAGGTGGCCCAGATAAACCACTTTTCCCTGCCCTATCTGGCACTTTGAGGCCTTGATAGTGAGGCCTGCCTTTTGCAGGGCCTCCAAAACTTTCCATAGGTGGACCAGGTGATCATCCCAGGTTGAGCTAAAGACAGCAATATCATCTAGGTTTGCTTCACTAAAAGCTTCCAACCCTTGCAGGACTGTGTTCACCAACCTATGAAAAGTGGCAGGTGCATTTTTAAAATGAAGGGCATTACTGTGAATTAGTAGTGCCCTCCAATGGTAGAAAATGCAGTCTTGGGTTTAGCATCTTCTGATAACCTAATCTGCCAATACCCTGCAGTTAGATCAAAAGTGCTTAGATACTTGACAGAAGCCAGTGTATCTATGAGCTCATCTGCCCTGGGTATAGGGTGAGCATCAGTCTTGGTTACTTGATTGAGCCCTCTGTAATCTACAGAAAACCTCATCTCCCTCTTTCCATCTTTGGTGTGAGGTTTTGGTACAAGCACAACTGGGCTATGCCAGGGGCTTTCTGAAGGCTCAATCACCCCTAAGTCCAACATTTTCTGCACCTCTTGTTTAATGCAGTCTCTGACATGGTCAGGCTGCCTATAAACTTTACTTTTGACAGGCAGGCTGTCTCCAGTATCAATTGTATGTTTACACCAGGACGTTGTACCTGGTACAAGTGAAAAGAGGTCAGAAAACTGACTTAAGAGATTGACACAGTTGTCTTTCTGTTCACAAGTAAGACAATCTGCTAAGACCACTCCCTCCACTAAGCCATCAGCTTCAGTGGTGGAGAAGAGCTCAGGGAGAGGGTCACTCTCTTCTTCCTGTCCCTCATCTGTTGCCATGGGCAGGGTGAGATCAGCCCTGTCATAGTAGAGTTTTAGGCGATTGAAATGAATCACCCTAAGGGGACTCCTGGCAGTGCCTAGGTCTACCAAATAGGTAACCTCACCCTTCTTTTCAACAATTAGATGGGGTCCACTCCATTTGTCCTGGAGTGGTATTGGGGCCACAGGCTCCAATACCCACACCTTCTGTTCTGGGTGGTACTGACTCAGGACAGCCTTCTGGTCATGCCATTGCTTTTGCAGCTCCTGGCTGGCCTGAAGGTTGTCAATGGCCTTTTTCATATACTCAGCCATTCTGGATCTTAGGCCAAGTACATAGTCCACTATGTCCTGTTTAGGAGCTTTTAAAGGTTGTTCCCAACCCTCCTTTACAAGAGCAAATGGACCTCTTACAGGGTGCCCAAAGAGGAGTTCAAAGGGGCTGAAGCCCACTCCTTTTTGGGGTACCTCCCTGTAAGCAAAAATGAGGCAAGGTAACAGGACATCCCATCTCCTTCTGAGTTTTTCAGGGAGTCCCATTGTCAAACCTTTGAGAGTTTTATTAAACCTCTCAACCAAACCATTTGTTTGTGGATGGTAGTGGGTGGTGAACTTGTAGGTTACACCACACTCCTTCCACATTGCTTTTAGGTATGCAGACATGAAGTTGCTACCTCTGCCTGACACCACTTCCTTAGGAAAACCCACCCTGGAAAAGATTCCCAGGAGGGCCTTTGCCACTGCAGGAGCTGTAGTGGTCCTTAAGGGGATGGTTTCAGGATACCTAGTGGCATGGTCCACTACCACAAGGATTAATCTATTGGCTGAAGCTGTTGGAGGGTCAAGGGGGCCAGCTATGTCAGCCCCTACCCTTTCAAAGGGCAACCCAACCATTGGAAGTGGAATTAGAGGGGCCTTTGGAGTGCCACCAGTCTTGCCACTGGCTTGGCAGGTCACACAACAGCAACAAAACTCTTTTGTGTCCTCTGACACATGAGGCCAGTGAAACAAGGGGACAAGTATTTCCCAAGTTTTCGTCTGGACCAAATGCCCAGCCAAAGGAATGTCATGTGCCAGGGTAAGAAGAAACTCTCTGTACTGCAGGGGAATGATCAATCTCCTGGCAGCTCCAGGTGTAGGGTTCCTTGACTCTGTGTACAAGAGGTTATCTTCCCAATACACCCTATGGCTATCACTGACATCCCCATTCTGCTGTTTGACAGCTTCCTGTCTTAAACCCTCTAATGTGGGACAGGTCTGCTGTGCCACACTCAGCTCTTCCCTGGCAGCCCCCCCTGCACCCAAAAGCTCAGCAGTGTCTGCTGCCAGCTCCTCTGGTGTAGGTTCTGCACAGTGAGAGGATTCCTCTTCTTCAAAAGGGGAATCTTCTGTAGAGGGAGGGATAGTGGGCAGGGATTGACCCTTTCTACCCCTAGCTTTTGGGAGCACTTGGTCCATTGTTTCAGGATCCAAGTTTCCCTGTCCTTTTTGCTTCTTGGCCTGAGCCCTTGTCAAAGCACAAATATGCCCAGGAATGCCCAGTATTGCTGCATGAGCCTCCAACTCCACTTCTGCCCAAGCTGATGTTTCCAAATCATTGCCCAGTAAGCAATCTACAGGTAATTCAGTGGCTACCACAACTATCTTTGGACCAGTACCCCCCCCCCCCCCCCAAGCTGAGATTCACAACAGCCATGGGGTGGCTAAGAGTGTTGTTATGAGCATCAGTCACTTGGTACTGCTGACCAAGTAGGTGTTGATCAGGGTGGACCAGTTTTTCTATCACCATAGTTACACTGGCTCCTGTGTCCCTGTAGGCCTCAACCTCAACACCGTTGATTAGGGGTAGTTGCTTGTACTTACCCATATTAAGTGGACAAGCAACCAAGGTGGCAAAGTCAATGCCACCATCAGAGACTAAAACAGCCTCTGTGGTCTCCCTAACAAGACCAGCCCCAACTAAATTGCCAATAGTGAGCCCAACTACACCCTTAGATTGGCTATTAGTAGTAGACTTCCCACCACCACTGCTATTACTAGGGGCACTAGAGGTTGCAGTTGGAATTGTGGTGGTGGGAGGTTTGGTGTTTTTCTTTGGATAAGTGCAGTCACTTGCCCAATGGCCTTTTACTTTACATAAATAACACCAAGGCTTTTTCTGATTATTAGAAGAGGATTTGGACCCACCACCCCCAGAGGATTTGTGTGGGCCTGATGAAGACTTAGAATGTTTATTTGTGTCCCCACCCTTGTCAGAAGACTTACCATCCTTCCTCTTGCCATCCTTGTCACCCCCTGTATGAACTTTTCTGTTCACTCTTGTTCTGACCCATTTGTCTGCCTTCTTTCCCAATTGTTGGGGAGAGGACAGATCTGAGTCTACCAAGTACTGGTGCAACAAATCAGACACACAATTGTTAAGAATATGCTCTCTCAGGATCAGATTATACAGGCTTTCATAGTCAGATACTTTACTGCCATGCAATCAACCCTCCAAGGCCTTCACTGAACAGTTAACAAAATCTGTCCAGTCATGAGAGGACTCTTTTCTGTTGTCTCTGAACTTAATCCTGTATTGTTCAGTGGTTAAGCCAAATACATCCAAGAGTGCATCCATCAAAACTTTGTAGTTATTGGTATCACTTTCTCTGACAGTATGGAGCCTATCCCTACCCTTTCCAGTGAAAGATAGCCACAGGATAGCAGCCCACTGCCTTTGAGGGACCAACTGTACCATACAGGCCCTCTCAAGTGCAGCAAACCACTTATTAATGTCATCCCCCTCCTTGTAAGGGGGGACTATCTTATGCAGGTTTCTGGAATCTTGCGCACTAACAGGATTACTATCTGAAACACTGCTGCTGCCACCATGGGGAACTAACCCCAATCTCTGTCTTTCCCTCTCTATATCCAGTGATTCCCTGTCTAAGGCCAGCTGCTGCTGTTTAAGCTTCATTCTGGTCTCTTCCAACCTCAGCTTTCTGAATTCCCTTTCCATTAAGTTATCCTCAGGGTGGGAGGCTTGGGAATGTTTGGACACAGAGGAGATTTGGGAATTGGCAGAGAGAGACCTGTCCCTAACTGGCTGGATCCTAGTAACCTGGCCTCTAGGAGTGAAAGATGCCCTAGTAATGTGGGACCCACTAACACTACCAGTGTCACTAGGTGGCCTGCTAGGGGGCAGGACTTTGTAAGAACCCTCCCCAGCTTCTTCAGGTAACTCCTCTGAGTCTGACTGGGAAGCCTCCCCTTTTTCCACTCTCTCCTGAGATGGGCCAGACTGGTTCTTGTCATCTTGTAAGAGCTGGTTAAAGAGAAACTCAGTTGTTGGATTCTTACCTATACTTAAACCTCTATCAAGGCAGAGACCCCTCAAACTTTTATAGTTTAAACTCTCATAAGTTGCTTGAACAATTTTGAGAGTGGGCTCTACTGAAGACATGATAGAAAAGGTTTAAGGATAGTGAGAGAAAAAGTTTTAGAACTTTAGAAAGCACAGAGAAAAAAAGGTTTCAAACTTTTGGAAAACTTTAAAAAGTTTTCAGAGCTTTTCAGAAATGTAGCAAAAAGTTTTAGAGCAGAAAAGTAAACTGTTTTGGTTCAATGTACATATACTGAACTATTTGGTATATGATTTTCTTATGAAAAGCACCAAATGACAAAGTGGTAAAGCAGTACTTATACCACCGCTGCACCACCAAAGTAGGAGGCTGGCCTGGCTTATAGTGGGTACCTTGCGGAACTTACACCTTGTGCCATGTCCAGTTATCCCTTATTAGTAGAATAGAGGTGTTTCTAGTAGCATAGGCTGATAGAAGGTAGCTATGGCAAAGCAGCTTAGGCTGAACTAGGAGACATGCAAAACTCCTACTATAACACTTATATCATATAGCACAATATCATAAGAAAACACAATACTCAGAGTTACTAAAAATAAAGGTACTTTATTTTAGTGACAATATGCAAAAGTATCTCAGAGGATACCCTCACTTAGGAGCTAAGTAATATACACAAATTATATGTACACAAACCCAAAAGGTAAGTAACATTAAGAAAAGTAGTGCAAACAATGTAAAATCACAATAGGATGCAATAAGTAAACATAGGTCTAGGGGCAACACAAACATATACTCCAAAAGTGGAATGCGAATCACGAATGGACCCCAGACGTGCAGGAGCCCACTAAACCCAAGAGGAAGATGCAAAAAGGCTGCCTCTGGGTGGAAGAAGCCAAAGATTCTGCAACAAGGGACGGTGCCAGGAACGTCCCCTTTGGTGAGAAGATGTCCCACGGTGTGCTGGAGGTTGCAGAAGTGTTTCCATGCCTTGCTAGCTGCATGAGTCATTGTTGAGGATTTTGGGTGCTGCTGGGGATCAGGAAGGACCAAGATGTCGCCCCTTGGAGGAGGAGATAGAGGGACACTCAGCAATGCAGAGAGCCCCCGCAGAAGCAGGCAGCACCCGCAGAAGTACTGGAACAGGCACTTAGAAGATCTGAGGACAGCAGTCAACTCAGAGTCACAAAGGAGGGTCCCACGACGTCGGATTTCAAGTCAGCGAGTTGGGCAATGCAGGACGGAGTGCTGGGGACCCAGGCTAGTCTGTGCACAAAGGAATCCTTGAAAAAGTGCACAGAAGCCAGAGCAGCTGCAGATCATGCAGTACACAGGATTACTGTCTGGCGTGGGGAGGCAAGGACTTAACTCCACCAAATTTGGACTGAAGGGCCACTGGACTGTGGGAGACACTTGGACCCAGCTCCTGTTTTCCAGGGACCACGCTCGTCAGGATGAGAGGGGACCCAGAGGACCGGTGATGCAGATGTTTGGTGCCAGCGTTGGCAGGGGGAAGATTCCGTCAAACCATGGGAGAGTTCTTCTTGGCTTCCAGGCAAGATGGTACTTTCCTACAACTGGTTTATGCAAGGAGGGCACCATCTGTGCCCTTCAAAACATTCCCAGAGACTGCGGCGGGGGCTACCCCTCCCCACCCTATAACACCTATTTCCAAAAGGGAGAGGGTGTAACACCCTGCTCTCAGAGGAAATGCTTTGTTCTGCCTTCCTGCGACTGGGCTGCCCAGACCTCAGGAGGGCAGAACCCTGTCTGTGAGGTAGCAGCAGTTGCAGCTGCAGTGCAAGCCTCAGAGAGCTGGTTTGGCAGCACTCGGGGTCCATGGTGGGGCCCCCAGGATGCATGGAAGTGTCTCCCCAATACTATATTTGGAATGGGGGGACAATTCCATGATCTTAAACATGTTACATGGCCATATTCGGAGTTACTATTGTGAAGCTATATATAGGTATTGACCTATATGTAGTGCACACATGTAATGGCGTGCCCGCACTCACAGAGTCCGGGGAAATGGCCCTGAACTATGAGGGGGCACCTTTGCTAGTGCAAGGGTGCCCTCACACTTAGTAACTTTGCACCTAACCTTCAGCAAGTGAAGGTTAGACATATAGGTGACTTATAAGTTACTTAAGTGCAGTGAAAATGTCTGTGAAATAACGTGTGCATTATTTCACTCAGGTTGCAGTGGCAGTCCTGTTTAAAGGTTTGTCTGAGCTCCCTATGGGTGGCAAAAGAAATGCTGCAGCCCATATGGATCTCCTGGAACCCCAATACCCTGGGCACCTAGGTATCAGATACTAAGGAATTATAAGGGTGTTCCAGTGTGCCAATGAGAATTGGTAAAATTAGTCACTAGCCTGTAGTGACAATTTTAGAAAGCAGAGAGAGCATGAACACTGATGTTCTGGTTAGCAGAGCCTCAGTGATGCAGTTAGGCACCCACAGGGAACACATACAGGGCACATACTATGAGCACTGGGGTCCTGCATAGCAGGATCCCAGTGACACATGGGCAAAAACAAACATACATACACTGAAAATGGGGGTAACATGCCAGGCAAGATGGTACTTTCCTACAACTGGTTTATGCAAGGAGGGCACCATCTGTGCCCTTCAAAACATTCCCAGAGGCTGGGGGGGAGTACCCCCTCCCCAGCCTATAACACCTATTTCCAAAAGGGAGAGGGTGTAACACCCTGCTCTCGGAGTAAATGCTTTGTTCTGCCTTCCTGGCACTGGGCTGCCCAGACCTCAGGAGGGCAGAACCCTGTCTGTGAGGTGGCAGCAGTTGCAGCTGCAGTGCAAGCCTCAGAGAGATGGTTTGGCAGCACTCGGGGTCCATGGTGGGGCCCCCAGGATGCATGGAATTGGCTCCCCAATAACATATTTGGAATGGGGGGACAATTCCATGATCTTAAACATGTTACATGGCCATATTCGTAGTTACCATTGTGAAGCTATATATAGGTATTGACCTATATGTAGTGCACACGTGTAATGGCGTGCCCGCACTCACAGAGTCCGGGGAAATGGCCCTGAACTATGAGGGGGCACCTTTGCTAGTGCAAGGGTGCCCTCACACTTAGTAACTTTGCACCTAACCTTCAGCAAGTGAAGGTTAGACATATAGGTGACTTATAAGTTACTTACGTGCAGTGAAAATGGCTGTGAAATAACATGTGCATTATTTCACTCAGGCGGCAGTGGCAGTCCTGTGTAAAGGTTTGTCTGAGCTCCCTGTGGGTGGCAAAAGAAATGCTGCAGCCCATATGGGTCTCCTGGAACCCCAACACCCTGGGTACCTAGGTACCATATACTAGGGACTGATACTGGGGTTCCAGTATGCCAATTGAAATTGGTAAATGAAGTCACTGGCCTACAGTGACAAATTTAAAAGCAGAGAGAGCATAAGCACTGAGATTCTGATTAGCAGAGCCTCAGTGGCACAGTTAGTCACTACACAGGCATACACATTAGGCCACAGACTATGAGCACTGGGGTCCTGGCTAGCAGGATCCTAGTGAGACAGCCAAAACACACTGACATATAGGTTTTTATCTATGAGCACTGGGGTCCTGGCTAGCAGCATCCCAGTGGCACAGTAAAGACACACTGACACACACTCACAAACAGGCCAAAAGTGGGGGTAACCATGCTAGAAAGAGACTGCTTTCTCACACTTGCCTTTTCCATGAAGTCAGCCATCCTTCAACTTAGGCCTAGTACATAGTCCACCACATCTTGTTTAGACTCATTTAGAGATCTCTCCCAGCCTTCTTTTACAAGTGCTAGTGGTCCCCTAACGGGATGGCCAAACAGAAGTTCAAAGGGGGAAAACCCTACTCCCTTCTGTGGCACCTCTCTGTAGGCGAAAAGCAGGCATGGCAAGAGGACATCCCCTCTCCTTTTGAGTTTTTCAGGGAGCCCCATGATCATGCCCTTTAATGTCTTGTTAAATCCCTCCACAAAAGACAATTGGTTTGTGGATGGTATGATGTGGTGAATTTCTAAGTCACCCCACACTCATTCTACATGTGTTTTAGGTAAGCTGACATGAAGTTGCTACCTCTGTCAGAAACCACCTCCTTAGGAAATCCCACTCAGGTAAAGATACCAATGAGTGCTTTAGCTACTGCAGGAGCAGTAGTGGACCTAAGGGGAATTGCTTCAGGATACCTGGTAGCATGATCCAGTACTACCAGAATATATTGGTTCCCTGAGGCTGTGGGAGGTTCAAGTGGACCCACTATGTCCACTCCCACTCTCTCAAAGGGGACCCCCACCACTGGATGGCCATCTGTTTTACCACTGGCTTTGCAGGTGACACAGGAGGTGCAAAACTCCTTTACCTTCTGGGACATAATGGGCCAATAGAAATGGTTGACTATCCTCTCCCAAGTCTTGGTTTGTCCCAAATGCCCAGCAAGGGGAATGTCATGGGCTAAGGTCAGAATGAACTCCCTAAGCTCCTGAGGCACTACCTCTCTCCTAGTGGCACCAGGTTTGGGATCTCTTGCCTCAGTGTAAAGCAGTCCATCTTCCCAATAGACCCTGTGGGTTCCACTGACAGTTCCTTTTTCTTGCTCAGCTGTTTGCTGTATTAGGCCTTCCAAGAGGAATACGTCTTTTGCCCATTACACAGGTGTTCCCTTGAGGGTCCCTCTGGGCCCAAGAGCTCAACCTGGTAAGGCTCCAGCTCCATGTACTCAGTTCCCTCAGGCGATAGAACATCTTCCTGGGAAGAGAGGTTCTGTGTCTTTTGCTGTGTTGAAGCTGGTTCCCCAGTCTTTCCTTTTCTCTTGGAAAGTTGGGCCATTATTCCAGGTTCCAACACATCTTTTTCACCCTGAGCCCTGCACTGTGCCCTTGTCTTGACACACAGCAGTTCAGGGATACCCAGTATGGCTGCATGGGTCTTGAACTCTACCTCAGCCCATGCTGAGGACTCGAGGTCATTCCCTAGCAGACATTCTACTGGAATAGCAGAGGAGACTACCACCTGTTTCAGGCCAGTGACCCCTCCCCATTCTAAAGTTACCATTGCCATGGGATGGACTTTAGTCTGATTGTCAGCATTTTTGACTGGACATGTCTGTCCAGCCAGGTACTGTTCTGGGGAAACCAGTTTGTCTGTCACCATTGTGACACTGGCACCTGTATCCCTCAGGGCTTCTACTCTAGTCCCATTGATTAAGAGTTGCTGCCTGTATTTTTGCATGTTAGTTGGCCAGGCAGCAAGTGTGGCTAGGTCCACCCCACCCTCAGAGACTAATGTAGCTTCAGCGTGAACCCTGATTTCCTCTGGGCACACTGTTGATCCCACCTGGAGACTAGCTATTCCCGTGCTAACTGGAGTAGTACTAGTTGTGGGACTTTTCTTGGGACAGGCCTTGTCTCCAGCTTGGTGTCCATGCTGAGTACAGATTTAACACCAGGCCTTCTAGTGATCAATGTTTTTACCCTTCTACTCATTTGAGGACTGTGAAGAGGCTCTGGGCCCACACCCCTGAGCAGGTTTTTGGGGCCCTGTGGAAGACTCTTCACTTTTTTCCTTGGATGTCTAAACACTCTTCCCCTGGGGAGTCTTTGTGACCCCTTTCTTTTGGTCACCCCCTGTGGAAGTCTTGGTCACCGTAGTCTTGACCCAATGGCCTGCCTTCTTTCCCAATTCTTGGGGAGAAATTAGATCTAGGTCTACCAGATGTTGATGCAGTTTGTCATTGAAACAATTACTTAACAGATGTTCTTTCATAAACAAGTTATACAGCCCATCATAATCATTTACACTACTGCCAGTTATCCAACCATCTAGTGTTTTGACTGAGAAGTCAACAAAATCAACCCAGGTCTGGCTCAAGGATTTTTGAGCCCCCTGAACCTAATCCTGTACTCCTCAGTTGAGAATCTAAAGCCCTCAATCAGGGTATCCTTCATGAGGTCATAGGATTCTGCATCTTTACAAGAGAGTGTGAGGAGTCTATCCCTAAACTTTCCAATGAACATTTCTCAAAGGAGAACTCCCCAGTGAGACCTGCTTACTTTTCTGGTTGCACAAGCCCTCTCAAAAGCTGTGAATCATTTGGTGATGTCATCACCGTCTTCATATTTAGTTACAATCTATTTGGGGATTTTTAGGATGTCAGTATTCTCTCTGACCTTATTTATGTTGCTGCCACCGTTGATAGGAGTTAAACCCATCTCTTGTCTTTCCCTTTCTATGGCTAGGAGCTACTTCTCCAAAGCCAATCGTTTGGCCATCCTGGCTAACAGGAAGGCTGCCCTCAATGCTTCCAGAGGTACTGGTCTCTCCTGTTGAAAAACCAGGCTCTCTGACTATGATTTGAGGAGTCAGGGTTTGAGGAACTCTGTTCTCCCTGGTTAGGACAGGAGGGGGGAATTCATTCTCCTGTTCACTAACTTCCCCATCTGAAGGAGTATCCTCAGAGGGGTGGTGCCTTGTGAACTCTGCCAAAAGCTCCTGGAGCTTTACTTTGGTAGGGTTGGACCCAGTTTTTATCTTTTTTAGCTTATAGTGACCTTAACTCTGACATCCCTAGATGCAGGTAAGAGGTGAGGTTGAGTTCCAACACCATCTCATCTGTGCTAGACATTATCACTCTAAAAGTTGAGATTATCTTTTTAAGAATCTAAAAACTACTTATAGAACCTAAATCCAAACTTTTACAAACTTTTAAACTCTAAAAGAAATGCTAACAAGGACTTACACAAGGCCCTAGCAGGACTTTTAAAAATTTAGAAAAATAGTCAAATTGCAAAAATCACATATTTCTAATGAATTTTTTTGGAATTTAGTTGTGTGATCAGGTATTGGCTGTGTAGTCCAGCAAATGCAAAGTCTTAGACCCCTCTGCTGATCCACCAATGTAGGATGTTGGCTCTATATATACTATCTCAAAGTGAGAGATAGTGTGCAGAGTCCAAGGGGTCCCCTTAGAGGTTGATAGTGGCAAAATTAGATAATACTAATGCTCTATTTTGTGGTAGTGTGGTCGAGCAGTAGGCTTATCAGAGGGCAGTATTAAGCATTTGTTGTACTCACGCAGGCAATAAATGAGGAACACACACTCAAAGACTTAACTCCAGGCCAATAGTTTTTATATAGAAAAATATTTTTTCTTTAAATTGTTTTAGAACCACAAGATTGAAGATTTGAGGTAAGTACATAAAATGCAAGGTACTTCACGCAGGTATGTATAGAACTTTCATTTAAAACAGTAGTACACACAGTTTTGGTTAAAATGGCAATAAGCTGTTTTAAAAGTGGACACAGTGCAAAACTCAACAGTTCCTTAGGGAGTTAAGTTTGGTTAGGTTTCTCAGGTAAGTAAAGCACTTACACAGTCAGTCTGCCGGGCATAGGCAGCCCACCGTTGGGGGCTCAAGGCAACCCCAAAGTCACTGCACCAGCAACACAGGGTCGGTCAGGTTCAGAGGTCAAAGGAGGGCCCAATACACATAAGCGCCTATGGGGAAGAGGGGTGCTCTGGTTCCAGTCTGCTAACAGGTAAGTACCTGCGTCCTCGGTGTAGGAGGCTGGACTGGCTTGTAGTGAGTACCAAGGGGTACTTGCACCTTGCACCAGGCCCAGTTATCCCTTATTAGTGTATAGGGTGTCTAGCAGCTTAGGCTGATAGATAATGGTAGCTTAGCAGAGCAGCTTAGGCTGAACTAGGAGACGTGTGAAGCTACTACAGTACCACTTAGTGTCATATGCACAATATCATAAGAAAACACAATACACAGTTATACTAAAAATAAAGGTACTTTATTTTTATGACAATATGCCAAAGTATCTTAGAGTGTACCCTCAGTGAGAGGATAGGAAATATACACAAGATATATATACACAATAGCAAAAATATGCAGTATAGTCTTAGAAAACAGTGCAAACAATGTATAGTTACAATAGGATGCAATGGGGAAACATAGGGATAGGGGCAACACAAACCATATACTCCAAAAGTGGAATGCGAACCACGAATGGACCCCAAACCTATGTGACCTTGTAGAGGGTCGCTGGGACTATTAGAAAATAGTGAGAGTTAGAAAAATAACCCTCCCCAAGACCCTGAAAAGTGAGTGCAAAGTGCACTAAAGTTCCCCTGAGGACAAAGAAGTCGTGTTAGAGGAATAATGCAGGAAAGACACAAACCAGCAATGCAACAACTGTGGATTTCCAATCTAGGGTACCTGTGGAACAAGGGGACCAAGTCCAAAAGTCACAAGCAAGTCGGAGATGGGCAGATGCCCAGGAAATGCCAGCTGCGGGTGCAAAGAAGCTTCTACTGAACAGAAGAAGCTGAGGTTTCTGCAGGAACGAAAAGGGCTAGAGACTTCCCCTTTGGTGGACGGATCCCTCTCGCCTTGGAGAGTCGTGCAGAAGTGTTTTCCCGCCGAAAGGACGCCAACAAGCCTTGCTAGTCGCAAATCGTGCGTTTGGCGTTTTTGGACGCTGCCGGGGCCCAGGAGGGACCAGGAGGTCGCAAATTGGACCTGAAGAGAGAGGGGACGTCGATCAAGACAAAGAGCCCTCACTAAAGCAGGTAGCACCCGGAGAAGTGCCAGAAACAGGCACTACGAGGATGCGTGAAACGGTGCTCGCCGAAGTTGCACAAAGGAGTCCCACGTCGCCGGAGACCAACTTAGAAAGTCGTGCAATGCAGGTTAGAGTGCCGTGGACCCAGGCTTGGCTGTGCACAAAGGATTTCCGCCGGAAGTGCACAGGGGCCGGAGTAGCTGCAAAGTCGCAGTTCCCAGCAATGCAGCCCAGCGAGGTGAGGCAAGGACTTACCTCCACCAAACTTGGACTGAAGAGTCACTGGACTGTGGGGGTCACTTGGACAGAGTCGCTGGATTCGAGGGACCTCGCTCGTCGTGCTGAGAGGAGACCCAAGGGACCGGTAATGCAGCTTTTTGGTGCCTGCGGTTGCAGGGGGAAGATTCCGTCGACCCACGGGAGATTTCTTCGGAGCTTCTGGTGCAGAGAGGAGGCAGACTACCCCCACAGCATGCACAAGCAGGAAAACAGTCGAGAAGGCGGCAGGATCAGCGTTACAGAGTTGCAGTAGTCGTCTTTGCTACTATGTTGCAGGTTTGCAGGCTTCCAGCGCGGTCAGCAGTCGTTTCCTTATCAGAAGGTGAAGAGAGAGATGCAGAGGAACTCGGATGAGCTCTTGCATTCGTTATCTAAAGTTTCCCCAGAGACAGAGACCCTAAATATCCAGAAAAGAGGGTTTGGCTACTTAGGAGAGAGGATAGGCTACTAACACCTGAAGGAGCCTATCAGAAGGAGTCTCTGACGTCACCTGGTGGCACTGGCCACTCAGAGCAGTCCAGTGTGCCAGCAGCACCTCTGTTTCCAAGATAGCAGAGGTCTGGAGCACACTGGAGGAGCTCTGGACACCTCCCAGGGGAGGTGCAGGTCAGGGGAGTGGTCACTCCCCTTTCCTTTGTCCAGTTTCGCGCCAGAGCAGGGCTAAGGGGTCCCCTGAACCGGTGTAGACTGGCTTATGCAGAATTGGGCACCTCTGTGCCCAACAAAGCATCTCCAGAGGCTGGGGGAGGCTACTCCTCCCCTGCCTTCACACCATTTTCCAAAGGGAGAGGGTGTCACACCCTCTCTCAGAGGAAGTTCTTTGTTCTGCCATCCTGGGCCAGGCCTGGCTGGACCCCAGGAGGGCAGATGCCTGTCTGAGGGGTTGGCAGCAGCAGCAGCTGCAGTGAAACCCCAGGAAGGGCCGTTTGGCAGTACCAGGGTCTGTGCTACAGACCACTGGGATCATGGGATTGTGCCAACTATGCCAGGCTGGCATAGAGGGGGCAATTCCATGATCTTAGACATGTTACATGGCCATATTCGGAGTTACCATTGTGAAGCTACATATAGGTAGTGACCTATATGTAGTGCACGCGTGTAATGGTGTCCCCGCACTCACAAAGTTCAGGGAATTGGCTCTGAACAATGTGGGGGCACCTTGGCTAGTGCCAGGGTGCCCACACAATAAGTAACTTTGCACCAAACCTTTACCAGGTAAAGGTTAGACATATAGGTGACTTATAAGTTACTTAAGTGCAGTGAAAAATGGCTGTGAAATAACGTGGACGTTATTTCACTCAGGCTGCAGTGGCAGGCCTGTGTAAGAATTGTCAGAGCTCCCTATGGGTGGCAAAAGAAATGCTGCAGCCCATAGGGATCTCCTGGAACCCCAATACCCTGGGTACCTCAGTACCATATACTAGGGAATTATAAGGGTGTTCCAGTAAGCCAATGTAAATTGGTAAAAATGGTCACTAGCCTGTTAGTGACAATTTGGAAAGAAATGAGAGAGCATAACCACTGAGGTTCTGGTTAGCAGAGCCTCAGTGAGACAGTTAGGCACTACACAGGGAACACACACATATAGGCCACAAACGTATGAGCACTGGGGTCCTGACTAGCAGGGTCCCAGTGACACATAACAAACATACTGAAAACATAGGGTTTTCACTATGAGCACTGGGCCCTGGCTAGCAGGATCCCAGTGAGACAGTGAAAACACCCTGGCATACACTCACAAACAGGCCAAAAGTGGGGGTAACAAGGCTAGAAAGAGGCTACTTTCTCACACTCGGGTAGCAGACCAAGGGCGTTTTGTAGAGCACTGGGGGGGACACACACAAGCCCACAAAACACACCCTCAGCGGCACAGGGGCTCCTGGGTGCAGTAGGCAAAGTAGGAGTCTGATTTGCTTTAGAAAGCAATGAAGGGACCCGGGGCTCACTGAGGCGATGCAGGGAGGGTACAGGACGGCATCTCAGGCCAGCCACCAACAGGGATAGGATGAGGACCGCTTGCTGGTCACTCCTGCACTGGTAAGTGGTTCCTCTCGGTCCTGGGGGCTGCGGGTGCAGTGCTTGGTCTAGGAGTCGGGTTCCTTTGTTACCAGGCAGACAGGGGGAGCCTCTGGATCCTCTATGCAGGCATTGCTGTGGGGCTGTAGGGAGGTCGACTCAGGGTGTCTTCGTCGTTGGAATCACCTGGGAGTCCTCTATGCAGTGTTTGTTGTCCTGGACTCGAGCCAGGGGTGTCGGTGTAGGAAAGTACCATCTTGCCTGGCATGTTACCCCCATTTTTCACTGTATATATGTTGTTTTAGTTGTATGTGTCACTGGGACCCTGGTAACCCAGGGCCCCAGTGCTCATAAGTGTGCCTGAATGTGTTACCTGTTGTAGTAAAGTACCATCTTGCCTGGCATGTTACCCCCATTTTTCACTGTATATATGTTGTTTTAGTTGTATGTGTCACTGGGAGCCTGGTAACCCAGGGCCCCAGTGCTCATAAGTGTGCCTGAATGTGTTACCTGTGTAGTGACTAACTGTCTCACTGAGGCTCTGCTAATCAGAACCTCAGTGGTTATGCTCTCTCATTTCTTTCCAAATTGTCACTAACAGGCTAGTGACCATTTTTACCAATTTACATTGGCTTACTGGAACACCCTTATAATTCCCTAGTATATGGTACTGAGGTACCCAGGGTATTGGGGTTCCAGGAGATCCCTATGGGCTGCAGCATTTCTTTTGCCACCCATAGGGAGCTCTGACAATTCTTACACAGGCCTGCCACTGCAGCCTGAGTGAAATAACGTCCACGTTATTTCACAGCCATTTTACACTGCACTTAAGTAACTTATAAGTCACCTATATGTCTAACCTTTACCTGGTAAAGGTTAGGTGCAAAGTTACTTAGTGTGAGGGCACCCTGGCACTAGCCAAGGTGCCCCCACATTGTTCAGAGCCAATTCCCTGAACTTTGTGAGTGCGGGGACACCATTACACGCGTGCACTACATATAGGTCACTACCTATATGTAGCTTCACAATGGTAACTCCGAATATGGCCATGTAACATGTCTATGATCATGGAATTGCCCCCTCTATGCCATCCTGGCATAGTTGGCACAATCCCATGATCCCAGTGGTCTGTAGCACAGACCCTAGTACTGCCAAACTGCCCTTCCTGGGGTTTCACTACAGCTGCTGCTGCTGCCAACCCCTCAGACAGGCATCTGCCCTCCTGGGGTCCAGCCAGGCCTGGCCCAGGATGGCAGAACAAAGGAGTTCCTCTGAGAGAGGGTGTTACACCCTCTCCCTTTGGAAAATGGTGTGAAGGCAGGGGAGGAGTAGCCTCCCCCAGCCTCTGGAAATGCTTTCTTGGGCACAGATGTGCCCAATTCTGCATAAGCCAGTCTACACCGGTTCAGGGACCCCTTAGCCCCTGCTCTGGCGCGAAACTGGACAAAGGAAAGGGGAGTGACCACTCCCCTGACCTGCACCTCCCCTGGGAGGTGTCCAGAGCTCCTCCAGTGTGCTCCAGACCTCTGCCATCTTGGAAACAGAGGTGCTGCTGGCACACTGGACTGCTCTGAGTGGCCAGTGCCACCAGGTGACGTCAGAGACTCCTTCTGATAGGCTCCTTCAGGTGTTAGTAGCCTATCCTCTCTCCTAGGTAGCCAAACCCTCTTTTCTGGCTATTTAGGGTCTCTGTCTCTGGGGAAACTTTAGATAACGAATGCAAGAGCTCATCCGAGTTCCTCTGCATCTCTCTCTTCACCTTCTGCCAAGGAATCGACTGCTGACCGCGCTGGAAGCCTGCAAACCTGCAACATAGTAGCAAAGACGACTACTGCAACTCTGTAACGCTGATCCTGCCGCCTTCTCGACTGTTTTCCTGCTTGTGCATGCTGTGGGGGTAGTCTGCCTCCTCTCTGCACCAGAAGCTCCGAAGAAATCTCCCGTGGGTCGACGGAATCTTCCCCCTGCAACCGCAGGCACCAAAAAGCTGCATTACCGGTCCCTTGGGTCTCCTCTCAGCACGACGAGCGAGGTCCCTCGAATCCAGCGACTCTGTCCAAGTGACCCCCACAGTCCAGTGACTCTTCAGTCCAAGTTTGGTGGAGGTAAGTCCTTGCCTCACCTCGCTGGGCTGCATTGCTGGGAACCGCGACTTTTGCAGCTACTCCGGCCCCTGTGCACTTCCGGCGGAAATCCTTTGTGCACAGCCAAGCCTGGGTCCACGGCACTCTAACCTGCATTGCACGACTTTCTAAGTTGGTCTCCGGCGACGTGGGACTCCTTTGTGCGACTTCGGGTGAGCACCGTTTCACGCATCCTCCTAGTGCCTGTTTCTGGCACTTCTCCGGGTGCTACCTGCTTCAGAGAGGGCTCCTTGTCTTGCTCGACGTCCCCTCTCTCGGCTGGTCCAATTTGCGACCTCCTGGTCCCTCCTGGGCCTCAGCAGCGTCCAAAAACGCTAACTGCACGATTTGCAGCTAGCAAGGCTTGTTGGCGTTCTTTCGGCGGGAAAACACTTCTGCACGACTCTCCACGGCGAGCGGGATCCGTCCACCAAAGGGGAAGTCTCTAGCCCCTTTCGTTCCTGCAGAAACCTCAGCTTCTTCTGTCCAGTAGAAGCTTCTTTGCACCCGCAGCTGGCATTTCCTGGGCATTTGCCCATCTCCGACTTGCTTGTGACTTTTGGACTTGGTCCCCTTGTTCCACAGGTACCCTAGATTGGAAATCCACAGTTGTTGCATTGCTGGTTTGTGTCTTTCCTGCATTATTCCTCTAACACGACTTCTTTGTCCTTAGGGGAACTTTAGTGCACTTTGCACTCACTTTTCAGGGTCTTGGGGAGGGTTATTTTTCTAACTCTCACTATTTTCTAATAGTCCCAGCGACCCTCTATAAGGTCACATAGGTTTGGGGTCCATTCGTGGTTCGCATTCCACTTTTGGAGTATATGGTTTGTGTTGCCCCTATCCCTATGTGTCCCCATTGCATCCTATTGTAACTATACATTGTTTGCACTGTTTTCTAAGACTATACTGCATATTTTTGGTATTGTGTACATATATCTTGTGTATATTTGCTATCCTCATACTGAGGGTACTCACTGAGATACTTTGGCATATTGTCATAAAAATAAAGTACCTTTATTTTTAGTATATCTGTGTATTGTGTTTTCCTATGATATTGTGCAAGTGACACTAGTGGTACTGTAGGAGCTTCACTCGTCTCCTAGTTCAGCCTAAGCTGCTCTGCTAAGCTACCATTATCTATCAGCCTAAGCTGCTAGACACCCTGTACACTAATAAGGGATACCTGGGCCTGGTGCAAGGTGTAAGTACCCCTTGGTACTCACTACAAGCCAGTCCAGCCTCCTACAACTATTAACAAATATATACACCAGGAATTCAAGTCCATGTACTGCATCTACATAGTCCGTGGACCACTGGGCCCAAAATGCATGGGCGAGGCCCACACTCAATACCCGATTCAAACGTAGAGAACACTGCAGGGGCAACAGATCGTAATAAAACAGGCTCCTCAGGGGGAAGGGAAGGGGGGGCACCTCAGCCGGATGAGTGCCCGACGCCAGCTCCACGAGGGGGTTCCATGCCCATTGATGTATCCTGGGGAGTGCAAAGCCACAGTCTCTCAAGTCACTCCAGTCGGTGGTTTGCCCACTGCTTTATCCTGGGGAGTGCAAAGCCACAGTCTCTCAAGTCTTTTCAGTGGGTGGTTTGCCCACTGTTTTATCCTGGGGAGTGCAAAGCCACAGTCTCACAAGTCTTTTCAGTGGGTGGTCTGCCCACTGCTTTATCCTGGGGAGTGCAAAGCCACAGTCTCTCAAGTGGATAACAGTCTCCACTGGTTCTGGAGGGGGCTTTGTGCCCAGAGTGCTTCATCCTGCCAAGGACAGAGGTAGTGGATCTGATTGTCCACTGGTTCTGGAGGGGGCTTTGTGCCCAGAGTGCTTCATCCTGCCAAGGACAGAGGTAGTGGATGTGATTGTCCACTAGTTCTGGAGGGGGATTTGTGGCCAGAGTGCTTCATCCTGCCAAGGACAGAGGTAGTGGATGCCTTTCTCCACTGGGTCTGAAGGGGGCTTTGTGCCCAGAGTGCTTCATCCTGCCAAGGACTGAGGTGGTGGATCTGACACTCCATTGACGGTGGGCCAACATGGAAGCTATCCAGCCCCCTGGAACTGACCACCAGCCTCGTACAACTGACAACTGGGGATGGCAGCCATGTCTGCAGTGGTGCCACTGGCACAGGATGTGGCGTGGCCGCTGGCGTTGCTGGCGGGGCCCTCCGTAGCGGCGGTGCTTGCAGCGCTCATTGGGCAGCGGTGCTGGTGGGGGGCTCACTGAGCATGCTGCTGGCGGCGGTGTCCTGGGCAGCGGTGCTGGTGGGGAGCTCACTTAGCGTGCTGCTGGCGGCAGTGTCCTGGGCGGCGGTGCTGGTGGGGGGCTCACTGAGCGTGCTGCTGGCGCCGGTGCCCATGGCGGCGGTGCATGTGGCGGTGGCGGTCTTATCCGCCGTGCAGGTTGGCGGCGACTTCCCTTTCTTTCTCTGGCCCTTCCCCACCTTGGATGGTGGCGCAGCTGCCTTGCCACTCCCAACTGTTGTCCTGGCAGAGCCCTTGGTGGCAGGTGTTTTGGCCTTCTCCCTCCGGGCTGTGGCCAACTTCTTTTGTTTTTGAGGTTGGGGAATGTCCTCGGCCTGGCTCCTTGGCACACTGGCTGCCCTGCTGCTTAGCGCACTCCAGAAGCCAGTTACTGCTGGCACCACTGTTCCCAGTGATGTGGTGGCTGAGGTGCTGGGTTGGGACCTGGAAAGGCGGGCCCTAGGGGACAGAAGGGGTGGGGGAGGTGTAGGGAAGAGGTCAAGCTTTGACAGGAAAAGTTTTTTAGACACACTGGGACGGGTAGGTGAAGGGGGTTTGGGAGTGGAGGAAGAGGTAGTGGTTGTAGGAGGTGTTCGTTTGCTGACTTTGGGTGAAGGTGCATGGGCTGGAGGCTGTCGTGAGGTGGATGGCTGTTGGGTGGGTGTGTGACTGCGTTTGTGTACTTTGGGAGGTGGGCTCAATCAATCAATCAATCAATCACGATATTTATAAAGCGCGCTATGTACCCGTCAGGGTTTCGAGGCGCTGGGGGGAAGGGGGGGGGGGTGGAGGTGTGCTGCAGTTAGCGGTCGAAGAGCCAGGTTTTGAGGAGTCTCCTGAAGGTGAGGAGGTCCTGGGTCTGGCGTAGAGATGTGGGGAGAGAGAGTTCCAGGACTTGGCGGCGAGGAAGGAGAAGGATCTGCCGCCGCAGGTCTTGCGCTGGATTCGGGGGACGACGGCGAGGGAGAGGTTGGCGGATCGAAGTTGACGTGTGGGAGCGTAGAAATTGAGTCTGGAGTTGAGGTAGGAGGGTCCGGCGTTGTGAAGTGCCTTGTGAGCGTGGGTGAGGAGTTTAAAGGTGATCCTCTTCTCCACCGGGAGCCAGTGGAGTTCCCGCAGGTGAGGGGAGATGTGACATCGGCGGGGTATGTCGAGGATCAGTCGGGCGGAGGCATTTTGGATACGCTGGAGTCGTTTGATGTCTTTGGTTGGGATGCCTGTGTAGAGTGCGTTGCCGTAGTCAAGTCTGCTGCTGACGAGGGCTTGGGTCACCATCTTTCTGGTCTCTGTTGGAATCCACTTGAAGATTCTGCGGGGCATGCGGAGGGTGTTGAAACAGGAGGAGGAGACGGTGCTGACCTGTTTGGACATGGTGAGTGCAGAGTCCAGGATGAAGCTGAGGTTTCTTGCGTGGCTGGCAGGGGTGGGTGGGGGTCCGAGGTCGGCGGGCCACCATGAGTCATTCCAGGCCGAAGGAGAGCGCCCGAGGATGAGGATTTCCGTCTTGTCGGAGTTGAGTTTCAGGCGACTGTTGTTCATCCATTCGGCGATGGATTTTAGTCCTTCGTGGAGGTTTGTTTTGGCGGTGAGTGGGTCTTTGGTCAGGGAGAGGACGAGCTGGGTGTCGTCGGTGTAGGAGATGATGCTGAGGTGATGCTGGCGGGCCAGTTTTGCGAGGGGGGCCATGTAGACGTTGAACAAAGTAGGGCTGAGGGAGGATCCTTGGGGGACGCCGCAGATGAGGTTGGTGGCTTTGGAGCGAAAGGGGGAGAGTCGGACTCTCTGAGTTCTGTCGGAGAGAAAGGATGAGATCCAGTGGAGGGCTTTGTCTTGGATGCCGGCTTCCTGGAGGCGGGTTAGTAGGGTGCGGTGGCAGACTGTGTCAAAAGCGGCTGATAGGTCGAGAAGGATGAGGGCCGAGGTTTAGCCGTTGTCCATTTGATGTCTGATGTCATCTGTGGCGGCGAGGAGAGCAGTCTCCGTGCTGTGGTTTCATCTGAATCCGGATTGTGAGGGGTCCAGGATGGAGTTGTCTTCGAGGAAGTGGGTGAGTTGTGTGTTGACGATCTTCTCAATGACTTTTGCTGGAAAAGGGAGGAGAGAGATCGGGCGGAAGTTTTTGAGATCGTTGGGGTCGGCCTTGGGTTTCTTGAGGAGGGGTTGGATTTCAGCGTGTTTCCAGCTGTCCGGGAAGGTGGCGGAAGTGAAGGAGAGGTTGATGATCTTGCGGAGTTTGGGGGCGATGGTGGCGTTGGCTGTGTTGAAAACATGATGAGGGCATGGGTCCGTGGGGGAGCCTGAGTGGATGGTGTTCATGGTTGCCATGGTTTCTGCGTCGTCCACGTGGATCCAGGCGGTGAGGCGGCAGTCGCGGTTGGAGACGTCGGGGGGGGGGGATCTGGCGGTGGGCCGGTGGGCCGGTGTTGAAGCTGTTGTGGATGGTAGCGATTTTCTGGTGGAAGAAGGTGGAGAGGTCGTCGCAGAGTTTCTGGGAGGGCGGGATGTCGTTGGCGTTGGCTTTTGGATTTGAGAGTTCTTTCACGATGCCGAAGAGTTCTTTGCAGTCGTGGGCGTTGTTGTTGATGCGTTCGGTGAAGTGGGCGCGCTTGGCGACGCGGATCCGTTGGTGGTGTTCACGGTTTGCGTCTTTGAGGGAGGCGAGGTTGTCGGGCGTGCTTTCTAGGATCCATTTCTTTTTGAGCTTCTGACAACGGCTTTTGGAGGTGGTTAGTTCGTCTGTGAACCAGGCTGGTTTTTTCTTTCCTTGGTTGGCGGTGGGCTTCTTGAGTGGGGCTAAGGTGTTGGCGCACAGACACACTGGGAGAGGACACATGGGTGAATGGTAGTGGGGGTGGTGAGTGCATGTGAGCCATGTGTGGTGATGGGCGTGTTGGTAATGGACATAGTGGCTGAAGCTGTAGTGCATGCAGGTGTGAGTGGAGACGTGACAGGGAGGGAGGTGGGAGACGTGGAGGAGGGGGACACAGAGGAGGCAGTGGCTGTTGGTATGTCTGCATGGGTATGATGCTTGTGTGAGTGCCTGTGGGACGTGTAGTGCTTATGATTGCCAGAGCTACCCTTGTGTGTTGATGTGTGTGCATGCTGGTCTGATGGTGTGCTTCGGATAGGCTGAGGTACTGGAGATTGGGTCTGGGTGGAGGAAGTTGGAGGGGGGAGGATGGACACAGGGACAATGGCTGCCATCAGTGCTGAGGCCAGAGTCTGAAAAGCTCGCTGTTGGGCTGCCTGACCAGAATGAATGCCCTCCAGGTATGCATTTGTCTGTTGTAACTGCCTCTCTACACACTGGATGGCATTCAGAATGGTAGACTGCCCAACAGTGAGGGATCTGAGGAGGTCAATGCTCACTGAGGGCTGACAGGGGCAGGGGCTGAGGTGCCTGGGGCAAAGGAGATTCCCACCCTCCTGGGTGAGCGGCCCCGGGGCACACGCTGATGGGCTGCTGGGAGGGCGGTGCTGGTAGGGGGGGTGGAGGCTGTACCTGTAGATGCGGTGGGCACAGAGGGACAAGGGAGCTCCCATCAGAGGAGGAGTCGGTCTCGCTGGTCTCAGCTCCTGTCCCCGCCGTAGAGCTCCCCTCGCCCTCCGTCCCACTGGTGAATTTGGAGTCCGTAGTCTCGCCCTCCAGGGCCATGTGGGATGCAGCTCCCTCCTGCTCCGGTGGCACTGCTCCTCGCGTGATGATGCTAATACGCACAAGAACAAGGAGACCACAAAAAGGGGGGGAAGAAAGTAGAAAGACATGTTCAGTGCATGCATGCAATATTGCTACCGTTGTCGGACGCTACAGACACAGCAGCCCTCTGCACTACGCCATGCACTTAGAGTTCCCTAATTAATCACAGGGCCATGGGGTACAAGGCCTATGCCCGATTACTGCACAAATGGAAGTCACAGGAGCCTGACTAGGGGTAGATGGCTCTTAACACTGGTGGGGTGGGGTGCCACATAGCCTCCCTCACGAAGGGACCTTGCCTACAAAACTCGCCCTGGCCCAAGGGAACCCACTGACAACCTCCCCCACCCAGGCACCTCCCATGCGCGCTGAATCAGATGAATGTGACTGTACTCACCCCCTTGTGGCTGCTGTGTTGCCCTCAAGCGCCCATCCAACTCCGAATACGCCACCGCCAGGATCCGGAACATCAGGGGGGTCATGGTGCAAAGGGCACTCCTCCCACATTGGGAGGCCATCCCCAGCTGGGCCTCTGCCGTCTTCTTGCTCCAGCGGCGAATGTCCTCCCATCTTTTACGGCATTGGGTGCTCCGTTTGTGGTGGACCCCCAGGGTCCGGACTTCCTTGGCGATGGCACGCCAAATATCCTTCTTCTGCTGCGCGCTGACCTAGAGGAATAGTACAGGGGAAAAGGAAAAACTATAACCGTCCGGACCGTCACGGTCATTGGCCCACGTTCCCACCCTTGCCCTGACGCACATCCACTCACCCTTGTTTCATGCACGCCTCATTCCCCCCCCATATCTCCCATCCACACCACTCCAAACAGGCATTGCCCAAACAGCATGCTCACAGTGTACTCACATGTTTGTCTGGAGGACCGTAGAGTAGAGTGTACTGGGGAGGACACTATCCACTAGTTTTTCCAACTCCTCCGATGTGAAGTCAGGGGCTCTTTCCCCAGACACTTGAGCCATTGTCGCTTCCAGACTGAGATCACAGCAGCACTTGCAGTGTAGGTCCTCTCCTGTCGAAGATCAGGTATCAAGTGAGTGAACAGACAGAAAATGGCGGTCACGTCCGTGGTGGTGCATACCTTCACTGCCGGCGTACATCCTCATTGGCTCCTGGGACCCATAGGCTCCAATGTTAACCAATGCAGGATTGCACCGCGGTCTTCGACCGCCTACCGCAACAGTGTACAACGCCAGCGCAGTTACCTCATATCCTATTGTCCCACATTACAGGTCAGGCAGCCGCTATTTCAGGGGGCCACATGGCATTAATTCTAAATGCGTCACACATATATAGGCCTTGCATACACACTAAGACAGGCACATAGCAGATTGACAAATGTGTGCAATGAAGTTTTTTTTTCGTACCTCAGTGTTTGCTGACTGTAGGAGGCTGGCCTGGCTTGTAGTGGGTACCAGAGGTACTTACAACTTGTGCCAGGTCCAGTTATCCCTTATTAGTGTAGAAGAGGTGTTTCTAGCAGCTTAGGCTGATAGAAGGTAGCTATGGCAAAGCAGCTTAGGCTGAACTAGGAGACATGCAAAGCTCCTACTATACCACTTATATCATATGAACAATATCATAAGAAAACACAATACACGGAGTTACTAAAAATAAAGGTACTTTATTTTTATTACAATATGCCAAAAGTATCTCAGTGAGTACCCTCAGTATGAGGATAAGATATATACAGAAGATATATGTACACAAACCAAAATTAGGTAAGTAATAGCAAAAAAAGTAATGCAAACAGCGTAGAATTACAATAGATTGCATTAGGAGCACTTAGGTATAGAGGCAACACAAACCATATACTCCAAAAGTGGAATGCGAACCACGAATGGACCCCAAACCTATGTGAGCTTGTAGAGGGTCGCTGGGACTGTAAGAAAACAGTGAGGGTTAGAAAAATAGCCCACCCCAAGACCCTGAAAGGTAGGTGTAAATTGCACCTACTACCCCCAGAGAGCACAGAAGTCGTAATAGTGGGATTTACAGGAAGAACACACACCAGGCATGAACTGACAACGGATTTACGGACCAGAGTACCTGTAAGACATGCGGACCAAGTCCAATAGTCGTGATAGTGTCGAGGGGGGGCAGGAGCCCAGGAAATGCCAGCTGAAGGTGCAAGAAAGCTGCCACCGGTTGGAAGAAGCTTGGAGTTCTGCAAAAAAGAAGAGGACTAGGAACTTCCCCCTTGGAGGATGGATGTCCCACATTGTGAAGAAGCTTGCAGAGGTGTTCCCACGGAGAAAGACCGCAAACAAGCCTTGCTAGCTGCAAGGGTCGTGGTAGAGGTTTTTGGGTGCTGCAGGGGCACAGGAGGGACCAGGATATCGCCACTTAGAGGAGGAGACAGTGGGGGCTCTCAGCAACTCAGAGAGCCCTCACAGAAGCAGGCAGCACCCGCAGAAGTACCCCAAAAGGCACTTGGAAGTAAAGTGAACCGGAGTCCACACAAACTCACAAAAGGGAGTCCCACGATGCCGGAGGACAACTCAGAAGGTTGTGCACTGCAGGACGGAGTGCTGGGGACGCAGGCTTGGCTGTGCACGAAGGAAATCCTGGAAGAGAGCACAGGAGCCGGAGCAGCTGCAAATCACGAGGTACACAGCTTTGCAGTCTAGCGTGGGTAGGGAAGGACTTACCTCCACCAGACTTGGACTGAAGAGTCACTGGACTGTAGGAGTCACTTGGACAGAGTCGCTGTGTTCCAGGGACCAAACTCGTCAGGATGAGAGGGGACCCAGAGGACCAGTGTTGCAGTCTTTTGGTGCCTACGTAAGCAGGGGGAAGATTCTGTCGACCCACAGGAGCTTTCTTTGGAGCTTCTGGTGCAGGGTGAAGGCAGGCTACCCCCAGAGCATGCACCACCTGGAAACAGTCGAGAAAGCCGGCAGGATTAAGCGCTACAATGTTGCTGGTAGTCGTCTTGCTACTTTGTTGTGGTTTTGCAGGCGTCCTTGAGCAGTCAGCGGTCGATCCTTTGGTAGAAGGTGAAGAGAGAGATGCAGAGGAACTCTGGTGAGCTCTTGCATTCATTATCTGAAGAATTCCCAAAAGCAGAGACCCTAAATAGCCAGAAAAGGAGGTTTGGCTACCAAGTTAGGGGGATTGGCTACCAAGAGCGGTAAGAGCCTATCAGAAGGAGCCTCTGACGTCACCTGCTGGCACTGGCCACTCAGAGCAGTCCAGTGTGCCCCCAACACCTGTGTTTCTAAGATGGCAGTGGTCTGGGACACACTGGAGGAGCTCTGGGCACCTCCCCTGGGAGGTGCAGGTCAGGGGAGTGGTCACTCCCCTTTCCTTTGTCCAGTTTCGTGCCAGAGCAGGGCTGGGGGATCCCTGAACCGGTGTAGACTGGCTTATGCAGAGATGGGCACCATCTGTGCCCATCAAAGCATTTCCAGAGGCTGGGGGAGGCTACTCCTCCCCAGCCTTCACACTTATTTCCAAAGGGAGAGGGTGTTACACCGTCTCTCAGAGGAAATCCTTTGTTCTGCCTTCCTGGGCCAGGGCTGCCTGGACCCCAGGAGGGCAGAAACCTGTCTGAGGGGTTGGCAGCAGCAGCAGCTGCAGTGGAGACCCCAGAAAGGCAGTTTGGCAGTACCCGGGTTCTGTGCTAGAGACCCGGGGGATCATGGAATTGTCCCCTCAATACAAGAATGGTATTGGGGTGACAATTCCATGATCTTAGACATGTTACATGGCCATGTTCGGAGTTACCATTGTGACGCTATACATAGGTAGTGACCTATGTATAGTGCACGCGTGTAACGGTGTCCCCGCACTCACAAAGTCCGGGGAATATACCCTGAACGATGTGGGGGCACCTTTGGCTAGTGCCAGGGTGCCCACACACTAAGTAACTTAGCACCCAACCTTCAACAGGTGAAGGTTAGACTTATAGGTGACTTATAAGTTACTTAAGTGCAGTGGTAAATGGATGTGAAATAACGTGGACGTTATTTCACTCAGGCTGCAGTGGCAGGCCTGTGTAAGAATTGTCAGAGCTCCCTATGGGTGGCAAAAGAAATGCTGCAGCCCATAGGGATCTCCTGGAACCCCAATACCCTGGGTACCTCAGTACCATAAACTAGTGAATTATAAGGGTGTTCCAGTATGCCAATGTGAATTGGTGAAATTGGTCACTAGCCTGTTAGTGACAATTTAGAAAGCAGAGAGAGCATAAACACTGAGGTTCAGGTTAGCAGAGCCTCAGTGTAGGAGGCTGGACTGGCTTGTAGTGAGTACCAAGGGGTACTTGCACCTTGCACCAGGCCCAGTTATCCCTTATTAGTGTATAGGGTGTCTAGCAGCTTAGGCTGATAGATAATGGTAGCTTAGCAGAGCAGCTTAGGCTGAACTAGGAGACGTGTGAAGCTACTACAGTACCACTTAGTGTCATATGCACAATATCATAAGAAAACACAATACACAGTTATACTAAAAATAAAGGTACTTTATTTTTATGACAATATGCCAAAGTATCTTAGAGTGTACCCTCAGTGAGAGGATAGGAAATATACACAAGATATATATACACAATAGCAAAAATATGCAGTATAGTCTTAGAAAACAGTGCAAACAATGTATAGTTACAATAGGATGCAATGGGGACACATAGGGATAGGGGCAACACAAACCATATACTCCAAAAGTGGAATGCGAACCACGAATGGACCCCAAACCTATGTGACCTTGTAGAGGGTCGCTGGGACTATTAGAAAATAGTGAGAGTTAGAAAAATAACCCTCCCCAAGACCGTGAAAAGTGAGTGCAAAGTGCACTAAAGTTCCCCTAAGGACAAAGAAGTCGTGTTAGAGGAATAATGCAGGAAAGACACAAACCAACAATGCAACAACGATGGATTTCCAATCTAGGGTACCTGTGCAATAAGGGGACCAAGTGCAAAACTCACAAGCAAGTCGGAGATGGGCATATGCCCAGGAAATGCCAGCTGTGGATGCAAAGAAGCTTCTAATGGAAAGAAGAAGCTGAGGTTTCTGCAGGAACGAAAAGTGCTAGAGACGTCCCTTTTGGTGGACGGATCCCTCTCGCCGTGGAGAGTCGTGCAGAAGTGTTTTCCCGCCGAAAGAACGCCAACAAGCCTTGCTAGCTGCAAATTGTGCGGTTAGCGTTTTTGGATGCTGCTGTGGCCCAGGAGGGACCAGGAGGTCGCAAATTGGACCAAGAGGTAGAGGGGACGTCGAGCAAGACAAGGAGCCCTCTTAGCAGCAGGTAGCACCCGGAGAAGTGCCAGAAACAGGCACTACGAGGATGCATGAAACAGTGCTCACCCGAAGTTACACAAAGGAGTCCCACGTCGCCGGAGACCAACTTAGAAAGTCGTGCAATGCAGGTTAGAGTGCCGTGGACCCAGGCTTGGCTGTGCACAAAGGATTTCCGCCGGAAGTGCACAGGGGCCGGAGTAGCTGCAAAAGTCGCGGTTCCCAGCAGTGCAGTCTAGCGAGGTGAGGCAAGGACTTACCTCCACCAAACTTGGACTGAAGAGTCACTGGACTGTGGGGGTCACTTGGACAGAGTTGCTGGATTCGAGGGACCTCGCTCGTCGTGCTGAGAGGAGACCCAAGGGACCGGTAATGCAGCTTTTTGGTGCCTGCGGTTGCAGGGGGAAGATTCCTTCGACCTATGGGAGATTTCTTCGGAGCTTCTAGTGCAGAGAGGAGGCAGACTACCCCCACAGCATGCACCACCAGGAAAACAGTCGAGAAGGCGGCAGGATCAGCGTTACAGAGTCGCAGTAGTCGTCTTTGCTACTATGTTGCAGGTTTGCAGGCTTCCAGCGCGGTCAGCAGTCGATTCCTTGGCAGAAGGTGAAGAGAGAGATGCAGAGGAACTCGGATGAGCTCTTGCATTCGTTACCTAAAGTTTCCCCAGAGACAGAGACCCTAAATAGCCAGAAAAGAGGGTTTGGCTACCTAGGAGAGAGGATAGGCTAGCAACACCTGAAGGAGCCTATCAGAAGGAGTCTCTGACGTCACCTGGTGGCACTGGCCACTCAGAGCAGTCCAGTGTGCCAGCAGCACCTCTGTTTCCAAGATGGCAGAGGTCTGGAGCACACTGGAGGAGCTCTGGACACCTCACAGGGGAGGTGCAGGTCAGGGGAGTGGTCACTCCCCTTTCCTTTGTCCAGTTTCGCGCCAGAGCAGGGCTAAGGGGTCCCCTGAACCGGTGTAGACTGTCTTATGCAGAATTGGGCACATCTGTGCCCAAGAAAGCATTTCCAGAGGCTGGGGGAGGCTACTCCTCCCCTGCCTTCACATCATTTTCCAAAGGGAGAGGGTGTAACACCCTCTCTCAGAGGAAGTTCTTTGTTCTGCCATCCTGGGCCAAGCCTGGCTGGACCCCAGGAGGGCAGATGCCTGTCTGAGGGGTTGGCAGCAGCTGCAGTGAAACCCCAGGAAAGGCAGTTTGGCAGTACCAGGGTCTGTGCTACAGACCACTGGGATCATGGGATTGTGCCAACTATGCCAGGATGGCATAGAGGGTGCAATTCCATGATCATAGACATGTTACATGGCCATATTCGGAGTTACCATTGTGAAGCTACATATAGGTAGTGACCTATATGTAGGGCACGCGTGTAATGGTGTCCCCGCACTCACAAAGTCAGGGAAATTGGCCCTGAACAATGTGGGGGCACCTTGGCTAGTGCCAGGGTGCCCTCACACTAAGTAACTTTGCACCTAACCTTTACCAGGTAAAGGTTAGACATATAGGTGACTTATAAGTTACTTAAGTGCAGTGTAAAATGGCTGTGAAATAACGTGGACGTTATTTCACTCAGGCTGCAGTAGCAGGCCTGTGTAAGAATTGTCAGAGCTCCCTATGGGTGGCAAAAGAAATGCTGCAGCCCATAGGGATCTCCTGGAACCCCAATACCCTGGGTACCTCAGTACCATATACTAGGGAATTATAAGTGTGTTCCAGTAAGCCAATGTAAATTGGTAAAATTAGGCACTAGCCTGTTGGTGACAATTTGGAAAGAAATGAGAGAGCATAACCACTTAGGTTCTGATTAGCAGAGCCTCAGTGAGACAGTTAGTCACTACACAGGTAACACATTCAGGCACACTTATGAGCACTGGGGCCCTGGTGAACAGGGTCCCAGTGACACATACAACTAAAACAACATATATACAGTGAAAAATGGGGGTAACATGCCAGGCAAGATGGTACTTTCCAACACAACCCCCCCAAACGAAGGACAATAAGACTAGCCATGACCTGATGAGTCTTCATTGTCTAAGTGGAAATATCTGGAGAGTCCATCTGCATTGGAGTGGCTACTCCCAGGTCTATGTTCCACTGTATAGTCCATTCCCGGTAGGGATATGGACCACCTCAACAATTTAGGATTTTCACCTTTCATTTGTTTTAGCCAAAGTAGAGGTTTGTGGTCTGTCTGAACAATGAAGTGAGTGCCAAACAGGCATGGCCTCAACTTCTTCAGAGCCCAGACCACAGCAAAGGCCTCCCTCTCTATGGCAGACCAACGCTTTTCTCTAGGGGTCATCCTTCTACTAATAAAAGCAACAGGTTGATCCTGGCCCTCAGAATTAAGTTGTGATAGGACTGCCCCTACTCCTAATTCAGATGCATCAGTTTGGACATAGAATTTTTTAGAGTAACAAGGGCTTTTCAGGACAGGTGCAGAGCACATGGCTTGCTTCAGCTCCTCAAAAGCTTTCTGACAGGTTGCTGTCCACAATACCTTTTTAGGCATTTTCTTGGATGTGAGGTCATTAAGAGGGGCTGCAATGGAGCCATAGTTCTTAATGAACCTCCTGTAATACCCAGTGAGGCCTAGGAAGGCTCTCACCTGAGTCTGAGTGGTAGGGGGAACCCAATCAATAATTGTTTGGATTTTCCCCTGAAGTGGTGCAATCTGTTCCCCACCAACAAGGTGTCCCAGATAAACCACCTTACCCTGCCCTATCTGGCACTTTGAAGCCTTGATAGTGAGGCCTGCCTTTTGCAGGGCCTCCAAAACTTTCCATAGGTGGACCAGGTGACCATCCCAGCTGGAGCTAAAGACAGCTATATCGTCCAAATATGCTGCACTGAAAGCCTCCAGCCCTTGCAGGACTGTGTTCACCAACCTTTGAAAAGTGGCAGGTGCATTTTTCAAACCAAAAGGCATTACTGTAAATTGGTAATGGCCTCCAATGGTTGAAAATGCAGTTTTAGGTTTAGCATCTTCTGACAATTTGATCTGCCAATACCCTGCAGTCAAATCAAAAGTGCTTAGATACTTGGCAGATGCCAGTGTATCTATGAGCTCATCTGCCCTGGGTATAGGGTGAGCATCAGTTTTGGTTACCAGGTTGAGACCTCTATAGTCTACACAAAACCGCATTTCCTTCTTTCCATCTTTGGAATGGGGTTTTGGTACAAGTACCACAGGAGAAGCCCATGGACTTTCAGAGTGCTCAACCACTCCTAGTTCTAACATTTTCTGCACCTCTTGCTTTATGCAGTCCCTGACATGGTCAGGCTGCCGATAGATCTTACTTTTAACAGGTAAACTGTCTCCAGTATCTATAGTGTGCTCACACCAAGAAGTGGTACCTGGCACAGTAGAGAAGAGTTCAGAGAATTGATCTAGGAGATTTATGCAATGGTCTTTCTGCTCAGCGGTAAGACAATCAGCCAAAACTACACCTTCCACAAGAGCATCTTGTTCTGTGGAAGAGAAGAGATCAGGTAGAGGATCACTGTCTTCTTCCTGTCCCTCATCAGTTGCCATGAGCAGGGTGAGATCAGCCCTGTCATAGTAGGGTTTCAGGCGGTTTACATGGAGTACCCTAAGAGGACTCCTTGCAGTGCCTAAGTCAACTAAATAGGTGACTTCACCCTTTTTCTCAACAATTGTGTGGGGACCACTCCATTTGTCTTGGAGTGCTCTTGGGGCCACAGGCTCCAAGACCCACACTTTCTGCCCTGGTTTGTACTGAACCAAAACAGCCTTCTGATCATGCCATTGCTTCTGGAGCTCTTGGCTGGCCTGAAGGTTTTTACTGGCCTTTTTCATATACTCAGCCATCCTTGATCTGAGGCCAAGTACATAATCCACAATATCTTGCTTTGGAGCTTTTAGAGGTTGTTCCCAACCCTCCTTGACAAGTGTTAGTGGACCCCTAACAGGGTGACCAAAGAGGAGTTCAAAGGTGCTGAAGCCCACTCCTTTCTGGGGTACCTCCCTGTAGGCAAAAAGGAGGCATGGTAACAGGATATCCCATCTCCTGCGGAGTTTTTCAGGGAGACCCATAATCATGCCTTTGAGAGTTTTATTAAATCTCTCCACCAGTCCATTTGTTTGTGGATGATAGGGTGTAGTGAACTTGTAAGTTAAACCACACTCCTTCCACATGGCCTTTAAGTATGCAGACATGAAATTGCTTCCCCTGTCTGATACTACTTCCTTTGGGAAGCCCACCCTAGAAAATATTCCTAGGAGGGCCTTTGCCACTGCAAGTGCTGTAGTGGTCCTTAAAGGAATTGCTTCAGGATATCTTGTGGCATGGTCCACTACCACCAAGATAAACCTATTGCCTGAAGCAGTAGGAGGGTCAAGGGGGCCAACTATGTCAACCCCTACCCTTTCAAAGGGAACCCCAACCACAGGCAGTGGAATAAGGGGTGCCTTTGGGGTGCCACCTGTCTTGCCACTGGCTTGACAGGTTTCACAGGACTTACAAAAATCTTTTGTGTCCTCAGACATTCTAGGCCAATGAAACAAGGGAACAAGTCTGTCCCAAGTTTTCATTTGTCCCAGATGCCCAGCTAGGGGAATGTCGTGGGCAAGAGTTAGGAGGAACTTTCTGTACTCCTGAGGAATCACTAATCTCCTGGCAGTTCCAGGTTTAGGATCCCTTGCCTCAGTGTACAAGAGGTTGTCCTCCCAGTAAACTCTGTGAGAGTCACTGACATCCCCATTAGCCTGTTTGACAGCTTGCTGTCTTAGACCCTCTAATGTGGGACAGGTTTGCTGTGCCACACTCAGCTCCTCCCTGGCAGGCCCCCCTTCACCCAAAAGCTCAGCAGTGTCTGCTTCAAGCTCCTCTGGTGTAGGTTCTGCACAGGGAGGGAATTCTTCTTCCTCTGAAGTTGAACCCACTGTAGAGGGAGGGATAGTAGGAAGTGGTTTGCTTCTACTAGCCCTAGCTTTAGGGAGCACTTGGTCCATTGTTCCAGGATCCAAGCTTCCCTGTCCTTTTTGCTTTTTGGCCTGAGCCCTGTTTAAAGCAAAAATATGCCCTGGGATGCCCAGCATTGCTGCGTGGGCCTCCAACTCCACATCTGACCAAGCTGATGTCTCCAAATCATTTCCTAGTAGACAGTCTACAGGTAAATCTGTGGCTACCACAACTTTCTTTGGACCAGTAACCCCCCCCCCCCCCCCCCACCAGTTGAGATTAACAACAGCCATGGGGTGGCTAAGTGTGTTGTTGTGAGCATCGGTTACTTGGTACTGGTGACCAAGTAGGTGTTGTTCAGGGTGGACCAGTTTCTCTATGACCATAGTCACACTGGCTCCAGTGTCCCTGTAGGCCTGAACCTCAACATCATTTATTAGGGGTAGCTGCTTGTACTTATCCATATTAAGGGGACAAGCAACTAAGGTGGCTAAATCAATAGCCCCCTCAGAGACTAACACAGCCTCTGTGGCCTCCCTAACAAGGCCAACCCCAACTAAGTTACCAATAGTGAGCCCAGCTACTCCCTTGGATTGGCTATTAGTAGGTTTGCTCCCACCACCACTGCTATTAGTAGGGACACTAGGGGTAGCAGTAGGGGTTGTAGTGGTAGGAGGCTTGGTGCTTTTCTTTGGACAACTGGGATCTGTTGTCCAATGGCCTTTTATTTTACATAAATAGCACCATGGTTTATTTTCTTTGTTTTGATTAAAGGAGGATTTGGACCCACCACCCCCACCAGAGTGTTTTTGTGGGCCTGATGAAGACTCATTTTTAGATTTGTCCCCACCCTTGTCAGAAGACTTACCATCCTTCTTTTTGTTGCCATCTTTGTCACCCCCTGTATGAACATTTCTGTTCACCCTTGTTCTGACCCATTTGTCTGCCTTCTTTCCCACTTCTTGGGGAGAGGTCAGATCAGAGTCCACCAAGTAGTGGTGCAACAAATCAGACACACAATTATTAAGAATATGCTCTCTCAGGATCAAGTTATACAGGCTGTCATAATCAGTAACTTTACTGCCATGTAACCACCCCTCCAAGGCCTTCACTGAATGGTCAATGAAATCAACCCAGTCTTGTGAAGACTCCTTTTTGGTCTCTCTGAACTTTATCCTGTACTGTTCAGTGGTTAAGCCATAACCATCCAGGAGTGCATTCTTAAGAACTGTAAAATTATTGGTATCACTTTCTTTCACAGTAAGGAGCCTATCCCTACCTTTTCCACTAAATGATTGCCATAGGATAGCAGCCCACTGCCTTTGAGGGACATCCTGTACAACACAGGCCCTCTCAAGTGCAGCAAACCACTTGTTAATGTCATCCCCCTCCTTATAAGGGGGAACTATCTTATGCAGATTCCTGGAATCATGCTCTTTTGCAGGATGACTATGGGGAATACTGCTGCTGCCACCATGGGTTTCTAAACCCAGTTTCTGTCTCTCCATCTCTACTTCTAAAGTCTGTCTATCCAAATCCAGCTGTTGCTTCTTGAGCTTCAGTCTGGTTTGTTCCACTCTCAATCTATTGAGCTCCCTTTCTAACAATCTGTCATCAGGGTGGGTGGGAGGGACATGCCTTGAAACAGAAGTATAGTGAGAATGGACAGAAGTAGACCTGTCCCTTACAGAGGGCACCCTAACAGCTTGGCTAACAGAAACATCAGTACCACTGTGGTGACAATAAATGCTTTTGCTATGATGTGAGACAACACTATTTGTATGGTGAGACTCTTCATCATTACCAACTATGCTAGACTGTCTAGTAATGGGCAGGCTAGGAAGTTTCTTTCCTGAATCTTTTCCTGGGGGAGTCCCTGGATCAGATTGGGAACCGTTAGCTACTTTTTCTACAGATGGGGCACTTCTAGCCTTATCCTGTTCTCTAAGCATGTTAAGTAACAGTTCCAAGGAAGGATTCTTCCCTACACTCAAACCTCTCTCTACACAGAGACTCCTTGCTCCTTTCCAGCTAAGGTGGTCATATGCAAGTTTGGACAGATCAACATTTTGGCCTGTGCCAGACATTTTTAGAGAGAGTTAAAGTCATAGAAAAAGAGAAAAAAGTTTTCAGAACTTTTAGAAAGACAGAAAAAAAACTTTTAAAACTTTTTAGAACTTTTTAGAAAGTTTAGAAGTACTTTTCAGCACTTAGAAAAGAGTGACAAGAGGAAATGCTAAACTTTTTGGCTATGTGTATATACACTGAGCTTGTTTTGTATATTTTTCTCCTATGAAAAGTACAATGACAAGAGTGGTAAGTAGTCTCAAAGCACTTATCCCACCGCTGCACAACCAATGTAGGAGGCTGGACTGGCTTGTAGTGAGTACCAAGGGGTACTTGCACCTTGCACCAGGCCCAGTTATCCCTTATTAGTGTATAGGGTGTCTAGCAGCTTAGGCTGATAGATAATGGTAGCTTAGCAGAGCAGCTTAGGCTGAACTAGGAGACGTGTGAAGCTACTACAGTACCACTTAGTGTTATATGCACAATATCATAAGAAAACACAATACACAGTTATACTAAAAATAAATGTACTTTATTTTTATGACAATATGCCAAAGTATCTTAGAGTGTACCCTCAGTGAGAGGATAGGAAATATACACAAGATATATATACACAATAGCAAAGATATGCAGTATAGTCTTAGAAAACAGTGCAAACAATGTATAGTTACAATAGGATGCAATGGGGACACATAGGGATAGGGGCAACACAAACCATATACTTCAAAAGTGGAATGCGAACCACGAATGGACCCCAAACCTATGTGACCTTGTAGAGGGTCGCTGGGACTATTAGAAAATAGTGAGAGTTAGAAAAATAACCCTCCCCAAGACCCTGAAAAGTGAGTGCAAAGTGCACTAAAGTTCCCCTAAGGATAAAGAAGTCGTGTTAGAGGAATAATGCAGGAAAGACACAACCAACAATGCAACAACGATGGATTTCCAATCTAGGGTACCTGTGGAATAAGGGGACCAAGTCCAAAAGTCACAAGCAAGTCGGAGATGGGCATATGCCCAGGAAATGCCAGCTGTGGATGCAAAGAAGCTTCTACTGGACAGAAGAAGCTGAGGTTTCTGCAGGAACGAAAAGGGCTAGAGACTTCCCCTTTGGTGGACCGATCCCTCTCGCCGTGGAGAGTCGTGCAGAAGTGTTTTCCCGCCGAAAGAACGCCAACAAGCCTTGCTAGCTGCAAATTGTGCGTTTAGCGTTTTTGGATGCTGCTGTGGCCCAGGAGGGACCAGGAGGTCGCAAATTGGACCAGGAGGTAGAGGGGACGTCGAGCAAGACAAGGAGCTCTCTTAGCAGCAGGTAGCACACGGAGAAGTGCCAGAAACAGGCCCTACGAGGATGCGTGAAACGGTGCTCACCCGAAGTTACACAAAGGAGTCCCACGTCGCCGGAGACCAACTTAGAAAGTCGTGCAATGCAGGTTAGAGTGCCGTGGACCCAGGCTTGGCTGTGCACAAAGGATTTCCGCCGGAAGTGCACAGGGGCCGGAGTAGCTGCAAAAGTCGCGGTTCCCAGCAGTGCAGTCTAGCGAGGTGAGGCAAGGACTTACCTCCACCAAACTTGGACTGAAGAGTCACTGGACTGTGTGGGTCACTTGGACAGAGTTGCTGGATTCGAGGGACCTCGCTCGTCATGCTGAGAGGGGACCCAAGGGACCGGTAATGCAGCTTTTTGGTGCCTGCGGTTGCAGGGGGAAGATTCCGTCGACCCACGGGAGATTTCTTCGGAGCTTCTAGTGCAGAGAGGAGCAAGACTACCCCCACAGCATGCACCACCAGGAACACAGTCGAGAAGGCGGCAGGATCAGCGTTACAGAGTCGCAGTAGTCGTCTTTGCTACTATGTTGCAGGTTTGCAGGCTTCCAGCGCGGTCAGCAGTCGATTCCTTGGCAGAAGGTGAAGAGAGAGATGCAGAGGAACTCGGATGAGCTCTTGCATTCGTTATCTAAAGTTTCCCCAGAGACAGAGACCCTAAATAGCCAGAAAAGAGTGTTTGGCTACCTAGGAGAGAGGATAGGCTAGCAACACCTGAAGGAGCCTATCAGAAGGAGTCTCTGACGTCACCTGGTGGCACTGGCCACTCAGAGCAGTCCAGTGTGCCAGCAGCACCTCTGTTTCCAAGATGGCAGAGGTCTGGAGCACACTGGAGGAGCTCTGGACACCTCCCAGGGGAGGTGCAGGTCAGGGGAGTGGTCATTCCCCTTTCCTTTGTCCAGTTTCGCGCCAGAGCAGGGCTAAGGGGCCCCCTGAACCGGTGTAGACTGGCTTATGCAGAATTGGGCACATCTGTGCCCAAGAAAGCATTTCCAGAGGCTGGGGGAGGCTACTCTTCCCCTGCCTTCACACCATTTTCCAAAGGGAGAGGGTGTAACACCCTCTCTCAGAGGAAGTTCTTTGTTCTGCCATCCTGGGCCAGGCCTGGCTGGACCCCAGGAGGGCAGATGCCTGTCTGAGGGGTTGGCAGCAGCAGCAGCTGCAGTGAAACCCCAGGAAAGGCAGTTTGGCAGTACCAGGGTCTGTGCTACAGACCACTGGGATCATGGGATTGTGCCAACTATGCCAGGATGGCAAAGAGGGGGCAATTCCATGATCATAGACATGTTACATGGCCATATTCGGAGTTACCATTGTGAAGCTACATATAGGTAGTGACCTATATGTAGTGCACGCGTGTAATGGTGTCCCCGCACTCACAAAGTCAGGGAAATTGGCCCTGAACAATGTGGGGGCACCTTGGCTAGTGCCAGGGTGCCCTCACACTAAGTAACTTTGCACCTAACCTTTACCAGGTAAAGGTTAGACATATAGGTGACTTATAAGTTACTTAAGTGCAGTGTAAAATGGCTGTGAAATAACGTGGACGTTATTTCACTCAGGCTGCAGTGGCAGGCCTGTGTAAGAATTGTCAGAGCTCCCTATGGGTGGCAAAAGAAATGCTGCAGCCCATAGGGATCTCCTGGAACCCCAATACCCTGGGTACCTCAGTACCATATACTAGGGAATTATAAGGGTGTTCCAGTAAGCCAATGTAAATTGGTAAAATTAGTCACTAGCCTGTTAGTGACAATTTGGAAAAAAATGAGAGAGCATAACCACTGAGGTTCTGATTAGCAGAGCCTCAGTGAGACAGTTAGTCACTACACAGGTAACACATTCAGGCACACTTATGAGCACTGGGGCCCTGGTGAACAGGGTCCCAGTGACACATACAACTAAAACAACATATATACAGTGAAAAATGGGGGTAACATGCCAGGCAAGATGGTACTTTCCTACACTCAGTGAGACAGTTAGTCATCACACAGGGAACACATACAGGGCCCACTTATGAGCACTTGGGCCCTGGCTGGCAGGGTCCCAGTGACACATACACTAAAAAAACATATATACAGTGAAATATGGGGGTAACATGCCAGGCAAGAAGGTACTTTCCTACACAGAGAGAGCATAAACACTGAGGTTCTGGTTAGCACAGCCTCAGTGATACAGTTAGGCACCACACAGGGAACACATACAGGGCATACATTACGAGCACTGGGGTCCTGCCTAGCAGGATCCTAGTGACACAGGGGCAAAAACAAACATACATACAGTGAAATTGGGGGTAACATGCCAGGCAAGATGGTACTTTCCTACAGCGAGCAGATAACTTGAGGCCTGTAAAGGGTGCATCATCGAAGGTCCAACACATGATGTAGGTTTCCAAATGCATGATGATGTGGAACCAGAGTTCATCGAAACTGAAAGCCCAGGTAACTACTCAATTACTCTGGAACTGTCATGCATAATGTTTTTGTAACTTCTATGACCTATGCTAAATATCTTCTTTCCGATTACAGCCAGTCAACATTTGGATTTGAACGTCCAGGCGTGAGTACCAAGGAAGACCAGGTAATTCTGTAGGCGTTCCAGGTGGGATTAAGGGTCTCTACATAAAGTACGTTCATGATCTACACCTTTGCTTCTGTTACAGGTTTGTCGGACCGAGCAAGTTATAGATTTGAATGGACCGACATGCTTAGAAGCATAAGGACCAGGTAATTATTTGGCAGATACCCCATCTGGGTCACCTGGCACATTATAATATGACAATGTGCTGTAACCCACTGATAACCATCTTTTTTTTTGCTGCAGGCCTCTAAGACAGTACTGTTCATAGATGAGGATGGGCAGACCGGAGTAGCAGCAGAAAGAGCAGGGTATTATTTGCTAGATTTTCCTTATGGTGCAACTGAGACATTGAAACGTTCAGGTGCTTTAATCATTTTTTCCTCTTGTACAGGCATCTTAGACCCTGCCTCACAAATTTGAACAGGCACACGTGAGTAGAAGCAGAAAGGCAAGATAATAATGTAGCAGATTTTCATTGTGGTGCACCTAGTGCAGTGGAATATGACAACCTACTTTAACCACCTTACCCACCTTTTCTTCTGTGGTAGGCATCTCCGACAGCACTACCCATATATTACAAAAAGGCGCATGTGAGTAGAAACAGAAAGACAAGGTAATTCTTTGGTAGATTCCTCTTGTGATGCACCTATTACATTATAAAACTACAACATTCTTCAACCCTTTATTTTATTCTTTTGCAGGCTTCTTAGATAGTGCTAACATTGGTTAGAAAAGGCAGTCGTGACTACAAGCAGAAAGACCAGGTAATTATTTCGTAGTTTTTCCTTGTAGTACATCTGAAGCACTGGAACACAAGCATGTGCTGTAACCATTTTTTTTCTTCTGTTGCAGACATCTTAGACAGTGTTACATCTACAGGCGGGTGTGAGATCAAACAGAAAGGCCCAGGTAATTACGTGCTACATTTTCCAAGAGATAGCTCAGTCTTGTCTGGTAGATTGCATTCAATAGCATAAAACCAACTTTAAATAATGTTCCTCACTTTAAATAATGTCCCTCTTTTTGTTGCAGGCTTTGTGGCACAGTAGGCTCAGACTGATGATTGCCACCAAAATGTTCAAGTACAAAGCTGTGACTTCTGCAGATAGCAGTGCTTCACCACAAAGGAAGAAATACTGTATTGTGTTCGAAGAAGAGTGGCTGAAAGAATTTGTGGAGACAGAGACACAGAAGTCCCGGAGCAAGGTTCACGTACAACTGGGAAAGATATTTCTATACAATCTAGAAGTAGGTCTGATTTGCAAAGTATGTGCAGAAGCTAAGATTGCAGGGGACTTTTCTACTGGGAAGAAATGGAGTGATGGCTGGAATCTGGACTACTTGAAACGCCATTTATATAGCAAAGTTCATGAATCTGCTTTGGTGACACTGAGAAATAAAAGTGCTGCTGCCAGGTTGGGTTTTGGAGTGTACACCATGCTAACCGAAACTGCCAGTGACAGAGCAAACAGACTAGAAGTGGTTGACCGGCAAAGATCTCTACCTGAGGAGATAAAGATTCTCATCAACAGTGTGTTGCTGGCAGTGAAAATTAACTAGTCAGTGTTATCTGTTAAAGACATCCATGACCACGTCGTATGGTATGTGTAGGAAAGTACCATCTTGCCTGGCATGTTACCCCCATATTCCACTGTATATATGTTGTTTTAGTCTATGTGTCACTGGGACCCTGCCAGGCAGGGCTCCAGTGCTCATAAGTATGTGCCCTGTATGTGTTCCCTGTGTGATGCCTAACTGTCTCACTGAGGCTCTGCTAACCAGAACCTCAGTGGTTATGCTCTCTCTACTTTCCAAATTTGTCACTAACAGGCTAGTGACTAAATTTACCAATTCACATTGGCATACTGGTACACCTATATAATTCCCTAGTATATGGTACTGTGGTACCCAGGGTATTGGGATTCCAGGAGATCCCTATGGGCTGCAGCATCTCTTTTGCCACCCATAGGGAGCTCTGACAATTCTTACACTCACCTGCCAGTGCAGCCTGAGTGAAATAACGTCCACGTTATTTCACAGCCATTTACCACTGCACTTAAGTAACTTATAAGTCACCTATATGTCTATCCTTCACCTGGTGAAGGCTGGATGCAAAGTTACTTAGTGTGTGGGCACCCTGGCACTAGCCAAGGTGCCCCCACATCGTTCAGGGCAAATTCTCCGGACTTTGTGAGTGCGGGGACACCATTACACGCGTGCACTGTACATAGGTCACTACCTATGTACAGCCTCACAATCGTAATTCTGGCATTGGAGCGACACTTCCATGATCCTCCGGGTCTCTAGCACAGAACCTGGGTACTGCCAAACTGCCTTTCCGGGGTGCTGCTGCTGCCAACCCCTCAGACAGGTTTCTGCCCAACTGGGGTCCAGGCAGCCCTGGCCCAGCAAGGCAGAACAGAGGACTTCCTCTGAGAGAGGGTGTAACACCCTCTCCCTTTGGAAACAGGTGTGAGGGCTGGGGAGGAGTAGCCTCCCCCAGCCTCTGGAAATGCTCTGATGGGCACAGATGGTGCCCATCTCTGCATAAGCCAGTCTACACCGGTTCAGGGATCCCCCAGCCCTGCTCTGGCACGAAACTGGATAAAGGTAAGGGGAGTGACCACTCCCCTGACCTGCAAATCCCAGGGGAGGTGCCTAGAGCTCCTCCAGTGTGTCCCAGACCTCTGCCATCTTGGAAACAGAAGTGTTTATGGCACACTGGACTGCTCTGAGTGGCCAGTGCCAGCAGGTGACGTCAGAGGTTCCTTCTGATAGGCTCTTAGCTCTCTTGGTAGCCAGTCCTCCTTCCTAGGTTGCCAAACCTCCTTTTCTGGCTATTTAGGGTCTCTGCTTTGGGGATCTCACCAGATAACGAATGCAAGAGCTCACCAGAGTTCCTCTGCATCTCCCTCTTCACCTTCTGCCAAAGGATCGACCGCTGACTGCTGAGGACGCCTGCAAAACCGCAACAAAGTAGCAAGACGACTACTAGCAACCTTGTATCGCTTCATCCTGCTGGCTTTCTCGACTGTTTCCAGGTGGTGCATGCTCTGGGGGTAGCCTGCCTCCTCTCTGCACCAGGAGCTCTGAAGAAATCTCCTGTGGGTCGATGGAATCTTCCCCCTGCAACCGCAGGCAACGAAAGACTGCATCACCGGTCCTCTGGGTCATCTCTCAGCACGACGAGCGTGGTCCCTGGAACTCAGCAACTCTGTCCAAGTGACTCCCACAGTCCAGTGACTCTTCAGTCCAAGTTTGGTGGAGGTAAGTCCTTGCCTCCCCAAGCTACACTGCATTGCTGTGTACTGTGTGATTTGCAGCTGCTCCAGCTCCTGTGCACTCTTCCAGGATTTCCTTCGTGCACAGCCAAGCCTGGGTCCCCGACACTCTAACCTGCAGTGCACAACCTTCTGAGTTGTCCTCCGGCATCGTGGGACTCCCTTTTGTGACTTTGGGTGGACTCCGGTTCACTTTTCTTCTAAGTGCCTGTTCAGGTACTTCTGCGGGTGCTGCCTGCTTCTGTGAGGGCTCCCTACGTTGCTGGGTGCCCCCTCTGTCTCATCTTCCAAGTGGCAACATCCTGCTCCCTCCTGGGCCACAGCAGCACCCAAAAACACTAACCGTGACCCTTGCAGCTAGGAAGGCTTGTTTGCGGTCTTTCTCCGTGGGAACACCTCTGCAAGCTTCTTCACGACGTGGGACATCTGTCCTCCAAAGGGGATGTTTCTAGTCCTCTTCATTCTTGCAGAACTCCAAGCTTCTTCCAACAGGTGGCAGCTTCCTTGCACCTTCAGCTGGCATTTCCTGGGCTCCTGCCCACTCTCGACATTGTCGCGACTATTGGACTTGCTCCCCTTGTCTTACAGGTACTCAGGTCCGGAAATCCACTGTTGTTGCATTGCTGGTGTTTGTTCTTCCTGCAGAATCCCCCTATCACGACTTCTGTGCTCTCTGGGGGTTGTAGGTGCAGTTTACACCTACCTTTCAGGGTCTTGGGGTGGGCTATTTTTCTAACACTCACTGTTTTCTTACAGTCCCAGCGACCCTCTACAAGCTCACATAGGTTTGGGGTCCATTAGTGGTTCGCATTCCACTTTTGGAGTATATGGTTTGTGTTGCCCCTATACCTATGTGCTCCTATTGCAATCTACTGTAATTTTACATTGCTTGCATTACTTCCTTTTGCTATTATCTGCATAATTTTGGTTTGTGTACATATCTCTTGTGTATATAACTTATCCTCATAGTGAGGGTACTCACTGAGATACTTTTGGCATATTGTCATAAAAATAAAGTACCTTTATTTTTAGTACTTTTGTGTATAGTGTTTTCTTATGATATTGTGCATATGACACCAGTGGTATAGTAGGAGCTTTACATGTCTCCTAGTTCAGCCTAAGCTGCTTTGCCATAGCTACCTTATATCTGCCTAAGCTGCTAGAAACACCTCTTCTACACTAATAAGGGATAACTGGACCTGGCACAAGGTGTAAGTACCTCTGGTACCCACTACAAGCCAGGCCAGCCTCCTACAGTATGTGAAGATACCAAAAAACTTGAGGACAAGAACTATGCCTTTGAGTGTTTGGAGGCCATCAACAGCGTGATACGCTCTGACTTCATGGCAGAACTTCGCAATACTTGGTATCACACATTGATAATTGATGAGAGCGCAGATATTTTAGTTACAAAAATGCTCATCCTCTACTTCACGTTCCGATCTGTAACATCAACAGAGCACAAAACAGTGTTTGGGGGAATTGTAACTCTGAGTGCATGCAATGCGGAGGTTATCACTATAGCTGTAAAAGACTTCTACACTGCCAATAAACTGGATCTTATGAAAATGGTCATGTGTACATCGGATGGTGCATTAGTGATGCTGGAAAAGAACAGTGGTGTTGCTACTCACCTCAAACAATCCATTCCCCATCTAGTTGAAAAGCACTGTGTTGTGCACAGAGAAGATTTGGGAGTTGATGGTGCCTGGAAAAAAGTGCTGATGATCAGGGAAATGGAAACATTACTGAGGACTGTCTACACTCTGTTCTCCCGCTCACCTTTAAGGAAGTCGAAGCTGGATGAAATTGCTTTGGTCACTGAATGTGAAGGGGTCTCCTTTCGGCCACTCAATGAGGTGCGGTGGCTTTCAAGGCATTTTGCTGTTGGTGCACTCTTGCGTAATTATGAGGCTGCTCTAAAATACTTTGATCATGAAAGAGTTGAGGAGAATGACCCAATTGCTAAATATTGCTACAAAAATCTATCTGACTCAAACTACCACAATTCCTTTGCAGCACTAAATGACATTCTGGGTGAACTTGAATCTTTGTGCAAGTTGTTTCAGAAAAGCTCTTTGACCACCGTTGAAGCTGTCCAGTATGCAAGAGCAAAAATTACCCAAATAAAGGAACAATACTTGGGCGACACTGTCTTTTGGAGCAACACAGTAAGAGATCTGGGGCCAGATGTAGCAAAGGTTTGCGAGTCGCAAATGGCCCGAATCGCTATTTGCGACTGCGCAAAATCGGAAATGGGATGCAAAAATCCCATTTCCGACTCGCAAAAAGCGATGCGAGCCGTTACCGACTCGCAAAATGTGCGACCCCATTTTGCGACCCGCAAATAGGAAGTCGCAATTTGCGAGTCGCAAACCATATGCAATTGCAACTCGCAAATTGCGACTAGTCGCAAAAAGCCCAGTTTGCATGTCCCATTTACCACTAACTCAGAGCAGGTGGTAATCATTACCAAAGTATAAAAAGAGACCCAGAAGGCATCTGGGTTACTCAAGATGGCGGAGATATACCTGATAGCAGTGAGGAGGAGAGTCCACGCAGCCCAGCAGAGGAGGAGGAGGAGCCAGAGACAGGAGAAGATTTACAGAACAAGGCAGACTCTTTTTCAGCAAACTGAGGAGGAAATCTGTGACAAATACCGACTTAGCAGCGCAGCTATACTTGAATTAATTGAATTACTCAAACCACAGCTAGAACGCCAGATTCTGCGCGGCTGCGCCATCCCTACGCATGTGCAAGTGCTATGCTCACTGCACCTCTTGGCCTCGGGGAGCTATCAGAGGGTCATTGCTGTGGCAGGTGGGGTATCTCAAAGTGCACTATCAAGGTTCCTCAGGGCATTCCTAGATGCCATACTCACACACATGTCTCACTTCATATACCTACCCAGGAATGAGGCAGAAATTAACAGCACCAAGCTGGACTTTTACCGGATTGCCAACTTTCCCCATGTCATAGGGTGTGTAGATGGGACACATATTCAAATATGCCCCCCTGCAAATCTGGAATATCTTTTCCGCAACAGAAAGTGTACCCACTCACTCAATATTCAGGTTGTTTGTGACACCCATTATGTCATCACTGACATTGTCGCAAAATTTCCAGGCAGTACCCATGACTCCTACATTTTTAGGCACAGTGGGATACACCAACGCCTGGAACGTGGGGAGTTTGGAGACGGATACCTCCTAGGTACAGCTGCATACACCTCGTAGACATACACACAGATCAATGTGCACACCAACCAAGACTTTCTAACAGTGTACTGTTTGTGCCCAACAGGTGACAGTGCATATGCACTACGGCCATGGATAATGACTCCGTTCTTAACACCCAGCAATGAATGCGAGTGGCGATACAACAGTGCACATAAGAGGACCAGGAACCTGATTGAACGCACCTTCGAATTGCTGAAAGCAAGGTTCAGATGCCTCCACCGCAGTGGAGGTGCCCTCCAGTATACCCCCATTACAGCATTCAAAATTGTTGTCGCATGCGCCATCCTGCACAATATTGCCACCTGACGTGGGCTACCTCTCACCCCTGCAGACCCAGATTCTGAGGATGAAGAGCAGGAGCAACCACATCGCCATCATGGGGATCGGAGCATCGCAAATCAAGGCAGACTGAGACGGCAACACATCGCAACCCAATACTTTGGAAGGTACGTGTCAACTTCAACCATACTCACCTATTGACCAAAAACTCCATTTGTTAAGTGGAACAAAAAACTATTTAATATGTGCAGAAATTGAACTATTTACAATGACAAACTGTTCAGGGACTTCAAAAAGCCAACCATGCATGGGGCACATTGCCGTCATGTGCTCCAACATCAGGGACAGGGTTTAGTCTATGACCTACGGCGGCCTCTGCCAGCCTGGCTGGTCCCAGGTTGTTCTGCAGTGCTCTGCCTGGTACTCCCACTCCGGAGCACCCTAGTGTCACCAGCAGAGACACTGCTCACAGTGGAGCCCTCTTAGCTGTCCTGTGGGGTGTCCCCTGTACCCCTGGACACATGCTGTGCCTCCATTAGATCGATCACATGGGTGATCCGGCCCAGGCTTCTTGCCACATCCCCTGAAAAGTGGCCCATTTCCACTTGGAGGACGACTGTCCTTCTTGACAGGCCAGTGGTGTTGACTGCCAGTCTGCCAATTGATGAGGCCATCCTGTCCAGCCTCTGGAGCAGCTGGCAGTCCCTGCGCCACCCACCCTTGCTCTGTGACAGTAGTCCAGCCACCAGTTCCCGCATGGACAGGGCTAGGTCCCCAGTGTTGTTTCCTATGACGTCCAATTGTGCATGGAGCTGCTGCATGCTGGTCTCATTGCTCCTTACAAAGCGGTGCAGAACCCCACTAATTCTCCCTAACATTTGGTTCTGCAGGCGCTGACCACGTAGCAGTTGTGCCTCGGTCATGGTGGTGGATGGACGCCCGGACTCAGCCTGCAGCCCTGCTCTCCTCAGCCTGCGTCACCTGCGCAGCGGTGGATGCCCTGTGAGCTGTACCGTGGCACTCCTGGCTGTTGCTGGCGCAGCCTCTGGAACCACTGTTGCAGCAGGTGTAGTCATCAAGGGGATGGTGTTGGTGGTGCAGGTGGGAGTGGTGGCAGCTCCTGTGCTTTCCTCATGGGGCTGGCTGACTCTTGGCACCTGGCTGCTGTGGCTTGTGGTGGTGTCTTGTGGGAGACCTGTGGGACATGGGGAACAGACTGTCAGTGTCTACTATCTGTTGCACACTTCCTAATAAACATTTGCCTATTGACTGCCTACTTGACTACATTGCCCATAATGCATCATTCTGGTGTTTGCTACCCTGAAATGGAGCTATCCAGGTTGTGCATGCCCCTGTGTACATGGTGGGTGGGGGTATGGCATTGATGGGGTACAGGCATATCACATGGTACTCACCGGTTGATGTTGTAGGCTCAGAGGTGTCCAGATCTCCGAATCCTGTAACTGCCTCCTGCTCCAGGGTCTCCTCCACCCTTTCCTCCAGGGGTGTGGTTGGTGGTACGGATGATGGTCCCCCGCCTGTGCCTCTCATCTCCCGGAGCCTTTCTGACACCCTTTCCTTGGTCCGGGAGCGGAGGTCATACCACCTCTTCTTGATCTCATCCACACTCCTGTGGCTGACCCCCAGGGAGTTCACTTTTTCCTGAATTTCCAGCCAGAGTTGTTTTTTAGTTGAGTCTGGCACATTGAGGGCTGCCTTCCCAAAAAGATCATCATAGTGCTGACAGCATTCCTCTGTCAGCACCTCCAGCTCCTTCTCAGAAAATTTTAATTTCCTCTTTCTGGGTGTTTCTGCCATTGTAGCTGCTGTTCCTCCTGTTGGCTGTTCAGCAGTTTAAAATGGGTGTGGTCCTCCCTCCTCCCAGGTGTATTAGTAAACTTCCTGGCTGTGATGTCATTATCATGTGCCAGGAAGTGTTTCCAGAGTGTTCTGGAGTGGTTTCTGAAGTGTTCTGCAGCACCTGCAATCAATTTACATGGTACTCGCAATTTGCAACACCCACTCGCAAATTGGGTGTCCGTTTTTTGCGCGGTCGCAAACAGCGACCTCGCAGACAGCGGACTCGCTATCTGCGTTGCGACTCCGGGTGCGAGTCGCAATTTGTCCACGGAAATTGTACCTGCATTCCTATTAGCGACACGCAATTTGCGAGTTGCACATGCTCGCAAATTGCGAGTCGCTAATTTTTTTGTACCTACATCTGGCCCCTGATGGCTTTGTCCAGAGAGGACAGAGAGTATGATCGTGAGCTGATGTTATCTTTCATTAAACTTCTTTGTGAGCACCTGGAAAGAAGGTTCCCAGAAGATAAAATGAAGGAATGGACAATCTTTGATTTCCATACAGTAACAACTCAATCACATTTTGATTTTGGGACTGAGAATGTACAAAGACTTGTTGAAAAGTATAAGAAGGTCTTGGTCCTGGGTGATTGCGACACCACTGATGATGTTGTTCGGCAGTACAGAGATTATAAATATGTGGTGGCAGCGCATTTAAAAAACGGATTGCTTAGGACCTTTCAAGACATGGTGAATTTCACTCTGCGGAATGCTGCACAGTATAGTGTTGTATTTCAGCTTGTTGATGTCTGTGCAACTTTCCAGGCTTCAAGTACAGACTGCGAACGAGGATTCAGCCTTATGAACTCAATCAAGTCCAAATGAAGAAACAGACTAGAGGAGAGTCACCTAGATATGCTTATGAGGACAAAGGCTTACCTCTCAAATGGGAAAGTTGACTTAGACTGAGTTTATTAGCACTGGAAGAATGGCAAGGACCGGCGAGAAAAACAAACATGTCACACATCTAATGTTGGCACCTGACTTGTCTAAACTCTAATGCGGCTCCTCCAACAGTCCATGTGTGGGTGGGGTAGGAACATTTTTCAGACTGTATCTTGGCAGGGGCATGATGGCATTTATCAGCAGTGTGTTCATCAAATTGTAAATGTTAACTAATTGTACAACTGGCTGTATTTGATGTGCAGTGCCCTCTGCAGCACTCTGAGAATATTCATTAAAGTTTCATAATGGTTCAACCTCCTGATTTCTGTTTTCTCTAACTGGGGTGTAGGTGGCACTTAACAGATCATGTCCTTGGGGTGTGCAACCAGGTCACAAAACTGCCTTAATGCCCTATTGCATGGAGCAATGTTTATACAAATATCCCTTTTTTGCTTTAGTGGCATGGAGAGGCTAATGCCAAAGATGTTGGTAGTTATGCGCTGCACTCGCATGAATGGTCAATTTCTTGGCGCACGTATCCTTGGCTGTAGCGCAAAAAGACCTCACACTGCCGCACACAGTGGAAAAAAATGAGAGGGATCACTGCTCCTGGGGTCGGAGCAGCTCAGTCCCAGGAAGGCAGAACAAAGCATTTCCTTTGGGAGCAGGGTGTTACACTCTCTCCCTTTGGAAATAGGTGTTAAAGGCTGGGGAGGGGTAGCCTCCCCCAGCCTCTGGAAATGCTTTGAGGGGCACAGATGGTGCCCTCCTTCGATAAGCCAGTCTACATCGGTTCAGGGCCCCCCAGTCCCTGCTCTGGCACGAAACTGGACAAAGGAAAGGGGAGTGACCACTCCCCTATCCATCACCATCCCAGGGGTGGTGCCCAGAGCTCCTCCACTGTGTCCCAGACTTCAGCTATCTCGTTTTCCAAGGTGTAGGGACACTCTGGAGGCCTCTGAATGGCCAGTGCCAGCAGGTGACGTCAGAGACCCCTCCTGATAGGTCCATACCTGATAAGGTAACCAATCCCCCTCTCAGGGCTATTTAGGGTCTCTCCTGTGGGTTTCTCTTCAGATTCTACTTGCAAGTTTCCATCAGGAATCCTCTGCAACTACTACTTCATCCTCTGACCTCGGATCGACCACAGACTGCTCCAGGAACTGCTGTAACAGCAACAAAGTATCCAGAATGGCTACTTTTCCTCTGCAACTTCAGCTCCAGCCAGCAACTGCAAATGTTTCCATGGTGTGCATCCTCTCGGGACTCCCTGTCTTCTCACTGCACCAGAAAGAAGGATCAAAGAAATCTTCTGTGGAGTGACAGGGTCACTACCCTGCTCACGCAGGCACCTTCTAAGTCGAGGATGGTTCTCTTGGAATCCTCTGCTGGCAAAGAGCGTACTCCTTAGAAAACAGGTGGTGGACCCCTTCGAATCAGACTGTCCTAAGGTCCTGCTGTCCCAATTTGGAGGCAGTAAGAGCTTGCCTTCCCTGAGTATGACAGTACCCCTGTGCACCACGTCTTCTTCACCTCCTGAGGCCTCTGTGCACTATTCGCAAAATTCCTTCATACACAGCCTGGCCTAGGTCCCCAGCACTCCATTCTGCAAAGCAAAGCTTGCTGAGTTGACATCCCGTGGCGTGGGACCAACCGCATTTTGCACAACCTTTGTCCCCGTGTCCTGGGACTCCCGTGGGACTGGCCAACTGAGGGCTCACTGAAGTGCTGAATCCCTCTTTTTCCTCACACAGAGTTGAGGCCCCCAGGTTCCCCCTGGCTCCAGACAGCGCCACTTTGACGCAAAACACGACTTTGCAGGAACCAAGGCTTGTTGTATGAATCCTGTGCCAAAACTCGCCTGCATCCAACATCTCTTCGTGTGACATCCATTTCATCATGCAGGAATCCTCTGACATCTTCCTTGGGTGCATTTCTGCAGTCTTCGTCCAACCGGGGACTTTTCTTTTGCACACTCTTCTGGTTTAGAAGGGGCTCCTGTCCTTCCTGGAACTTCTTCCGACTTCTGGACTTGGTCTCCTTCCTTTGCAGGTCTTCAGGACCAGGAATCAACAATTTGTTCTTTGCAGTCTTGCTTGGTTCTTGCAATAACTCTAATTATGACTTGTAGTGTGTCCTAAGGAAACTTGCAGTACTTTACTCTGACTTTTCTGGGCTCTGGGGTGGTATAGTACTTACCTTTGCTGGATTCTTACTCTCCCAGCGATTCCCTACCCACTACACTTGTCTAAGGGGGGAATTTGTGATTCACATACCACTTTCTTAGTATATGGTTTGTGTTGCCCCTAGACCTATTTTCTCCCGTTGAATTCTATTGCATTTCCTATTGTTTGTACTATCCTATGTCTAATTACTTACCTTATTTTGGTGTCTGTATTGTGTATAATACTTACCTCCAGAAGGAGTATTGCCTCTAAGATATTTTTGGCCTGATGTCACCCAAATAAACTACCTTTATTTTTGGTAACACTGAGTATTGTCTTTACTTGTGTATAAGTACTGTGTAACTATAAGTGGTATTGCGGGAGCTTTGCATGTCTCCTAGTTCAGCCTAAGATGCTCTGCTATAGCTACCTCTACCAGCCTAAGCTGCTAGAACACTTCTTCTTTTCACTAATAAGGGATAACTGGACCTGGTGTAAGGTATAAGTACCCAAGGTACCCACTACAAATCAGGCAAGCCTCCTACACTCAGACCCACTCTTCAGTTCACTACTGGTCCTGTGGAAGGACTCACAGAGGAATGACTGCTGCTGTGACCTGCTGGATATTCTGCTAGACTGCTGCTGTACCTGGAGGGACTGCTTAGCTGCCTGGAGCCCACCCTGAATCTTGAGAGGCCGGCCCAGCTGTGGAGCCCTGCATCTTTACCTACACCCAGGACTTCCAGAAGTGACTCCAAGGGCTAGTTTTCCTAGCCTCCTGTTCAGAGCCACATGGACATAACAGGCTCCAACCATCTTGAACCCGCACCTTGACCCAGCCTGAGTGAATCTTTAACTCTCAAGAGGTCTCCATCCACTCCTGGACCCTTGGCTGTGGTGTTCCAGGTACCTAAGAGGCCTTTTTCCAAAACTGAGGACTTGCTATTTTAAACCTTAAACTTTGAAAATTAATAACTCCAGTTTCACTAATTACATTATTATGGTTTTGGTGTCAAGTAATTTAATAAAATGTTCTCTATTTTTTAAAAGTGGTTTGGATTTTTTCTTGTTTTGTGTTTTCACTTCATTACCATTTCTGTGCTGCCTATATGTGTTAGCCATTGTCTCTAAGTTTAGCCTGACTGCTTTTCCTGCCAACGTACCCAGTGTTAAGCACAGGTTAATTTAGTGACTTTTTATGGTTCACCCTGCAAGGGATTGTGGCTGTTGCTTGACCAGGGCTCACACCCCGATCAGCAAAAAACTCAATTTCTCACACTGATGTTACAAACATTAAGATAAGGAGAGGTTCATGCATCCCATAAGTAAATGAAGTATGAACATGAGAGACTTGCCTCTTCTGCTGGTGACCTCTCAAGAATTTGATTAATTGCTTTTTGTGCTTCCAGTCCCTAAAAAAAGGCAGATAATTAAAAAAGATGAACATGGACAAAACGTAATACCAAAGTTTTTACGCATCAAAGCAATGGAATAAAAATAAGTTTATGCAACTGTTGGGTACTGGATTTTTTAATTTGCCCATTACTTAATCTCATGTACTATAAAATTGCTTTTTTAGGTGTAGTCAAAATACACATGGGTCCTTATGTGAGGGATCTATGTAAGTCATACACAAATCATGATAGTAAGTAAGAAATAAAATCACTGCTCACCGTTATTCTCCATCGTGGGACTCTCGATTGACATTATTATATGATTAGTTTGAAGACACATGTTAAGAATTTCATGTTTTATATAAAAATGCTGATAAATGCAGAAACCTACACAAAGCAATAACAAATTGAAAACCTGATGAAAATTAGGAAGCTGGGACCAGATAGGTAGCAGGAGGGTGAAGTATGTGTTAAAATTGGCTCTGAACACCCAGTGTGTCAATTTAATTGCTCAAAGTAAGGGTCAGGCCAAGATTAAAAATAAATAAAGGAGTACTTGTGGGGAGTGATGTCCCCTGTACTCCTAAAAAGGGGAAAGGAGGAGATGTGCTCTATCCTAACACTAGAAGGTCGACATGTTTCGCGCCTGTGCGGTCAGAAATTGATCCAATGGCGCTTCATCAGGACCGTAAATTGTAACTTCTCCTTGAAAAACAAAACAAAACGGTAAGTGCTGGAAGGTCACTTACAGTCCATAGACTAGTTGTCACAGTCAGTCGATTGGTGGGTCGCCCTCCTTTTCTTTCCTTGTCAGCACGTACTGCAGACTCCACTGGATCTGCAATACAACTTTCGGTCTAGTGCCACCACCATTTGTGTGGTGGCCCGTCCGATGTTGCAGTGCCGGTCTGACGAGGAGTTAGCCCGATGATGATGCTTAGCGTCTTATTTTGATGCTTGAGGGCACTCCTACTATATTACTGACACTTTTTTCGTCCTCATTGACAGATTTCTCTGGAACAGTGTACTCTTTTCATTTATAGGTTCAAAGTGTGAGTGACTGTAGGAAAGTACCCTCTTTCTTGGCATGGTTACCCTCATTTTCTGCCTGTTGTCAGTGTGTTTGACTGTGTTAACGAGGACTCAGGGATTATGCTCTCTCCCTTTACATCTGGTTGCTTGGACCACACACACCTCACATTTGGCATACTGGTGCCCTCATATATGTCCCTACTATATATTACCCAGGGCATTGGGGCACCAAGGGTCCCCCATGGGCTGCAGCATCTATTATGCCACCCATAGGAGCCCATGCAAAGTCTGTTTGCAGGTCTGCCATTGCAGCCTACGAGAATGGGTGCATGCACGCTTTTCACTACAGGTCACTGCACCAGGTCACTATAAGTCACCCCTATGGTTTGCCCTCCTAGCCCAGAGGGCAGGGTGCAGGCACCTGTGTGTGAGGGCACCACTGCATGAGGAGAGGTGCACCCACAAAATCCAGCCCCAATTTCATGGACTTCCTGAGTGCGGGGCGACATTTTACGCATGTTCTGGACATAGGTCACTACCTATGTCCAGCTACATAATGGTAACTCCGAACCTAGGCATGTTTGGTATCAAACATGTCGGAATCATCCTCCAATATTGTTGCCGGAATTGGAAGTATAATTCCCTGCACTCGGGGGCTCGTAGAGGACCCCCAGCATTGCTCCTACCAGCTTTCTGGGGTTTTGTGAGCAGTCCAAGCTGCGGCCACCCCTCAGACATGTTTCTGCCCTCCTGCTACTTGTTCAGCTGAAGCCCAGGAAGGCAGAATAAAGGATTTCCTCTGGGAGAGGGGGGTAACGACCTCTCCCTTTGGAAATATGAGTTTCATGGCTTTGGAGGGGTAGCCTCCCCAAGCCACTGGAATGCTTCCTTGATTCTGCTATCTTGAAACCAAGGTGGGCAGAGGCCCCTCGAAGCATCTGAGTGGGCAGGTCAGGCAGGCGATGTCAGAACTTCCTCCTGATAGGTGGTCACCTGGCTAGGTGGGCAATCCCCCTTCCAGGCCTATATAGGGTCTCCCTGTCAGGTGGGTCCTCTCATTCGGTGAAGGAAGCTGGCCTGCTGTGTGGTGGGAACCTAAGGTATTTACACCTTATAACAGGTCCCGGTATCCCCTACTAGTGTAGTATAGGCAGTGTCTAGAAGCCAGGCTCTCTAGAGGTAGCTGTGGATGAGCAGCCAACGCTTATCTAGGAGACATGCAAAGCTCATACAATAGCACTGTATTCACACAGCACTTACACACATGAATGAAACAATCAGTGTTCCCAAAATAAAGGTACTTTATTTTAGTGACACAATACCAGAAAGTGCTAGAGAGGCAACCCTCCAATAGGAGGTAAGTAACAGACTAGGGCCCATATTTATACATTTTTAGTGCCGCATTTACGTCATTTTTTATGCCAAAGCAGCACAAACTTGCAAAATACAATTGTGCTTTGTAAGTTTGCACCATTTTTGCGTCAAAAAGCGGCACTAAAAAGTATAAATATGGCCCTAGATATGTACACTGATTATCAGCAGCAGCATAGAAAGTGATAGAAAACAGTGCAAATGGAAATAGACAATAGTGACCCTACGGGGAGCCCAAACCATATACTAAAAAATGGAATCCAAATACCGGACTCCCACCTGGGTAAGTGGAATGTGTAGAGGGGAGCTGGGGGTAGAAGGAAACTCCAAAGATATGTACCACAGTGCTCTCTAGTGACCTGTAGGAAAGGAGTAAGTTACTGGATTTTCCCCAAACCACCCATCAAGAAGAAAAAGAAGAAAATGCAACCAGTGGTGGATTCTTGAAGGAGAAGGCCTGTGGAAGCAGGGGACCAAATCCAGAAGACACAGAAGAGTCCAGAGGGGGCAGGAGCCCCTACCCACCAGTCTAGTATTTCAGGAGTTTGTCGTCGGTGATGTGAAGGTCAGCACTACAGCCTTGGAGTCGGTGAAGAGTTCCTGAGGGATGCAGATGATGTCCCACGCTGGAAGAAGAATTGCAGTCGGGTTCTGGTGCAAGGATTCCCCCAACAAGCCTTGGGAAAGGCAAATGTCGTGGTTGGCATTAAGTGGAGCTGCAGGGGACCAGCAAGGCCCAGGAGGGGGAGTCACAAGGGTCCCTCAGTGACACAGAGAGCCCATAGGAGCAGAGGCAGCACCCACAGGAATCCCACAGGATAGGGGCACAGGAGTCACAGAAAAGCCCACACAGCATGACTGGAGAAGGGTTCCATGCCGCAGGAGCCCCATGCAGAGGGCTGTGTGTTGCAAGAAGGGGTACTGGGGACTGCAGCTACACATAGCCTGAAGGTCCCTTGGAAGGGATGCCAACAAGTCTTGGTAGCTGCAAGAGACGCAGTGAATGGGGGTACTGTCCTGCGTGGGAAGGCATAGGCTTACCTCCACCAAAGTTGGACAGCTGGCAGAGAGGAGCAGGAGGACTACTCCGGACCACCACCCGTGATGCAGGAACCACGCAGCCCAAGTTGAGAGGATATCCATGCAGCGGTCGTCGTAGTAGGTGCCTACAGATGCAGGGGAGTGACTTCTCATGCAGACCGAAGACTTGCCGTCCACAGCGTATTCAGAGGTAGAAACATGTTGCAGAAGCTGGAAGGAGCCTTCATCAGGGATGCAGATTGTCAGTTTCCGTGGCTAGAATTCGAAGTAGAGGTTGCAGAGGAGTCCTGCTGGAATCTTACAAGCCAAATCTGAGGACCCACTCAAGAGAGAGACCCTAAATAGCCCTGAACGGGGGATTGGTCACCCAGCCAGGTGACCACCTATCAGGAGGGGGCTCTGATGTCACCTGCCTGACCTGACCACTCAGATGCTCCCAGAGGTTCCTGCCAATCTTGGATTCAAGATGGCAGATAGTAAAGACCCTCTGGAGGAGCTCTGGGCATCTCCCCTGGAGTGGTGATGGACAGGGAAAAAGTCACTCCCCTTTCCATTGTCCAGTTTCGTGCCAGAGCAGGGACTGGAGGTCCCTGAACTAGTGTAGACTGGTTTATGCATGGAAGGCACCAAATGTGCCCTTCAAAGCATACCAGGGCTTGGGAAGACTACCCCTCCCAAGCCATGTAATACCTATTTCCAAAGGGAGAGGGTGTTACCCCCCCCCCGTCCCAGAGGAAATCCTTTGTTCTGCCTTCCTGGGCTTGAGGTGGTCAAGCAGCAGGAGGGCAGAAACCTGTCTGGGGAGTGAAAGCAGCTTGGGCTGCCTGGAAAAACCCAGAAGGCTGGTAGGAGCAATGCTGGGGGTCCTCTAAGGAGCCCCCAGAGTGCATGTAATCATACTTCCAATACTGGCAACAGTATTGGGGTATCATACCAACATTTTAGATACCAAACATGCCTAGGTTCGGAGTCACCATTATGTAGCTAGACATAGGAAGTGACCTATGTCCAGTACACGCATAAAATGGCGTCCACGTACTCACAAAGTCCAGGAAAATGGAACTGGAGTTTGTGGGGGCTCCTCTACTAGTGCAGGGGTGCCAAAACACACAGGTACTTGCACCCTGCCCTCTGGGTTACGAGGGCCTGCCGTAGGAGTGCCATACAGTGAGCTGGTGCAGTGAAATGTAGTGAACAAGAGTGCATGCACTCTTTCACGCAGGCTGCAATGGCAGGCCTGCAGAACACTTTGGCACCCCATGGGTGGCATAATATATGCTGCAGCCCATGGGTATCCCCCTGGCACCCAATGCCCTGGGTACCTGGGCACGATACACTAGGGAATTACATTGTGGCAGCAGTATGCCAAATGTGGGGTGTAAGTAACAAAGTTACCAAGTTAGAAGGGAGAGAGCATAATTACTGGCATTCTGGTTAGTAGGATCACAGTGAACTCAGTCAAACACACTGACAACAGGCAGATAATGGAGGTAACCATTCCAAGAAACAGGGTACTTTCCTACATTCGGCTTGCAAGATTCCAGCAGGGCCCCTCTGCAACCTCTACTTCGACTTCTGGCCACTGGAACTGTGACTGGACCCTTCAGGAACTGACAATCTGAATCCACGATGAAGACTCTGCTTGCAACATTGTTTCCACGGCTCCTTCCACCTTCTGCCACCTTTCCTTGGCTGTGCATCATCTGAGGGTAGCAAGTCTTCAGTCTGTACGAGAAGATAGAAGGAATCTCCCTTGGAATGAAGGAGTCACTCCCCTGCATCCGCAGACACCAAGAGCAACGACGACCAGCTAAGTGGATCTCCTCTCATCCTACACTGTGTGGATCCTGCATCATGGGTGGGGGTCTGGAGCAGTCCCCTTGGTCCTCTCTGCCAGCTGTTCAACTTTGATAGAGGTAAGCCCTTGCCTTCCCACGCAGTACAGTACCCTTGTGCACTGCATCTCTTGCAGCTACAAAGGCTTTTTGGCATCTCCTCCAATGGGTCTTCAGGTTCCAGGTAGCCCCAGCACTCTTCCCTGCATCGCACAACCCTCTGCGTGCTTCTCCTGCGACATACGACCCTTCTTCAGATGTGCTGTGTAGACTCCTCTGCGTCTCCTCGGTCCTCTACCAGTGGGTCTCATGTGGAGGCTGTCTTTTTTTCTGTGGCTTCTATGTATCACTGAGGGTCCCCTGAGACTCTCCCCCCTCTGCCCCCCGTAGGTTGAGTCCTCCTGGACCTTGCTGGTCCCCGGCAGCTCCACTTTTCTGTTACCGTGACTTGTCTCTTTGCGAAGGCTTGTTGGTGTTTCCACACTACAGACAGACTGCAATCTTCCATCCGGCGTTGGACATCGACTGCATCCTCTAGGAACTCCTCACTGACTCCGGGGTCGCATTGCTGACCGTCTTCATCCTGCCGTCGACCAACTCCTGTAACCACAGATGGGTGGGTAGTGGCTCCTGCCACCACTGGACATTCCTGCGACTTCTGGACTTGGTCCCCTTCTTTTTCAGGTCTTCCTCTACAGGAATCCACCACTGATTTCTTGAAGTCTTGTCTGGGTATTGCATTATCTTCTTTTTAGTTCTTGTGGGTGGTTTGGGGAAAATCCAGTAACTTACTCCTTTCTTCCTGGTCGCTGGGTGGCACTGTGGTACTTGCCTTTTGGGTTTCCTAGTTCCCCAAACTCCCATCAACACATTCCAGTTACCTAGGTGGGGGTTTTACATTCGCATTCCAATTTTTAGAATATAGTTTGGGATTCCCTTAGGGTCACTATTGTCTATTGCTATTTGCACTGTTTTCTATCACTTTCTATGCCTACTGCTGATAACTAGTGTACATATCTAGTGTGTTACTTACCTCCTATTGGAGGGTTACCTCTCTAGTACTTTTTGGTAATAGTGTCACTAAAATAAAGTACCATTATTTTTGTAACACTGAGGGGCATATTTATACTTTTTGGTGTAAAACTGCAATAACGCAGTTTTGCATCAAAATGTTTTGCACCAGCTTGCACCATTCTTGAGCGCCAGCCAGGCACCATATTTATGGAATGGTGCAAGCCAGCGCAAATGGTAGGCTAGTGTAAAAAAAATGACGTTAGCCGGGTGGGGGTGGCGGTATGCGAGAAGGGGGTTTTGACCAAAAAATGACATTAGGCGGGTTAGAGTAAAAAAATGACTCTAACCAGCCTAGCGTCATTTTCTGATGCAAAACCATTCATACCACATGACTCATGTCTTAGAAAAGACAGGAGTCATGCCCACCACCCCAATAGGCAGCACAGGGGACCAGGGTCCCCTGGGCATGGCCATTGCACCCTGTGCCATGTAGGGGGCCCTTTTCAGGGCCCCCAATAGCACTTCAAAAAATATATATATACTTACCTGTGCTTACCTGGGATGGGGTCCCCCATCCCCAGCTGTCCCTCTGGTGTGGGTGGGGGTGTCCCAAGGGCCTGAGGAGGGCACCTGTGGGCTTATTTCATGGTGTTCCACCAAAGAAATAGGTCCACAGGTCCCCTAACAGCAGCCCTGACCCAGGCATTATATAATGTTGCAAAGCAAGCTTTGCACCATTATTTGACCCCTCTCCCCCACATGCGTGAGTTTAGCACAGGGGATAAATATGGCACTAAGGTCATAGAGTCATTTTTTGCACTGGAACGCCTACCTTGCATCTCATTCACGCAAGGTAGGTTTCCACATCCAAAAAATGACTTCAACTCCATAACTTTGGCAAAGTATAAATATGGAGTTAGTTTTTCTTGAATTTGCGTTAAAAAAAATGACCCAAATTCGGTGCAAAACAGGTATAAATATGTCCCTGAGTGTTTTCCTTCATATGTGTAAGTGCTGTGTGACTACAGTGGAATTGCATGAGCTTTGCACGTCTCCTAGATAAGCCTTGGCTGCTCATCCACAGCTACCTCTAGAGAGCCTGGCTTCTAGACACTGCCTACACTACACTATTAGGGGATACCTGGAGCTGGTATAAGATGTAAGTACCTTAGGTATCCACCACACACCAGGCCAGCTTCCTACAACCCGTCTTTTCAACAGTTGTGTGTGGTCCACTCCATTTGTCTTGGAGTGCTCTTGGAGTCACAGGCTCTAGCACCCACACTTTCTGCTCTGGCTGGTAAACAGTCACCACAACATTTTGGTCATACCACCGCTTTTGAAGTTCTTGGCTGGCCTCAAAGTTGTTAGTGACCTTCTTCATGTACTCAGCCGTACATAACTGCAGGCCTAGTGCATAGTCCACAATGTCTTGTTTGGGAGGTTGAGAAGCAAGAGGAGCCCTACCTTGATGCCCAAAAGGAAGCTCAAATGGACTGTAGCCGACTCTCTTCTGTGGAACCTCCCTGTAGGCAAATAGAAGGCAAGATAGAAAGGACATCCCATCTGTGAGAAAGTACCCTCTTTCTAGCCTTGTTACCCCCACTTTTGGCCTGTTGTGAGTATATGTCAGGGTGTTTTCGCTGTCTCACTGGGATCCTGCTAGCCAGGGCCCAGTGCTCATAGTGAAAACCCTATGTTGTCAGCATGTTTGTTATGTGTCACTGGGACCCTGCTAGCAAGGACCCCAGTGCTCATAAGTTTGTGGCCTATATGTATGTGTTCCCTGTGTGATGCCTAACTGTCTCACTGAGGCTCTGCTAACCAGAACCTCAGTGGTTATGCTCTCTCTGCTTTCCAAATTTGTCACTAACAGGCTAGTGACCAATTTCTCCAATTTACATTGGCATACTGGTAAACCCATATAATTCCCTAGTATATGGTACTGAGGTACCCAGGGTATTGGGGTTCCAGGAGATCCCTATGGGCTGCAGCATTTCTTTTGCCACCCATAGGGAGATCTGACAATTCTTACACAGGCCTGCCAGTGCAGCCTGAGTGAAATAACGTCCACGTTATTTCACAGCCATTTACCACTGCACTTAAGTAACTTATAAGTCACCTATATGTCTAATCTTCACCTGGTGAAGGTTGGGTGCAAAGTTACTTAGTGTGAGGGCACCCTGGCACTAGCCAAGGTGCCCCCACATTGTTCAGGGCCAATTCCCCGGACTTTGTGAGTGCGGGCACACCATTACATGCGTGCACTATACATAGGTCACTACCTATGTATGGCTTCACAATGGTAACTCCGAACATGGCCATGTAACATGACTAAGATCATGGAATTGTCACCCGAATGCCATTCTGGGATTGGGGAGACAATTCCATGATCCCCCGGGTCTCTAACACAGAACCCGGGTACTGCCAAACTGCCTTTTCAGGGTTTGCACTGCAGCTGCTGCTGCTGCCAACCCCTCAGACAGGTTTCTGCCCCCCTGGGGTCCAGGCAGCCCTGGCCCAGGAAGGCAGAACAAAGGATTTCCTCTGAGAGACGGTGTGACACCCTCTCCCTTTGGAAATAGGTGTGAAGGCAGGGGAGGAGTAGCCTCCTCCAGCCTCTGGAAATGCTTTCATGGGCACACATGGTGCCCATTTCTTCATAAGCCAGTCTACACCGGTTCATTGACCCCTTAGCCCTGCTCTGGCGCGAAACTGGACAAAGGAAAGGGGAGTGACCACTCCCGTGACCTGTACCTCCCCTGGGAGGTGCCCAGAGCTCCTCCAGTGTGCTCCAGACCTCTGCCATCTTGGAAACAGAGGTGCTGCTGGCACACTGGACTGCTCTGAGTGGCCAGTGCCATCAGGTGACGTCAGAGACTCCTTCTGATAGGCTCCTCCAGGTGTTGCTAGCCTATCCTCTCTCCTAGGTAGCCAAACCCTCTTTTCTGGCTATTTAGGGTCTCTGTCTCTTGGGATTCCTTAGATAACGAATGCAAGAGCTCATCAGAGTTCCTCTGCATCTCTCTCTTCACCTTCTGCCAAGGAATCGACTTCTGACCGCGCTGGAAGCCTGCAAAACTGCAACATAGTAGCAAAGACGACTAATGCAACTCTGTAACGCTGATCCAGCCGCCTTCTCGACTGCTTTCCTGGTGGTGCATGCTGTGGGGGTAGTCTGCCTCCTCTCTGCACTAGAAGCTCCGAAGAAATCTCTCGTGGGTTGACGGAATCTTCCCCCTGCTACCGCAGGCACCAAAGAACTGCATCACCGGTCCCTTGGGTCTCCTCTCAGCATGACGAGCGAGGTCCCTTGAATCCAGCAACTCTGTCCAAGTGACTCCCACAGTCCAGTGACTCTTCAGTCCAAGTTTGGTGGAGGTAAGTCCTTGCCTCCCCACGCCAGACTGCATTGCTGGGAACAGCGACTTTTGCAGCTACTCCGGCCTCCGTGCACTTCCGGCGGAAATCCTTTGTGCACAGTCCAGCCTGGGTCCACAGCACTCTAACCTGCATTGCACGACCTCCTAAGTTGTTCTCCAGCGACGTGGGACTCCTTTGTGCGACTTCGGGTGAGCACCGTTTCACGCATCCTCGTAGTGCCTGTTTCTGGCACTTCTGCGGGTGCTGCCTGCTGCTGAGAGAGCTCCTTGTCTTGCTCGACGCCCCCTCTGTCCCCTGACGCAATTGGCGACATCCTGGTCCCTCCTGGCCCACAGCAGCATCCAAAAACACTAACCGCACGATTTGCAGCTAACAAGGCTTGTTGGCGGTCTTTTGGCGGGAAAACACTTCTGCACGACTCTCCACGGCGTTCGGGATCCGTCCTCCAAAGAAGAAGTCTGTAGCCCTTGTCGTTCTTGCAGAAACCTAAGCTTCTACTGCCCAGTAGCAGCTTCTTTGCACCCACACCTGGCATTTCCTAGGCATCTGCCCATCTCCGACTTGCTTGTGACTTTTGGACTTGGTCCCCTTGTTCCACAGGTACCCTCGATTGGAAATCCATCGTTGTTGCATTGCTGGTTTGTGTCTTTCCTGCAGAATTCCCCTATCACGACTTCTATGTCCTTTGGGGAACTTTAGTGCACTTTGCACTCACTTTTCAGAGTCTTGGGGTGGGCTATTTTTCTAACCCTTACTATTTTCTAATAGTCCCAGCAACCCTCTACAAGGTCACATAGGTTTGGGGTCCATTCGTGGTTCGCATTCCACTTTTGGAGTATATGGTTTGTGTTGCCCCTATCCCTATGTGTCCCCATTGCATCCTATTGTAACTATACATTGTTTGCACTGTTTTCTAATACTATTACTGCATATTTTGGTATTGTGTACATATATCTTGTGTATATTTGCTATCCTCATACTGAGGGTACTCACTGAGATACTTTTGGCATATTGTCATAAAAATAAAGTACCTTTATTTTTAGTATATCTGTGTATTGTGTTTTCTTATGATATTGTGCATATGACACTAGTGGTACTGTAGGAGCTTCACTCGTCTCCTAGTTCAGCCTAAGCTGCTCTGCTAAGCTACCATTATCTAACAGCCTATGCTGCTAGACACCCTATACACTAATAAGGGATAACTGGGCCTGGTGCAAGGTGTAAGTACCCCTAGGTACTCACTACAAGCCAGTCCAGCCTCCTACACTAATAACAACACTCTTAGCCACCCCATGGCTGTTGTGAATCTCAACTGGGGGGGGATTACTGGTCCAAAGAAAGTTGTGGTTGCCTCAGATTTACCTGTAAACTGTCTACTAGGGAATGATTTAGAGACATGAGCTTGGGTAGAAGTGGAGTTGGAGGCTCATGCAGCAATGCTGGGTATTCCTGGGCATATTTTTGCTTTAACCAGGTTTCAGGCCCAAAAGCAAAAAGGACAGGGTGACTTGGATCCTGGAACAATGGACCAAGTGCTCCCTAAAGCTAGGGTTAGTAAGGGTAAATCCCTACCCACTATCCCTCCCTCTACAGATGATTCAACTTCTGAGGAAGAAGAATTTCCTCCCTGTGCAGAACCTTCACCAGAGGAGCTAGAAGCAGACACTGCTGAGCTTTTGGGTGGAGGGGGCCCTGCTAGGGAGGAGCTGAGTGTGGCACAGCAAACCTGTCCCACATTAGAGGGTCTAAGACAGCAAGCTGTCAAATAGCAAAATGGGGATTTCAGTGACTCACATACAGTTTACTGGGAGGACAACCTCTAGTATACAGAGGCAAGGGACCCAAAACCTGGAGCAGCCAGGAGATTGGTCATTCCCCTGCAATACAGAGAGTTCCTCCTAACTCTGGCACACGACATTCCCTTGGCTGGACATTTAGGGCAAATTAGAACATGGGAAAGGCTTGTCCCCCTGTTTCATTGGCCTAGAATTTCAGAGGACACAAAAGATTTTTCTAAGTCCTGTGTCACCTGTCAAGCCAGTGGCAAGACTGGTGGCACCCCAAAAGCTCCCCTTATTCCACTGCCTGTGGTTGGTGTTCCCTTTGAAAGGGTAGGGGTTGACATAGTTGGCCCCCTTGACCCTCCTACTAATTCAGGCAATAGGTTTATCTTGGTGGTAGTGGACCATGCCACAAGATATCCTGAAGCAATCCCTCTAAGGACCACTACAGCACCTGCAGTGGCAAAAGCCCTCCTGTGAATCTTTTCCAGGGTGGGTTTCCCAAAAGAGGTGGTATCAGACAGGAGTAGCAACTTTACGTCTGCATACTTGAAGGCCATGTGGAAGGAATGTGGTGTAACCTACAAATTCACCACACCTTATCATCCACAAACAAATGGAGTGGTAGAGAGGTTTAATAAAACTCTCAAAGGAATGATAATGGGACTCCCTGAAAAACTCAGGAGGAGATGGGATGTCCTGTTACCATGCCTCCTTTTTGCTTACAGGGAGGTACCCCAGAAAGGAGTGGGCTTCAGCCCCTTTGAACTCCTATTTGGGCACCCTGTAAGAGGTCCTCTAACACTTGTAAAGGAGGGTTGGGAACAACCTTTAAAAGCTCCTAAGCAAGACATACTGGACAATGTACTCAGCCTAAGAGTTGGAATGGCTGAGTATATGAAAAAGGCCAGTAAAAACCTTCAGGCCAGCCAAGAGCTCCAAAAGCAATGGCATGATGTAGGAGGCTGGACTGGCTTGTAGTGAGTACCAAGGGGTACTTGCACCTTGCACCAGGCCCAGTTATCCCTTATTAGTGTATAGGGTGTCTAGCAGCTTAGGCTGATAGATAATGGTAGCTTAGCAGAGCAGCTTAGGCTGAACTAGGAGACCTGTGAAGCTCCTACAGTACCACTAGTGTCACTTGCACAATATCATAAGAAAACACAATCCACAGTTATACAAAAAATAAAGGTACTTTATTTTTATGACAATATGCCAAAGTATCTTAGAGTGTATCCTCAGTGAGAGGATAGGAAATATACACAAGATATATATACACAATAGCAAAAATATGCAGTATAGTCTTAGAAAACAGTGCAAACAATGTATAGTTACAATAGGATGCAATGGGGACACATAGGGATAGGGGCAACACAAACCATAAAATCCAAAAGTGGAATGCGAACCACGAATGGACCCCAAACCTATGTGACCTTGTAGAGGGTCGCTGGGACTATTGGAAAATAGTGAGAGTTAGAAAAATAACCCTCCCCAAGACCCTGAAAAGTGAGTGCAAAGTGCACTAAAGTTCCCCCAAGGACAAAGAAGTCGTGATAGAGGAATAATGCAGGAAAGACACAAACCAACAATGCAACAACGATGGATTTCCAATCTAGGGTACCTGTGGAACAAGGGGACCAAGTCCAAAAGTCACAAGCAAGTCGGAGATGGGCATATGCCCAGGAAATGCCAGCTGTGGGTGCAAAGAAGCTTCTACTGGACAGAAGAAGGTGAAGTTTCTGCAGGAACGAAAAGGGCTAGAGACTTCCCCTTTGGTGGACGGATCCCTCTCGCCGTGGAGAGTCGTGCAGAAGTGTTTTCCCGCCGAAAAAACGCCAACAAGCCTTGCTAGCTGCAAATCGTGCGGTTAGCATTTTTGGATGCTGCTGTGGCCCAGGAGGGACCAGGAGGTCGCAAATTGGACCAGGAGGTAGAGGGGACGTCGAGCAAGACAAGGAGCCCTCTTAGCAGCAGGTAGCACCCGGAAAAGTGCCAGAAACAGGCACTACAAGGATGCATGAAACTGTGCTCACCCGAAGTTACACAAAGGAGTCCCACGTCGCCGGAGACCAACTTAGAAAGTCGTGCAATGCAGGTTAGAGTGCCGTGGACCCAGGCTGGACTGTGCACAAAGGATTTCCGCCGGAAGTGCACGGAGGCCGGAGTAGCTGCAAAAGTCGCGGTTCCCAGCAATGCAGTCTAGCAAGGTGAGGCAAGGACTTACCTCCACCAAACTTGGACTGAAGAGTCACTGGACTGTGGGGGCCACTTGGACAGAGTTGCTGGATTCGAGGGACCTTGCTCGTCGTGCTGAGAGGAGACCCAAGGGTTTTGGTGCCTGCGGTTGCAGGGGGAAGATTCCGTCGACCCACAGGAGATTTATTCGGAGCTTCTAGTGCAGAGAGGAGGCAGACTACCCCCACAGCATGCACCACCAGGAAAACAGTCGAGAAGGCGGCAGGATCAGCGTTACAGAGTTGCAGTAGTCGTCTTAGCTACTATGTTGCAGTTTTGCAGGCTTCCAGCGCGGTCAGCAGTCGATTCCTTGGCAGAAAGTGAAGAGAGAGATGCAGAGGAACTCGGATGAGCTCTTGCATTCGTTATCTAAAGTTTCCCCAGAGACAGAGACCCTAAATAGCCAGAAAAGAGGGTTTGGCTACCTAGGAGAGAGGATAGGCTACTAACACCTGAAGGAGCCTATCAGAAGGAGTCTCTGACGTCACCTGGGGGCACTGGCCACTCAGAGCAGTCCAGTGTGCCAGCAGCACCTCTGTTTCCAAGATGGCAGAAGTCTGGAGCACACTGGAGGAGCTCTGGACACCTCCCAGGGGAGGTGCAGGTCAAGGGAGTGGTCACTCCCCTTTCCTTTGTCCAGTTTCGCGCCAGAGCAGGGCTAAGGGGTCCCCTGAACCGGTATAGACTGGCTTATGCAGAATTGGGCACATCTGTGCCCAAGAAAGCATTTCCAGAGGCTGGGGGAGGCTACTCCTCCACTGCCTTCACACCATTTTCCAAAGGGAAAGGGTGTAACACCCTCTCTCGGAGGAAGTCCTTTGTTCTGCCATCCTGGGCCAGGCCTGGCTGGACCCCAGGAGGGCAGATGCCTGTCTGAGGGGTTGGCAGCAGCAGCAGCTGCAGTGAAACCCCAGGAAAGGCAGTTTGGCAGTACCAGGGTCTGTGCTACAGACCACTGGGATCATGGGATTGTGCCAACTATCCCAGGATGGTATAGAGGGGGTAATTCCATGATCATAGACATGTTACATGGCCATATTCGGAGTTACCATTGTGAAGCTACATATAGGTAGTGACCTATATGTAGTGCACGCGTGTAATGGTGTCCCCGCACTCACAAAGTCCGGGGAATTGGCCCTGAACAATGTGGGGGCACCTTGGCTAGTGCCAGGGTGCCCTCACACTAAGTAACTTTGCACCTAACCTTTACCAGGTAAAGGTTAGACATATAGGTGACTTATAAGTTACTTAAGTGCGGGTCTTGGAGCCTGTGGCCCCAAGAGCACTCCAAGACACATGGAGTGGATCCACATCATTGTTGAAAAGAGAAGGGATAAGTCACCTACTTGGTTGACTTGGGCACTGCCAGGAGACCCCTTAGGGTGCTCCATGTCAATCGCCTAAAACCCTACTATGACAGGGCTGATCTCACCCTGCTCATGGCAACAGATGAAGGACAGGAAGAAGAAAGTGACCCTCTCCCTGATCTCTTCTCTTCCACAGAACAAGATGCTCTAGTGGAAGGTGTAGTTTTGGCAGACTGTCTTACTGCTGAGCAGAAAGACCACTGCATAAATCTCATGGGTCAGTTTTCTGAACTCTTTTCTACTGTGCCAGTCACCACTTCTTGGTGTGAGCACACTATAGATACTGGAGAAAGCATTCCTGTCAAAAGTAAGATCTATAGGCAGCCTGACCATGCCAGGGACTGCATAAAACAAGAGGTTCAGAAAATGCTTGAACTGGGAGTGGTTGAACATTCTGAAAGCCCATGGGCCTCTCCTGTCGTGCTTGTACCAAAACCTCACTCAAAAGATGGAAAAAGGGAGATGAGGTTTTGTGTAGATTACAGAGGTCTCACCCAGGTAACAAAAACTGATGCTCTCCCTATACCCAGGGCAGATGAGCTCATAGATACACTGGCATCTGCCAAGTATCTAAGCACCTTTGATTTGACTGCAGGGTATTGGCAGATCAAATTATCAGAGGATGCTAAAGCAAAAACTGCATTTTCGGCTACTGGAGGGCAGTGCCAATTCATAGCAATGCCCTTTGGATTGAAAAATGCACCTGCCACTTTTCACAGGTTGGTGAATACAGTCCTGCAAGGGTTGGAGGCTTTTAGTGCAAGATATCTGGACGATATAGCTGTCTTTAGCTCCACCTGGGATGATCACCTGGTCCACCTGTGGAATGTTTTGGAGGCCCTGCAAAAGGCAGGCCTCACTATCAAGGCTTCAAAGTGCCAGATAGGGCAGGGGAAGGTGGTTTATCTGGGACACTTGGTAGGTGGAAAACAGATTGCACCACTTCAGGGGAAAATCCAGACAATCATGGATTGGGTTCCCCCTACAACTCAGATCCAGGTGATAGCCTTCCTCGGCCTCACTGGGTATTACAGGAGATTCATTAAAAACTATGGCTCCATTGCAGCCCTACTTAATTATCTCACTAGCAAGAAGATGCCTAAAAAGGTATTGTGTACAGCTAGCTGTCAAAAAGCTTTTGAGGAGCTCAAACAGGCCATGTGCACTGCACCTGTCCTAAAAAGCCCATTTTACTCCAAGAAATTCATTGTTCAAATTGATGCATCTGAATTAGGGGTAGGGGCAGTCTTATCACAACTCAATTCTGAGGACCAGGATCAACCTGTTGCTTTTATCAGCAGGAGGTTGACCCTTAGAGAAAAGCGTTAGTCTGTCATAGAGAGGGAGGCCTTTGCTGTGGTATGGGCACTGAAGAAGTTGAGGCCATACCTGTTTGGCACTCACTTCATTGTTCAGACAGACCACAAACCTCTACTTTGGCTAAAACAAATGAAAGGTGAAAACCCTAAATTGCGGAGGTGGTTCATATCTCTACAGGGAATGGACTATACAGTGGAACATAGACCTGGGAGTGCCCACTCCAATGCTGATGGACTCTCCAGACATTTCCACTTAGACAATGAAGACTCATCAGGTCATGGCTAGTCTTATTGTCCTTCGTTGGGGGGGGGGGGTTGTGTAGGAAAGTACTATCTTGCCTGGCATGTTACCCCCATTTTCACTGTATATATGTTGTTTTAGTCTATGTGTCACTGGGACCCTGCCAGGCAGGGCCCCAGTGCTCATAAGTATGTGCCCTGTATGTGTTCCCTGTGTGATGACTAACTGTCTCACTGAAGCTCTGCAAACCAGAACCTCAGTGGTTATGCTCTCTCTGCTTTCCAAATTGTCACTAACAGGCTAGTGACCAATTTCACCAATTCACATTGGCATACTGGAACACCCATATAATTCCCTAGTATATGGTACTGAGGTACCCAGGGTATTGGGGTTGCAGGAGTTCCAGGAGATCCCTATGGGCTGCAGCATTTCTTTTGCCACCCATGAAGAGATCTGACCATTCTTACACAGGCCTGCCAGTGCAGCCTGAGTGAAATAACATCCACTTTATTTCACAGCCATTTACCACTGCACTTAACTAACTTATAAGTCACTTATATGTCTAACCTTCACCTGGTGAAGTTTGGGTGCAAAGTTACTTAGTGTGTGGGCACCCTGGCACTAGCCAAGGTGCCCCCACATCGTTCAGGGCAAATTCCCCGGACTTTGTGAGTGCGGGGACACCATTACACGCGTGCACTATACATAGGTCACTACCTATGTATAGCGTCACAATGGTAACTCCGAACATGGCCATGTAACATGTCTAAGGTCATGGAATTGTCACCCCAATGCCATTCTGGCATTGTGGAGACAATTTCATGATCCCCCAGGTCTCTAGCACAGAACCCGGGTACTGCCAAACTGCCTTTCCAGGGTCTCCACTGCAGCTGCTGCTGCTGCCAACCCCTCAGACAGGTTTCTGATCCCCTGGGGTCTGGGCAGCCCTGGCCCAGGAAGGCAGAACAAAGGATTTCCTCAGAGAGAGGGTGTAACACCCTCTCCCTTTGGAAATAGGAGTGACGGCTGGGGAGGTGTAGCCTCCCCCAGCCTCTGGAAATGCTTTGATGGGCACAGATGCTGCCCATCTCTGCATAAGCCAGTCTACACCGGTTTAGGGATCCCCCAGCCCTCCTCTGGCGTGAAACTCGACAAAGGAAAGGAGAGTGACCACTCCCCTGACCTGCACCTAACAGGGGAGGTGCCCAGAGCTCCTCCAGTGTGCCCCAGACCTCTGCCATCTTGGAAACAGAGGTGTTGCTGGCACACTGGACTGCTCTGAGTGGCAAGTGCCAGCAGGTGACGTCAGAGACTCCTTCTGATAGGCTCTTACCTCTCTTAGTAGCCAATCCTCCTTCCTAGGTAGCCAAACCTCCTTTTCTGGCTATTTAGGGTCTCTGCTTTGGGGAATTCTTCAGATACCGAATGCAAGTGCTCACCAGAGTTCCTCTGCATCTCCCTCTTCACCTTCTGCCAAAGGATCGACCGCTGACTGCTCAGGAGGCCTGCAAAACCGCAACAAAGTAGCCAGACGACTACTAGCAACCTTGTATCGCTTGATCCTGCTGGCTTTCTCAACTGTTTCCAGGTGGTGCATGTTCTGGGGGTAGCCTGCCGCCTTTCTGCACCAGGAGCTCTGAAAAAATCTCCCGTGGGTCCACAGAATCTTCCCCCTGCAACCGCAGGCAACAAAAGACTGCATCACAAGTCTTCTGGGTCCCGTCTCAGCACGAAGAGCGTGGTCCCTGGAACTCAGCAACTCTGACCAAGTGACTCCCACAGTCCAGTGACTCTTCAATCCAAGTTTGGTGGAGGTAAGTCCTTGCCCCCCATGCTAGACTGCATTGATGGGTGCCGTGTGATTTGCAGCTGCTCCGGCTCCTTTGCACTCTTCCAGGATTTCCTTCGTGCACAGCCAAGCCTGGGTCCCGACACTCTAACCTGCAGTGCACAACCTTCTGAGTTGTCCTCCGGCGTCGTGGGACTCCCTTTTGTGACTTCGCGTGGACTCCGGTTCACTCCTCTTCTAAGTGCCTGTTCCGGTACTTCTGCGGGTGCTGCCTGCTTCTGTGAAGGCTCCCTGACTTGCTGGGCACCCCCTCTGTCTCCTCATCCAAGTAGCGACATCCTGGTCCCTCCTGGGCCACAGCAGCATCCAAAAACCCTAACCACGACCCTTGCAGCTAGCAAGGCTTGTTTGCGGTCTTTATGCATGGGAACACCTCTCCTAGATTCCTCACAACGTGGGACATCCATCCTCCAAAGGGGAAGTTCCTAGTCCTCTTCGTTCTTGCAAAACACCAAGCTTCTTCCATCCGGTGGCAGCTTCCTTGCACCCTCAGCTGGCATTTCCTGGGCTCCTGCCCACTCTCGACATTGTCACGACTCTTGGACTTGGTCCCCTTGTCTTATAGGTACTCAGGTCCGGAAATCCACTGCTGTTGCATTGCTGGTGTTTGTTCTTCCTGCAGAATCCCCCTATCACGACTTCTGTGCTCTCTGGGGGTTGTAGGTGCACTTTACAACTATCTTTCAGGGTCTTGGGGTGGGCTAATTTTCTAACCCCTACTGTGCTCTTACAGTCCCAGCGACCCTCTACAAGCTCACCTAGGTTTGGTGTCCATTTGTGGTTCCCATTCCACTTTTGGAGTATATGGTTTGTGTTGCCCCTATACCTATGTGCTCCTATTGCAATCTATTGTAACTCTACACTGTTTGCACTGCAGGTTAGAGTGTCGGGGACCCAGGCTTGGCTGTGCACAAAGGAAATCCTTGAAGAGTGCACAGGAGCCAGAGCAGCTGCAAATCACGATGTACCCAGCAATGCAGTCTAGCGTGGGGATGCAAGGACTTACCTCCACCAAACTTGGACTGAAGAGTCACTGGACTGTGGGAGTCACTTGGACAGAGTTGCTGAGTTCAAGGGACCTCGCTCGTCGTGCTGAGAGGAGACCCAGAGGACCGGTGATTCAGTCTTTTGTTGCCTGCGGTTGCAGGGGGAAGATTCCGTCGACCCACGGGAGATTTCTTCAGAGCTCCTGGTGCAGAAAGGAGGCAGGCTACCCCCAGAGCATGCACCACCAGGAAACAGTCGAGAAAGCCAGCAGGATGAAGCGATACATGGTTGCAGTAGTCGTCTTTGCTACTTTGTTGCAGTTTTGCAGGCGTCCTGAGCAGTCAGCGGTTGATCCTTGGGCAGAAGGTGAAGAGGGAGATGCAGAGGAACTCTGGTGAGCTCTTGCATTCGGTATCTGAAGAATTCCCCAAAGCAGAGACCCTAAATAGCCAGAAAAGGAGGCTTGGCTACCTAGGAAGGAGGATAGGCTAGTAAGAAAGGTAAGAGCCTATCAGAAGAAGTATCTGACGTCACCTGATGGAACTGGCCACTCAGAGCAGTCCAGTGTGCCAGCAACACCTCTGTTTCCAAGATGGCAGAGGTCTGGGGCACACTGGAGGAGCTCTGGGCACCTCCCCTGGGAGGTGCAGGTCAAGGGAGTGGTCACTCCCCTTTCCTTTGTCCAGTTTCATGCCAGAGCAGGGCTGGGGGATCCCTAAACCGGTGTAGACTGGCTTATGCAGAGATGGGCAGCATCTGTGCCCATCAAAGCATTTCCAGAGGCTGGGGGAGGCTACTCCTCCCCAGCCATCACACCTATTTCCAAAGGGAAAGGGTGTCACACCCTCTCTCAGAGGAAATCCTTTGTTGTGCCTTCCTGAGCTAGGACTGCCTGGACCCCAGCAGGGCAGAAGGGGTTGGCAGCAGCTGCAGTGGAGACCCCGGAAAGGCAGTTTGGCAGTACCCGGGTTCTGTGCTAGAGACCCAGGGGATCATGGAATTGTCTCCCCAATGCCAGAATGGCATTGGGGTGGCATTGGGGTGACAATTCCATGATCTTAGACATGTTACATTGGCATGTTCTGAGTTACCATTGTGACGCTATACATAGGTAGTGACCTATGTATAGTGCACGCGTGTAATGGTGTCTCCGCTCTCAGAAAGTCGGGGAATTTGTCCCGAACGATGTGGGGGCACCTTGGCTAGTGCCAGGGTGCCCACACACTAAGTAACTTTGCACCCAACCTTCACCAGGTGAAGATTAGACATATAGGTGACTTATAAGTTACTTAAGGGCAGTGGTAAATGGCTGTGAAATAACGTGGAAGTTATTTTACTCAGGCTGCAGTGGCTGGCCTGGGGCAAGAATTGTCAGAGCTCCCTATGGGTGGCAAAAGAAATGCTGCAGCCCATAGGGATCTCCTGGAACCCCAATACCCTAGGTACCTCAGTACCATATACTAGGTAATTATAAGGGTGTTCCAGTATGCCAATGTGAATTGGTGAAATTGGTCACTAGCCTGTTAGTGACAATTTGGAAAGCATAGAGAGCATAACCACTGAGGTTCTGGTTAGCAGAGCCTCAGTGAGGCAGTTAGTCATCACACAGGGAACACATACAGGACACACTTATGAGCACTGGGGCCCTGGCTGGCAGGGTCCCTAGTGACACATACACTAAAACAACATATATACAGTGAAATATGGGGGTAACATGCCAGGCAAAATGGTACGTTCCTACACACACCCCCCAAACGAAGGACAATAAGACTAGCCATGACCTGAGGAGTCTTCATTGTCTAAGTGGAAATATCTGGAGAGTCCATCTGCATTGGAGTGGGTACTCCCAGGTCTATGTTCCACTGTATAGTCCATTTCCTGTAGAGATATGGACCACCTCAACAATTTAGGGTTTTCCCCTTTCATTTGTTTTAGCCAAAGTAGAGGTTTGTGGTCTGTCTGAACAATGAAGTGAGTGCCAAACAGGTATGGCCTGAACTTCTTCAGTGCCCAGACCACAGCAAAGGCCTCCCTCTCTATGGCAGACCAACGCTTTTCTCTAGGGCTCAACCTCCTGCTGATAAAAGCAACAGGTTGATCCTGGCCCTCAGAATTGAGTTGTGATAAGACTGCCCCTACCCCTAATTCAGATGCATCAGTTTGAACAATCAATTTCTTGGAGTAACATGGGCTTTTTAGGAGAGGTGCAGTGCAAATGGCCTGTTTGAGCTCCTCAAAAGCTTTCTGACAGCTAGCTGTCCACAATACCTTTTTAGGCATCTTCTTGGAAGTGAGATCATTAAGTGGGGCTGCAATGGAGCCATAGTTTCTAATGAATCTCCTGTAATACCCAGTGAGGCCTAAGAAGGCTCTCACCTAGGTCTGATTTGTAGGGGGAACCCAATCCATGATTGTCTGGATTTTCCCCTGGAGTGGTGCAATCTGTTCTCCACCTACCAGGTGTCCCAGATAAACCACTTTCCCCTGCCCTATCTGGCACTTTGAAGCCTTGATAGTGAGGCCTGCCTTTTGCAGGGCCTCCAAAACTTCCCACCGGTGGACCAGGTGATCATCCCAGGTGGAGCTAAAGACAGCTATATCGTCCAGATATGGTGCACTAAAAGCCTCCAACCCTAGCAGGACTGTATTCACCAACCTCTGAAAAGTGGCAGGTGCATTTTTCAAACCAAAGGGCATTATTGTGAGTTGGTAGTGCCCTACAATAGTTGAAAATGCAGTTTTTGCTTTAGCATCCTCTGATGACTTGATCTGCCAATACCCTGCAGTCAAATCAAAGGTGCTTAGATACTTGGCAGATGCTAGTGTATCTATGAGCTCATCTGACCTGGGTATAGGGTGAGCAACAGTTTTTATTACCTGGTTGAGACCTCTGTAATCTACACAAAAGCTCATCTCCCTTTTTCCATCTTTTGAGTGAGGCTTTGGTACAAGCACCACAGGAGAGGCCCATGGGCTTTCAGAATGTTCAACCACTCCTAAGTCAAGCATTTTCTGAACTTCTTGCTTTATGCAGTCCCTGACATGGTCAGGCTGCCTATAGATTTTACTCTTGACAGGCATGCTGTCTCCAGTATCAATTGTGTGTTCACACCAAGATGTGGTGCCTGGCACAGTTGAAAAGAGTTAAAAAAACTGACCTAAGAGATTTATGCAGTTGTCTTTCGGCTCAGCAGTAAGACAGTCTGCCAAAACTACACCTTCCACTAAAGCATCCTCTTCTGTGGAAGAGAAGAGATCAGGGAGAGGGTCACTCTCTTCTTCCTGTCCCTCATCTGTAGCCATGAGCAAGGTGAGATCAGCCCTGTCATAGTAGGGTTTTAGGCGATTGACATGGAGCACCCTAAGGGGACTCCTGGCAGTGCCCAGGTCAACCAAGTAGGTGACCTCACCCTTCTTTTCAACAATGAGATGGGGTCCACTCCATTTGTCTTGGAGTGCTGTTGGGGCCACAGGCTCCAATACCCACACCTTCTGTCCTGGTTGGTACTGAATCAGAACAGCCTTCTGGTCATGCCATTGCTTTTGGAGCTCTTGGCTGGCCTGAAGGTTTTTAATGGTCTTTTTCATGTACTCCGCCATTCTGGATCTTAGGCCAAGTACATAGTCCACTATATCTTGCTTAGGAGCTTTTAAAGGTTGTTCCCAACCCTCCTTTACAAGTGTTAGAGGACCTCTTACAGGGTGCCCAAATAGGAGTTCAAAGGGGCTGAAGCCCACTCCTTTCTGGGGTACTTCCCTGTAAGCAAAAAGGAGGCAAGGTAACAAGACATCCCATCTCCTCCTGAGTTTTTCAGGGAGTCCCATTATCATTCCTTTGAGAGTTTTATTAAACCTCTCTACCAGTCCATTTGTTTGTGGATGATAAGGTGTGGTGAATTTGTATGTTACACCACATTCCTTCCACATAGCCTTCAAGTATGCAGACATAAAGTTGCTACCCCTGTCTGATACAACCTCTTTTGGGAAACCCACCCTGGAAAATATTCCCAGGAGGGCTTCTCCACTGCAGGTGCTGTAGTGGTCTTTAGAGGAATAGCTTCAGGATATCTTGTGGCATGGTCCACTACCACCAAGATAAACCTATTGCCTGAAGCAGTAGGAGGGTCAAGGGGGCCAACTATGTCAACCCCTACCCTTTCAAAGGGAACCCCAACCACAGGTAGTGGAATAAGGAGAGCCTTTGGAGTGCCACCAGTCCTGCCACTGGCTTGGCAGGTCACGCAAGACTTACAAAAATCCTTTGTGTCCTCTGACATCCTAGGCCAGTGAAACAGGGGGACAAGCCTTTCCCATGTTTTAATCTGACCCAAATGTCCAGCCAAAGGAATGTCATGTGCCAGAGTTAGGAGGAACTGTCTGTACTGCAGGGGAATGACCAATCTCCTGGCTGCTCCAGGTTTTGGGTCCCTTGCCTCTGTGTACAAGAGGTTGTCCTCCCAGTAAACTCTATGTGATTCACTGACATCCCCATTTTGCTGTTTGACAGCTTGCTGTCTGAGACCCTCTAATGTGGGACAGGATTGCTGTGCCACACTCAGCTCCTCCCTGGCAGGCCCCCCTCCACCCAAAAGCTCAGCAGTGTCTGCTGCCAGCTCCTCTGGTGAAGGTTCTGCACAGGGTGGAAATTCTTCTTCCTCAGAAGTTGAATCATCTGTAGAGGGAGGGATAGTGGGTAGGGATTTACCCTTGCTACCCCTAGCTTTAGGGAGCACTTGGTCCATTGTTCCAGGATCCAAGTCACCCTGTCCTTTTTGCTTTTTGGCCTAAGCCCAGGTTAAAGCAAAAATATGCCCAGGAATGCGCAACATTGCTGCATGAGCCTCCAACTCCACTTCTGCCCAAGCTGATGTTTCTAAATAATTTCCTAGTAGACAGTCTACAGGTAAATCTGAAGCAACCCCAACTTTCTTTGAACCAGTAACACCCCCCCCACCCCCAGTTGAGATTCACAACAGCCATGGGGTGGCTAAGAGTGTTGTTATGAGCGTCTGTCACTTGGTACTGGTGACCAAGTAGGTGTTCTTCAGGGTGTACCAGTTTCTCTATTACCATGGTAACACTGGCACCTGTGTCCCTGTAGGCCTGAACCTCAACACCATTGATTATGGGAAGTTGCTTGTACTTATCCATATTAAGGGGACAAGCAACTAAGGTGGCCAAATCAATGGCACCTTCAGAGACTAACACAGCCTCTGTGGTCTCCCTAACAAGCCAACCCCAACTAAATTACCAAAAGTGAGCCCAGCTACTCCCTTGGATTGGCTATTAGTAGGTTTGCTCCCACCACCACTGCTATTACTAGGGGCACTAGAGGTTGCAGTAGGGGTAGTGGTAGTGGGAGGTTTGGTGTTTTTCTTTGGACAACTGGGATCAGTTGTCCAATGGCCTTTTACTTTACATAAATAACACCAAGGCTTTTTTACTTTATTAAAAGAGGATTTGGACCCACCACCCCCACCAGAGTGTTTTTGTGGGCCTGATGAAGACTAATTTTTAGATTTGTCCCCACCCTTGTCTGAAGACTTACCATCCTTCTTCTTGCCATCCTTGTCACCCCCTGTATTAACTTTTCTGTTCACTCTTGTTCTGACCCATTTGTCTGCCTTCTTTCCCAATTCTTGGGGAGAGGTCAGATCTGAGTCCACTAGATATTGGTGTAACAAATCAGACACACAGTTATTCGGAATATGCTCTCTCAGGATTAGATTGTACAGACTTTCATAGTCAGAAACTTTACTGCCATGTAACCACCCCTCCAAGGCCTTCACTGAACAGCCAACAAAGTCTATCCAGTCTTGTGAGGACTCTTTTCTGGTGTCTCTGAACTTAATCCTGTATTGTTCAGTGGTTAAGCCAAATCCATCGAAGAGTGCATCCTTCAAAACTGCAAAATTATTGGCATCACTTTCTCTAACAGTAAGGAGCCTATCCCTACCCTTTCCATTGAAATATAGCCATAGGATAGCAGCCCACTGCCTTTGAGGGACCCCATGTACAATACAGGCCCTCTCAAGTGCAGCAAACCACTTGTTAATGTCATCCCCCTCCTTGTAAGGGGGAACTATCTTGTGCAGATTTCTGGAATCATGCTCTCTCACAGGATTGCTATCAGGAATATTGCTGCTGCCACCATGGGGTCCAAACCCCAACCTCTGTCTCTCCTTCTCCAGATCTAGAGATTACCTGTCTAGAGCCAGCTGTTGCTGTTTAAGCTTCAGTCTGGTCTCTTCCACTCTCAATTTGTTGAGTTCCCTTTCTAACAAGTTGTCTTCAGGGTGGGTGGGTTGGGAATGCTTTGACACAGAAGATATATTGGATTCAACAGAGGGAGACCTGCCCCTAACAGCTTGAACTCTAACAACCTGGCCTTCAGGAACAAAACCCTCCCTACTATGATGGGAGCTTCCAGCATTGCTATGAGGTCTGCTAGGGGGCAGATTAGGAAGAGAATCCTGTACCACTCCTACCAGGGGCTTCCCTGAATATGAGTGTGAACTATCTACTAAGTTTTCAGATGAAGTGCCACCCTGGGTCTTATCATTTTCAATGAGCATGTTAGACAGAAATTCTCTAGAAGGGTTCTTTTCTACCACTAAACCTCTATCAATGCAGACTCCTTAGGCTCTTAAAGTTGAGATTGTCATATGTTGTATTGACCATTTTAAGAGAAGTTCCTACATCAGACATGATAGAAAAAGGTTTAGGGACAGTGAGAAGAGAGAAAAAGTTTCAGGACTTTTTAAAGAACAGGAAAAAAACGTTTTCAAACTTTTTCAAACTTTTAGAAAGTTTAGGAGTACTTTTTCAGCACTTAGCAGAAAGTGTAAGAGAAGAAAAGCAAAACTTTTTGGTTAGGTGTACATACACTGAACTTGTTTTGTATATTTTTCTCTTATGAAAAGTACAATATGACAAAGTGGTAAGTAGTTGCAAGTACTTATCCCACCGCTGCACAACCAATGTAGGAGACTGGCCTGGCTTGTAGTGGGTACCAAGGGGTACTTACACTCTGTACCAGGTCCAGTTATCCCTTATTAGTGTAGAAGAGGTGTTTCTAGCAGCTTAGGCTGATAGAAGGTAGCTATAGCAGAGCAGCTTAGGCTGAACTAGGTGACATGCAAAGCTCCTACTATACCACTGGTGTCATATGCACAATATTATAAGAAAACACAATACACAGATATACTAAAAATAAAGGTACTTTCTTTTTATGACAATATGCCAAAAGTATCTCAGTGAGTACCCTCAGTATGAGGATGCCAAATATACCCAAGATATATGTACACAATACCAAAAATATGCAGTTATAGCAAAAAAGAAGTAATGCAAGCAGTGTAAAGTTACAATAGATTGCTTAAGGAGCACATAGGTATTAGGGGCAACACAAACCATATACTCCAAAAGTGGAATGCGAACCACGAATGGACCCCAAACCTATGTGAGCTTGTAGAGGGTCGCTGGGACTGTAAGAAAATAGTGAGGGTTAGAAAAATAGTCCACCCCAAGACCCTGTAAGTTAGGTGTAAAGTGCACCTACAACCCCCAGAGAGCACAGAAGTCGTGATAGGGGGATTCCGCAAGGAGAACCAACACCAGCAATACCACAACAGTGGATTTCCGGACCTGAGTACCTGTAAGACAAGGGGACCAAGTCCAAGAGTCGCGACAGTGTCGAGAGTGGGCAGGAGACCAGGAAATGCCAGCTGAGGGTGCAAGGAAGCTGCCACCGGATGGAAGAAGCTTGGTGTTTTGCAAGAACGAGGAGGACTAGGAACGTCCCCTTTGGAGGATGGATGTCCCACATCGTGAAGAAGCTTGCAGAGGTGTTCCCACGCAGAAGGACCGCAAACAAGCTTTGCTGGCTGCAAGGGTCGCGGTTAGGGTTTTTGGATGCTGCTGTGGGCCAGGAGGGACCAGGATGTCACCACTTGGATGAGGAGACAGAGGGGGTGCTGTAGGAAAGTACCATCTTGCCTGGCATGTTACCCCCATTTTTCACTGTATATATGTTGTTTTAGTTGTATGTGTCACTGGGACCCTGGTAACCCAGGGCCCCAGTGCTCATAAGTGTGCCTGTATGTGTTACCTGTGTAGTGACTAACTGTCTCACTGAGGCTCTGCTAATCAGAACCTCAGTGGTTATGCTCTCTCATCTCTTTCCAAATTGTCACTGACAGGCTAGTGACCATTTTTACCAATTTACATTGGCTTACTGGAACACCCTTATAATCCCCTAGTATATGGTACTGAGGTACCCAGGGTATTGGGGTTCCAGGAGATCCCTATGGGCTGCAGCATTTCTTTTGCCACCCATAGGGAGCTCTGACAATTCTTACACAGGCCTGCCACTGCAGCCTGAGTGAAATAACGTCCACGTTATTTCACAGCCATTTTACACTGCACTTAAGTAACTTATAAGTCACCTATATGTCTAACCTTTACCTGGTAAAGGTTAGGTGCAAAGTTACTTAGTGTGAGGGCACCCTGGCACTAGCCAAGGTGCCCCCACATTGTTCAGAGCCAATTCACAGAACTTTGTGAGTGCGGGGACACCATTACACGCGTGCACTACATATAGGTCACTACCTATATGTAGCTTCACCATGGTAACTCCGAATATGGCCATGTAACATGTCTATGATCATGGAATTGCCCCCTCTATGCCATCCTGGCATTGTTGGGACAATTCCATGATCCCAGTGGTCTGTAGCACAGACCCTGGTACTGCCAGACTGCCCTTCCTGGGGTTTCTCTGCAGCTGCTGCTGCTGCCAACCCCTCAGACAGGCAGCTGCCCTCCTGGGGTCCAGCCAGGCCTGGCCCAGGATGGCAGAACAAAGAACTTCCTCTGAGAGAGGGTGTGACACCCTCTCCCTTTGGAAAATGGTGTGAAGGCAGGGGAGGAGTAGCCTCCCCCAGCCTCTGGAAATGCTTTGTTGGGCACAGAGGTGCCCAATTCTGCATAAGCCAGTCTACACCGGTTCAGGGACCCCTTAGCCCCTGCTCTGGCGCGAAACTGGACAAAGGAAAGGGGAGTGACCACTCCCCTGACCTGCACCTCCCCTGGGAGGTGTCCAGAGCTCCTCCAGTGTGCTCCAGACCTCTGCCATCTTGGAAACAGAGGTGCTGCTGGCACACTGGACTGCTCTGAGTGGCCAGTGCCACCAGGTGACGTCAGAGACTCCTTGTGATAGGCTCCTTCAGGTGTTAGTAGCCTTTCCTCTCTCCTAGGTAGCCAAACCCTCTTTTCTGGCTATTTAGGGTCTCTGTCTCTGGGGAAACTTCAGATAACGAATGCATGAGCTCAGCCGAGTTCCTCTGCATCTCCCTCTTCACCTTCTGATAAGGAATCGACCGCTGACCGCGCTGGAAGCCTGCAAACCTGCAACATAGTAGCAAAGACGACTACTGCAACTCTGTAACGCTGATCCTGCCGCCTTCTCGACTGTTTTCCTGCTTGTGCATGCTGTGGGGGTAGTCTGCCTCCTCTCTGCACCAGAAGCTCCGAAGAAATCTCCCGTGGGTCGACGGAATCTTCCCCCTGCAACCGCAGGCACCAAAAAGCTGCATCTCCGGTCCCTTGGGTCTCCTCTCAGCACGACGAGCGAGGTCCCTCGAATCCAGCGACACCGTCCAAGTGACCCCCACAGTCCAGTGACTCTTCAGCCCAAGTTTGGTGGAGGTAAGTCCTTGCCTCACCTCGCTGGGCTGCATTGCTGGGAACCGCGACTTTGCAAGCTTCTCCGGCCCCTGTGCACTTCCGGCGGAAATCCTTCGTGCACAGCCAAGCCTGGGTCCACGGCACTCTAACCTGCATTGCACGACTTTCTAAGTTGGTCTCCGGCGACGTGGGACTCCTTTGTGCAACTTCGGCGAGCACCGTTTCACGCATCCTCGTAGTGCCTGTTTCTGGCACTTCTCCGGGTGCTACCTGCTTCAGTGAGGGCTCCTTGTCTTGCTCGACGTCCCCTCTCTCTGCAGGTCCAATTTGTGACCTCCTGGTCCCTCCTGGGCCCCAGCAGCGTCCAAAAACGCCAAACGCACGATTTGCGTGTAGCAAGGCTTGTTGGCGTCCATCCGGCGGGAAAACACTTCTGCACGACTCTCCAAGGCGTGGGGGATCCATCCTCCAAAGGGGAAGTCTCTAGCCCTTGTCGTTCCTGCAGTATTCACAGTTCTTCAGCCTAGTAAGAACTTCTTTGCACCAACCGCTGGCATTTCTTGGGCATCTGCCCATCTCCGAGCTGTTTGTGACTTTTGGACTTGGTCCCCTTGTTCCACAGGTACCTTCAGACAGGAATCCATCGTTGTTGCATTGCTGATTTGTGTTTTCCTTGCATTTTCCCTCTAACACGACTATTTTGTCCTTAGGGGAACTTTGGTGCACTTTGCACTCACTTTTCAGGGTCTTGGGGAGGGTTATTTTTCTAACTCTCACTATTTTCTAATAGTCCCAGCGACCCTCTACAAGGTCACATAGGTTTGGGGTCCATTCGTGGTTCGCATTCCACTTCTGGAGTATATGGTTTGTGTTGCCCCTATCCCTATGTTTCCCCATTGCATCCTATTGTAACTATACATTGTTTGCACTGTTTTCTAAGACTATACTGCATATTTTTGCTATTGTGTATATATATCTTGTGTATATTTCCTATCCTCTTACTGAGGGTACACTCTAAGATACTTTGGCATATTGTCATAAAAATAAAGTACCTTTATTTTTAGTATAACTGTGTATTGTGTTTTCTTATGATATTGTGCATATGACACTAAGTGGTACTGTAGTAGCTTCACACGTCTCCTAGTTCAGCCTGAGCTGCTTTGCTAAGCTACCATTATCTATCAGCCTAAGCTGCTAGACACCCTATACACTAATAAGGGATAACTGGGCCTGGTGCAAGGTGCAAGTACCCCTTGGTACTCACTACAAGCCAGTCCAGCCTCCTACATTGGTTGTGCAGCGGTGGGATAAGTGCTTTGAGACTACTTACCACTCTTGTCATTGTACTTTTCATAAGAGAAAAATATACAAAACAAGGTCAGTGTATATACACATAGCCAAAAAGTTTTGCATTTCCTCTTTTCACTCTTTTCTAAGTGCTGAAAAGTACTTCTAAACTTTCAAAAAGTTCTTAAAAGTTTAAAAAGTTTTTCTGTCTTTCCAAAAAGTTCTGAAAACTTTTTTTTCTCTTTGTCTATCACTTTAACTCTCTCTAAAAATGTCTGGCACAGGCCAAAAAGTTGAACTGTCCAAACTGGCATATGATCACCTTAGCTGGAAAGGAGCAAGGAGTCTCTGCATAGAGAGAGGTTTGAGTGTAGGGAAGAATCCTTCCTTAGAACTGTTAATTAATATGCTTAGAGTACAGGATAAGGCCATAAGTGCCCAATCTGTAGAAAAAGTAGCCAATGGTTCTCAATCTGATCCAGGGACTCCCCCAGGAAAAGGTTCAGGAAAGAAACTTCTCAGCCTGCCCATTACTAGACAGTCTAGCATAGTTGGTACAGAGGTTGAATCACATCATACTGATGATGTGCTCTCACATTATACTGGTAGCCAAGCTGTTAGGGTGCCCTCTGTAAGGGACAGGTCTCCTTCTGTTCATTCCCATCATACCTCTGTATCTAGAAATGTCCCTCCCACCCACCCTGATGACAGATTGTTGGAAAGGGAGCTCAATAGATTGAGAGTGGAGCAAACCAGACTGAAGCTCAAGAAGCAACAGCTGGATTTGGATAGACAGTCTTTAGAAATAGAGAGGGAAAGACAGAAAATGGGTTTAGATACCCATGGTGGCAGCAGCAGTATTCCCCATAGTCATCCTGCAAAAGAGCATGATTCCAGGAATCTGCATAAGATAGTTCCCCCTTACAAGGAGGGGGATGACATTAACAAGTGGTTTGCTGCACTTGAGAGGGCCTGTGCTGTACAGGATGTCCCTCAAAAGCAGTGGGCTGCTATCCTATGGCTATCATTTACTGGAAAAGGTAGGGATAGGCTCCTTACTGTAAAAGAAAATGATGCTAACAATTTCCAAGTTCTTAAGAATGCACTCCTGGATGGTTATGGCTTAACCACTGAACAGTACAGGATCAAGTTCAGAGATACCAAAAAGGAGTCTTCACAAGACTGGGTTGATTTCATTGACCAGGCAGTGAAGGCCTTGGAGGGGTGGTTACATGGCAGTAAAGTTACTGATTATGACAGCCTGTATAACTTAATCCTGAGAGAGCATATTCTTAATAATTGTGTGTCTGATTTGTTGCACCAGTACTTGGTGGACTCTGATCTGACCTCTCCCCAAGAATTGGGAAAGAAGGCAGACAAATGGGTCAGAACAAGAGTGAACAGAAAAGTTCATACAGGGGGTGACAAAGATGGCAACAAAAAGAAGGATGGTAAGTCTTCTGACAAGGGTGGGGACAAATCTAAAAATGAGTCTTCATCAGGCCCACAAAAACACTCTGGTGGGGGTGGTGGGCCCAAACCTTCCTCTAATCAGAACAAGGAAAGGAAACCATGGTGCTATTTATGTAAGATAAAAGGCCATTGGACAACAGATCCCAGTTGTCCAAAGAAAGGCACCACAGCTCCTACCACTACAACCCCTACTGCTACACCTAGTGTCCCTACTAATAGCAGTGGTGGTGGGAGCAAACCTACTAATAGCCAATCCAAGGGAGTAGCTGGGCTCACTTTTGGTAATTTAGTTGGGGTTGGTCTGATTAGGGAGACCACAGAGGCTACTTTAGTCTCTGAAGGGGCTATTGACTTAGCCACTTTGGTTGCTTGCCCCCATAACTTGGAGAAGTACAAGCAACTAACCCTAATAAATGGTGTTGAGGTCCAGGCCTACAGGGACACAGGTGCCAGTGTCACAATGGTGATTGAGAAACTGGTGCACCCTGAACAACACATACTTGGACACCAGTACCAAGTAACCGATGCTCACAACCTAACACAAAGCCACCCCATGGCTGTTGTAAATCTCAACTGGGGGGGGGTATCTGGTCCAAAGAAAGTTGTGGTAGCTTCAGATTTACCTGTAGACTGTCTATTAGGGAACGATTTGGAGACATCAGCTTGGTCAGATGTGGAGTTGGAGGCCCATGCAGCAATGCTGGGCATCCCAGGGCATATTTTTGCTTTGACAAGGGCTCAGGCCAAAAAGCAAAAAGGACAGGGAAGCTTGGATCCTGGAACAATGGACCAAGTGCTCCCTAAAGCTAGGGCTAGTAGAAGCAAACCACTTCCTACTATCCCTCCCTCTACAGTGGATTCTACTTCTGAGGAAGAAGAATTCCCTCCCTGTGCAGAACCTACACCAGAGGAGCTGGAAGCAGACACTGCTGAGCTTTTGGGTGAAGGGGGGCCTGCCAGAGAGGAGCTGAGTGTGGCACAGCAAACCTGTCCCACATTAGAGGGTCTCAGACAGCAAGCTGTCAAACAGGCTAATGGGGATGTCAGTGACTCACACAGAGTTTACTGGGAGGACAACCTCTTGTACACTGAGCAAAGGGATCCTAAACCTGGAGCTGCCAGGAGATTAGTGATTCCTCAGGAGTACAGAAAGTTCCTCCTAACACTGGCACATGACATTCCCTTAGCTGGGCACCTGGGTCAAATGAAAACTTGGGACAGATTGGTACCACTGTTTCATTGGCCTAGGATGTCTGAGGACACAAAAGATTTTTGTAAGTCCTGTGAAACCTGTCAAGCCAGTGGCAAGACAGGTGGCACTCCAAAGGCACCCCTTATCCCACTGCCTGTGGTTGGGGTTCCCTTTGAAAGGGTAGGGGTTGACATAGTTGGCCCCCTTGACCCTCCTACGGCTTCAGGCAATAGGTTTATCTTGGTGGTAGTGGACCATGCCACAAGATATCCTGAAGCTATTCCTTTAAGGACCACTACAGCTCCTGCAGTGGCAAAGGCCCTCCTGGGAATATTTTCCAGGGTGGGCTTCCCAAAGGAAGTAGTATCAGACAGAGGAAGCAATTTCATGTCTGCATACTTAAAGGCCATGTGGAAGGAGTGTGGTGTAACTTACAAGTTCACAACACCCTATCATCCACAAACAAATGGACTGGTGGAGAGATTTAATAAAACTCTCAAAGGCATGATTATGGGACTCCCTGAAAAACTCCGCAGGAGATGGGATATCCTTCTACCATGCCTCCTTTTTGCCTACAGGGAGGTACCCCAGAAAGGAGTGGGCTTCAGCCCCTTTGAACTTCTTTTTGGACACCCTGTTAGGGGTCCACTCACACTTGTAAAGGAGGGTTGGGAACAACCTTTAAAAGCTCCTAAGCAGGATATTGTGGACTATGTACTTGGCCTCAGATCAAGGATGGCTGAGTACATGAAAAAGGCCAGTAAAAACCTTCAGGCCAGCCAAGAGCTCCAGAAGCAATGGCATGATCAGAAGGCTGTTTTGGTTCAGTACCAACCAGGGCAGAAAGTGTGGGTCTTGGAGCCTGTGGCCCCAAGAGCACTCCAAGATAAATGGAGTGGTCCACACACAATTGTTGAAAAGAAGGGTGAAGTCACCTACTTGGTTGACTTAGGCACTGCCAGGAGTCCCCTTAGGGTGCTCCATGTCAACCGCCTGAAACCCTACTATGACAGGGCTGATCTCACCCTGCTCATGGCAACAGATGAGGGACAGGAAGAAGACAGTGATCCTCTACCTGATCTCTTCTCTTCCACAGAACAAGATGCTCTTGTGGAAGGGGTAGTTTTGGCTGATTGTCTTACTGCTGAGCAGAAAGATAATTGCATAAATCTCCTAGGACAATTTTCAGAACTCTTCTCCATTGTGCCAGGCACCACTTCTTGGTGTGAGCACACTATAGATACTGGAGACAGTTTACCTGTCAAAAGTAAGATCTATAGGCAGCCTGACCATGTCAGGGACTGCATAAAGCAAGAAGTTCAGAAGATGTTGGAACTAGGAGTGGTTGAGCACTCTGACAGTCCATGGGCTTCTCCTGTGGTACTGGTACCAAAACCCAATTCTAAAGATGGAAAGAAGGAAATGAGGTTTTGTGTAGACTATAGAGGTCTCAACTTGGTAACCAAAACAGATGCTCACCCTATACCCAGGGCAGATGAGCTAATAGATACACTGGCATCTGCCAAGTATCTAAGCACTTTTGATTTGACTGCAGGGTATTGGCAGATCAAAATGTCAGAAGATGCTAAACCTAAGACTGCATTTTCTACCATTGGAGGACATTACCAGTTTACTGTAATGCCTTTTGGTTTGAAAAATGCACCTGCCACTTTTCAGAGGTTGGTGAACACAGTCCTGCAAGGGCTGGAAGCTTTCAGTGCAGCATATTTGGATGATATAGCTGTCTTTAGCTCCAGCTGGGATGATCACCTGGTCCACCTTTGGAAAGTTTTGGAGGCCCTGCAAAAGGCAGGCCTCACTATCAAGGCTTCAAAGTGCCAGATAGGGCAGGGTAAAGTGGTTTATCTGGGACACCTTGTTGGGGGGGAACAGATTGCACCACTTCAGGGGAAAATCCAAACTATTATTGATTGGATTCCCCCTACCACTCAGACTCAGGTGAGAGCCTTCCTAGGCCTCACTGGGTATTACAGGAGGTTCATTAAGAACTATGGCTCCATTGCAGCCCCTCTTAATGACCTCACATCCAAGAAAATGCCTAAAAAGGTATTATGGACAGCAAACTGTCAGAAAGCTTTTGAGGAGCTGAAGCAGGCCATGTGCTCTGCACCTGTCCTGAAAAGCCCTTGTTACTCTAAAAAATTCTATGTCCAAACTGATGCATCTGAATTAGGAGTAGGGGCAGTCCTATCACAACTTAATTCTGAGGGCCAGGATCAACCTGTTGCTTTTATTAGTAGAAGGTTGACCCCTAGAGAAAAGCGTTGGTCTGCCATTGAGAGGGAGGCCTTTGCTGTGGTCTGGGCTCTGAAGAAGTTGAGGCCATACCTGTTTGGCACTCACTTCATTGTTCAGACAGACCACAAACCTCTACTTTGGCTAAAACAAATGAAAGGTGAAAATCCTAAATTGTTGAGGTGGTCCATATCCCTACAGGGAATGGACTATACAGTGGAACATAGACCTGGGAGTAGCCACTCCAATGCAGATGGACTCTCCAGATATTTCCACTTAGACAATGAAGACTCATCAGGTAATGGCTAGTCTTATTGTCCTTCGTTTGGGGGGGGGGTTGTGTAGGAAAGTACCATCTTGCCTGGCATGTTACCCCCATTTTTCACTGTATATATGTTGTTTTAGTTGTATGTGTCACTGGGACCCTGGTAACCCAGGGCCCCAGTGCTCATAAGTGTGCCTGTATGTGTTACCTGTGTAGTGACTAACTGTCTCACTGAGGCTCTGCTAATCAGAACCTCAGTGGTTATGCTCTCTCATCTCTTTCCAAATTGTCACTGACAGGCTAGTGACCATTTTTACCAATTTACATTGGCTTACTGGAACACCCTTATAATCCCCTAGTATATGGTACTGAGGTACCCAGGGTATTGGGGTTCCAGGAGATCCCTATGGGCTGCAGCATTTCTTTTGCCACCCATAGGGAGCTCTGACAATTCTTACACAGGCCTGCCACTGCAGCCTGAGTGAAATAACGTCCACGTTATTTCACAGCCATTTTACACTGCACTTAAGTAACTTATAAGTCACCTATATGTCTAACCTTTACCTGGTAAAGGTTAGGTGCAAAGTTACTTAGTGTGAGGGCACCCTGGCACTAGCCAAGGTGCCCCCACATTGTTCAGAGCCAATTCACAGAACTTTGTGAGTGCGGGGACACCATTACACGCGTGCACTACATATAGGTCACTACCTATATGTAGCTTCACCATGGTAACTCCGAATATGGCCATGTAACATGTCTATGATCATGGAATTGCCCCCTCTATGCCATCCTGGCATTGTTGGGACAATTCCATGATCCCAGTGGTCTGTAGCACAGACCCTGGTACTGCCAGACTGCCCTTCCTGGGGTTTCTCTGCAGCTGCTGCTGCTGCCAACCCCTCAGACAGGCAGCTGCCCTCCTGGGGTCCAGCCAGGCCTGGCCCAGGATGGCAGAACAAAGAACTTCCTCTGAGAGAGGGTGTGACACCCTCTCCCTTTGGAAAATGGTGTGAAGGCAGGGGAGGAGTAGCCTCCCCCAGCCTCTGGAAATGCTTTGTTGGGCACAGAGGTGCCCAATTCTGCATAAGCCAGTCTACACCGGTTCAGGGACCCCTTAGCCCCTGCTCTGGCGCGAAACTGGACAAAGGAAAGGGGAGTGACCACTCCCCTGACCTGCACCTCCCCTGGGAGGTGTCCAGAGCTCCTCCAGTGTGCTCCAGACCTCTGCCATCTTGGAAACAGAGGTGCTGCTGGCACACTGGACTGCTCTGAGTGGCCAGTGCCACCAGGTGACGTCAGAGACTCCTTGTGATAGGCTCCTTCAGGTGTTAGTAGCCTTTCCTCTCTCCTAGGTAGCCATACCCTCTTTTCTGGCTATTTAGGGTCTCTGTCTCTGGGGAAACTTCAGATAACGAATGCATGAGCTCAGCCGAGTTCCTCTGCATCTCCCTCTTCACCTTCTGATAAGGAATCGACCGCTGACCGCGCTGGAAGCCTGCAAACCTGCAACATAGTAGCAAAGACGACTACTGCAACTCTGTAACGCTGATCCTGCCGCCTTCTCGACTGTTTTCCTGCTTGTGCATGCTGTGGGGGTAGTCTGCCTCCTCTCTGCACCAGAAGCTCCGAAGAAATCTCCCGTGGGTCGACGGAATCTTCCCCCTGCAACCGCAGGCACCAAAAAGCTGCATCTCCGGTCCCTTGGGTCTCCTCTCAGCACGACGAGCGAGGTCCCTCGAATCCAGCGACACCGTCCAAGTGACCCCCACAGTCCAGTGACTCTTCAGCCCAAGTTTGGTGGAGGTAAGTCCTTGCCTCACCTCGCTGGGCTGCATTGCTGGGAACCGCGACTTTGCAAGCTTCTCCGGCCCCTGTGCACTTCCGGCGGAAATCCTTCGTGCACAGCCAAGCCTGGGTCCACGGCACTCTAACCTGCATTGCACGACTTTCTAAGTTGGTCTCCGGCGACGTGGGACTCCTTTGTGCAACTTCGGCGAGCACCGTTTCACGCATCCTCGTAGTGCCTGTTTCTGGCACTTCTCCGGGTGCTACCTGCTTCAGTGAGGGCTCCTTGTCTTGCTCGACGTCCCCTCTCTCTGCAGGTCCAATTTGTGACCTCCTGGTCCCTCCTGGGCCCCAGCAGCGTCCAAAAACGCCAAACGCACGATTTGCGTGTAGCAAGGCTTGTTGGCGTCCATCCGGCGGGAAAACACTTCTGCACGACTCTCCAAGGCGTGGGGGATCCATCCTCCAAAGGGGAAGTCTCTAGCCCTTGTCGTTCCTGCAGTATTCACAGTTCTTCAGCCTAGTAAGAACTTCTTTGCACCAACCGCTGGCATTTCTTGGGCATCTGCCCATCTCCGAGCTGTTTGTGACTTTTGGACTTGGTCCCCTTGTTCCACAGGTACCTTCAGACAGGAATCCATCGTTGTTGCATTGCTGATTTGTGTTTTCCTTGCATTTTCCCTCTAACACGACTATTTTGTCCTTAGGGGAACTTTGGTGCACTTTGCACTCACTTTTCAGGGTCTTGGGGAGGGTTATTTTTCTAACTCTCACTATTTTCTAATAGTCCCAGCGACCCTCTACAAGGTCACATAGGTTTGGGGTCCATTCGTGGTTCGCATTCCACTTCTGGAGTATATGGTTTGTGTTGCCCCTATCCCTATGTTTCCCCATTGCATCCTATTGTAACTATACATTGTTTGCACTGTTTTCTAAGACTATACTGCATATTTTTGCTATTGTGTATATATATCTTGTGTATATTTCCTATCCTCTTACTGAGGGTACACTCTAAGATACTTTGGCATATTGTCATAAAAATAAAGTACCTTTATTTTTAGTATAACTGTGTATTGTGTTTTCTTATGATATTGTGCATATGACACTAAGTGGTACTGTAGTAGCTTCACACGTCTCCTAGTTCAGCCTGAGCTGCTTTGCTAAGCTACCATTATCTATCAGCCTAAGCTGCTAGACACCCTATACACTAATAAGGGATAACTGGGCCTGGTGCAAGGTGCAAGTACCCCTTGGTACTCACTACAAGCCAGTCCAGCCTCCTACAGGTGCCCAGCAAGTCAGGGAGCCCTCAAAGAAGCAGGCATCACCCGCAGAAGTACCGGAACAGGCACTTAGAAGAGGAGTGAACCGGAGTCCACCCGAAGTCAGAAAAGGGAGTCCCACGACGCCGGAGGACAACTCAGAAGGTTGTGCACTGCAGGTTAGAGTGTCGGGGACCCAGGCTTGGCTGTGCACGAAGGAAATCCTGGAAGAATGCACAGGAGCCGGAGCAGCTGCAAATCATGCGGTTCCCAGCAATGCAGTCTAGCGTGGGGAGGCAAGGACTTACCTCCACCAAACTTGGACTGAAGAGTCACTGGACTGTGGGAGTCACTTGGACAGAGTTGCTGAGTTCCAGGGACCACGCTCGTCGTGCTGAGAGGGGACCCAGAGGACCGGTGATGCAGTGTTTTGTTGCCTGCGGTTGCAGGGGGAAGATTCCGTCGACCCACGGGAGATTTCTTCAGAGCTCCTGGTGCAAGAAGGAGGCAGGCTACCCCCAGAGCATGCACCACTAGGAAACAGGCGAGAATGCCAGCAGGATGAAGCGATACAAGGTTGCAGTAGTCATCTTTGCTACTTTGTTGCAGTTTGCAGGCGTCCTGAGCAGTCAGCGGTCGATCCTTTGGCAGAAGGTGAAGAGGGAGATGCAGAGGAACTCTGGTGAGCTCTTGCATTCGGTATCTGAAGAATTCCCCAAAGCAGAGACCCTAAATAGCCAGAAAAGGAGGTTTGGCTACCTAGGAAGGAGGATAGGCTAGTAAGAAAGGTAAGAGCCTATCAGAAGGAGTCTCTGACGTCACTTGATGGCACTGGCCACTCAGAGCAGTCCAGTGTGCAGCAACACCTCTGTTTCCATATTGTCAGATGTCTGGGGCACACTGGAGGAGCTCTGGGCACTCCCCTTTCCTTAGCCCAGTTTCGCACCAGAGCAGGGCTGGGGGATCCCTAAACCGGTGTAGACTGGCTTATGCAGAGATGGGCAGCATCTGTGCCCATCAAAGCATTTCCAGAGGCTGGGGGAGGCTACTCCTCCCCAGCCTTCACACCTATTTCCAAAGGGAGAGGGTGTTACACCCTCTCTCAGAGGAAATCCTTTGTTCTGTCTTCCTGGGCCAGGGCTGCCTGGACCCCAGGGGGGCAGAAACCTGTCTGAGGGGTTGGCAGCAGCTGCAGTGCAAACCCTGAAAAGGCAGTTTGGCAGTACCTGGGTTCTGTGCTAGAGACCCGGGGGATCATGGAATTGTTTCCCCAATGCCAGAATGGCATTGGGGGGACAATTCCATGATCTTAGAAATGTTACATGGCCATTGTAGGAGGCTGGACTGGCTTGTAGTGAGTACCAAGGGGTACTTGCACCTTGCACCAGGCCCAGTTATCCCTTATTAGTGTATAGGGTGTCTAGCAGCTTAGGCTGATAGATAATGGTAGCTTAGCAGAGCAGCTTAGGCTGAACTAGGAGACGTGTGAAGCTACTACAGTACCACCTAGTGTCATATGCACAATATCATAAGAAAACACAATACACAGTTATACTAAAAATAAAGGTACTTTATTTTTATGACAATATGCCAAAGTATCTTAGAGTGTACCCTCAGTGAGAGGATAGGAAATATACACAAGATATATATACACAATAGCAAAAATATGCAGTATAGTCTTAGAAAACAGTGCAAACAATGTATAGTTACAATAGGATGCAATGGGGAAACATAGGGATAGGGGCAACACAAACCATATACTCCAAAAGTGGAATGCGAACCACGAATGGACCCCAAACCTATGTGACCTTGTAGAGGGTCGCTGGGACTATTAGAAAATAGTGAGAGTTAGAAAAATAACCCTCCCAAGACCCTGAAAAGTGAGTGCAAAGTGCACTAAAGTTCCCCTAAGGACAAGGAAGTCGTGTTAGAGGAATAATGCAGGAAAGACACAAACCAGCAATGCAACAACTGTGGATTTCCAATCTAGGGTACCTGTGGAACAAGGGGACCAAGTCCAAAAGTCACAAGCAAGTCGGAGATGGGCAGATGCCCAGGAAATGCCAGCTGCGGGTGCAAAGAAGCTTCTACTGGACAGAAGAAGCTGAGGTTTCTGCAGGAACGAAAAGGGCTAGAGACTTCCCCTTTGGTGGACGGATTCCTCTTGCCTTGGAGAGTGGTGCAGAAGTGTTTTCCCGCCGGAAGGACGCCAACAAGCCTTGCTAGTCGCAAATCATGCGTTTTGCGTTTTTGGACGCTGCTGGGGCGCAGGAGGGACCAGGAGGTCGCAAATTGGACCTGAAGAGAGAGGGGACATCGAGCAAGACAAAGAGCCCTCACTGAAGCAGGTAGCACCCGGAGAAGTGCCAGAAACAGGCACTACGAGGATGCGTGAAACGGTGCTCGCCGAAGTTGCACAAAGGAGTCCCACGTCGCCGGAGACCAACTTAGAAAGTCGTGCAATGCAGGTTAGAGTGCCGTGGACCCAGGCTTGGCTGTGCACAAAGGATTTCCGCCGGAAGGGCACAGGGGCCGGAGTAGCTGCAAAGTCGCGGTTACCAGCAATGCAGCCCAGCGAGGTGAGGCAAGGACTTACCTCCAACAAACTTGGACTGAAGAGTCACTGGACTGTGGGGGTCACTTGGACAGAGTCGCTGGATTCGAGGGACCTCGCTCGTCGTGCTGAGAGGAGACCCAAGGGACCGGTAATGCAGCTTTTTGGTGCCTGCGGTTGCAGGGGGAAGATTCCGTCGACCCACGGGAGATTTCTTCGGAGCTTCTGGTGCAGAGAGGAGGCAGGCTACCCCCACAGCATGCACAAGCAGGAAAACAGTCGAGAAGGCGGCAGGATCAGCGTTACAGAGTTGCAGTAGTCGTCTTTGCTACTATGTTGCAGGTTTGCAGGCTTCCAGCGCGGTCAGCAGTCGATTCCTTATCAGAAGGTGAAGAGAGAGATGCAGAGGAACTCGGATGAGCTCTTGCATTCGTTATCTGAAGTTTCCCCAGAGACAGAGACCCTAAATAGCCAGAAAAGAGGGTTTGGCTACCTAGGAGAGAGGATAGGCTACTAACACCTGAAGGAGCCTATCAGCAGGAGTCTCTGTCGTCACCTGGTGGCACTGGCCACTCAGAGCAGTCCAGTGTGCCAGCAGCACCTCTGTTTCCAAGATGGCAGAGGTCTGGAGCACACTGGAGGAGCTCTGGACACCTCCCAGGGGAGGTGCAGGTCAGGGGAGTGGTCACTCCCCTTTCCTTTGTCCAGTTTCGCGCCAGAGCAGGGGCTAAGGGGTCCCCTGAACCGGTGTAGACTGGCTTATGCAGAATTGGGCACCTCTGTGCCCAACAAAGTATTTCCAGAGGCTGGGGGAGGCTACTCCTCCCCTGCCTTCACACCATTTTCCAAAGGGAGAGGGTGTCACACCCTCTCTCAGAGGAAGTTCTTTGTTCTGCCATCCTGGGCCAGGCCTGGCTGGACCCCAGGAGGGCAGCTGCCTGTCTGAGGGGTTGGCAGCAGCAGCTGCAGTGAAACCCCAGGAAGGGCAGTTTGGCAGTACCAGGGTCTGTGCTACAGACCACTGGGATCATGGGATTGTGCCAACTATGCCAGGATGGCATAGAGGGGGCAATTCCATGATCATAGACATGTTACATGGCCATATTCGGAGTTACCATTGTGAAGATACATATAGGTAGTGACCTATATGTAGTGCACGCGTGTAATGGTGTCCCCGCACTCACAAAGTTCAGGGAATTGGCTCTGAACAATGTGGGGGCACCTTGGCTAGTGCTAGGGTGCCCTCACACAAAGTAACTTTGCACCTAACCTTTACCAGGTAAAGGTTAGACATATAGGTGACTTATAAGTTACTTAAGTGCAGTGAAAAATGGCTGTGAAATAACGTGGACGTTATTTCACTCAGGCTGCAGTGGCAGGCCTGTGTAAGAATTGTCAGAGCTCCCTATGGGTGGCAAAAGAAATGCTGCAGCCCATAGGGATCTCCTGGAACCCCAAAACCCTGGGTACCTCAGTACCATATACTAGGGAATTATAAGGGTGTTCCAGTAAGCCAATGTAAATTGGCAAAAATGGTCACTAGCCTGTTAGTGACAATTTGGAAAGAAATGAGAGAGCATAACCACTGAGGTTCTGATTAGCAGAGCCTCAGTGAGACAGTTAGTCACTACACAGGTAACACATTCAGGCACACTTATGAGCACTGGGGCCCTGGGTTACCAGGGTCCCAGTGACACATACAACTAAAACAACATATATACAGTGAAAAAGGGGGGTAACATGCCAGGCAAGATGGTACTTTCCTACACAACCCCCCCCCAAACGAAGGACAATAAGACTAGCCATGACCTGATGAGTCTTCATTGTCTAAGTGGAAATATCTGGAGAGTCCATCTGCATTGGAGTGGCTACTCCCAGGTCTATGTTCCACTGTATAGTCCATTCCCTGTAGGGATATGGACCACCTCAACAATTAAGAATTTTCACCTTTCATTTGTTTTAGCCAAAGTAGAGGTTTGTGGTCTGTCTGAACAATGAAGTGAGTGCCAAACAGGTATGGCCTCAACTTCTTCAGAGCCCAGACCACAGCAAAGGCCTCCCTCTCAATGGCAGACCAACGCTTTTCTCTAGGGGTCAACCTCCTACTAATAAAAGCAACAGGTTGATCCTGGCCCTCAGAATTAAGTTGTGATAGGTCTGCCCCTACTCCTAATTCAGATGCATCAGTTTGGACATAGAATTTTTTAGAGTAACAAGGGCCTTTCAGGACAGGTGCAGAGAACATGGCCTGCTTCAGCTCCTGTAGGAGGCTGGACTGGCTTGTAGTGAGTACCAAGGGGTACTTGCACCTTGCACCAGGCCCAGTTATCCCTTATTAGTGTATAGGGTGTCTAGCAGCTTAGGCTGATAGATAATGGTAGCTTAGCAAAGCAGCTCAGGCTGAACTAGGAGACGTGTGAAGCTACTACAGTACCACTTAGTGTCATATGCACAATATCATAAGAAAACACAATACACAGTTATACTAAAAATAAAGGTACTTTATTTTTATGACAATATGCCAAAGTATCTTAGAGTGTACCCTCAGTGAGAGGATAGGAAATATACACAAGATATATATACACAATAGCAAAAATATGCAGTATAGTCTTAGAAAACAGTGCAAACAATGTATAGTTACAATAGGATGCAATGGGGAAACATAGGGATAGGGGCAACACAAACCATATACTCCAGAAGTGGAATGCGAACCACGAATGGACCCCAAACCTATGTGACCTTGTAGAGGGTCGCTGGGACTATTAGAAAATAGTGAGAGTTAGCAAAATAACCCACCCCAAGACCCTGAAAAGTGAGTGCAAAGTGCACCAAAGTTCCCCTAAGGACAAAATAGTCGTGTTAGAGGGAGAATGCAAGGAAAACACAAATCAGCAATGCAACAACGATGGATTCCTGTCTGAAGGTACCTGTGGAACAAGGGGACCAAGTCCAAAAGTCACAAGCAGCTCGGAGATGGGCAGATGCCCAAGAAATGCCAGCGGTTGGTGCAAAGAAGCTCTTACTAGGCTGAAGAACTGTGAATACTGCAGGAACGACAAGGGCTAAAGACTTCCCCTTTGGAGGATGGATCCCCCACGCCTTGGAGAGTCGTGCAGAAGTGTTTTCCCGCCGGATGGACGCCAACAAGCCTTGCTACACGCAAATCGTGCGTTTGGCGTTTTTGGACGCTGCTGGGGCCCAGGAGGGACCAGGAGGTCGCAAATTGGACCTGCAGAGAGAGGGGACGTCGAGCAAGACAAGGAGCCCTCACTGAAGCAGGTAGCACCCGGAGAAGTGCCAGAAACAGGCACTACGAGGATGCGTGAAACGGTGCTCGCCGAAGTTGCACAAAGGAGTCCCACGTCGCCGGAGACCAACTTAGAAAGTCGTGCAATGCAGGTTAGAGTGCCGTGGACCCAGGCTTGGCTGTGCACGAAGGATTTCCGCCGGAAGTGCACAGGGGCCGGAGAAGCTTGCAAAGTCGCGGTTCCCAGCAATGCAGCCCAGCGAGGTGAGGCAAGGACTTACCTCCACCAAACTTGGGCTGAAGAGTCACTGGACTGTGGGGGTCACTTGGACGGTGTCGCTGGATTCGAGGGACCTCGCTCGTCGTGCTGAGAGGAGACCCAGGGACCGGAGATGCAGCTTTTTGGTGCCTGCGGTTGCAGGGGGAAGATTCCGTCGACCCACGGGAGATTTCTTCGGAGCTTCTGGTGCAGAGAGGAGGCAGACTACCCCCACAGCATGCACAAGCAGGAAAACAGTCGAGAAGGCGTCAGGATCAGCGTTACAGAGTTGCAGTAGTCGTCTTTGCTACTATGTTGCAGGTTTGCAGGCTTCCAGCGCGGTCAGCGGTCGATTCCTTATCAGAAGGTGAAGAGGGAGATGCAGAGGAACTCGGCTGAGCTCATGCATTCGTTATCTCAAGTTTCCCCAGAGACAGAGACCCTAAATAGCCAGAAAAGAGGGTTTGGCTACCTAGGAGAGAGGAAAGGCTACTAACACCTGAAGGAGCCTATCACAAGGAGTCTCTGACGTCACCTGGTGGCACTGGCCACTCAGAGCAGTCCAGTGTGCCAGCAGCACCTCTGTTTCCAAGATGGCAGAGGTCTGGAGCACACTGGAGGAGCTCTGGACACCTCCCAGGGGAGGTGCAGGTCAGGGGAGTGGTCACTCCCCTTTCCTTTGTCCAGTTTCGCGCCAGAGCAGGGGCTAAGGGGTCCCTGAACCGGTGTAGACTGGCTTATGCAGAATTGGGCACATCTGTGCCCAACAAAGCATTTCCAGAGGCTGGGGGAGGCTACTCCTCCCCTGCCTTCACACCATTTTCCAAAGGGAGAGGGTGTCACACCCTCTCTCAGAGGAAGTTCTTTGTTCTGCCATCCTGGGCCAGGCCTGGCTGGACCCCAGGAGGGCAGCTGCCTGTCTGAGGGGTTGGCAGCAGCAGCAGCTGCAGAGAAACCCCAGGAAGGGCAGTCTGGCAGTACCAGGGTCTGTGCTACAGACCACTGGGATCATGGAATTGTACCAACAATGCCAGGATGGCATAGAGGGGGCAATTCCATGATCATAGACATGTTACATGGCCATATTCGGAGTTACCATGGTGAAGCTACATATAGGTAGTGACCTATATGTAGTGCACGCGTGTAATGGTGTCCCCGCACTCACAAAGTTCAGTGAATTGGCTCTGAACAATGTGGGGGCACCTTGGCTAGTGCCAGGGTGCCCTCACACTAAGTAACTTTGCACCTAACCTTTACCAGGTAAAGGTTAGACATATAGGTGACTTATAAGTTACTTAAGTGCAGTGTAAAATGGCTGTGAAATAACGTGGACGTTATTTCACTCAGGCTGCAGTGGCAGGCCTGTGTAAGAATTGTCAGAGCTCCCTATGGGTGGCAAAAGAAATGCTGCAGCCCATAGGGATCTCCTGGAACCCCAATACCCTGGGTACCTCAGTACCATATACTAGGGAATTATAAGGGTGTTCCAGTAAGCCAATGAAAATTGGTAAAAATGGTCACTAGCCTGTTAGTGACAATTTGAAAGTAATGAGAGATCATAACCACTGAGGTTCTGGTTAGCAGAGCCTCAGTGAGACAGTTAGGCACCACACAGGGAACATATACATGCCCACCTATGAGCACTGGGGCCCTGTGTGACAGGGTCCCAGTGACACATACATATAGGCCACAAACCTATGAGCACTGGGGTCCTGACCAGCAGGATCCCAGTGACACATAACAACCATACTGAAAACATAGTGTTTTCACTATGAGCGCTGAGGCCTGGCTATCAGGATCCCAGTGAGACAGTGAAAACAGTGACAAACACCCTGACATACACTCACAAACAGGCCAAAAGTGGGGGTAACAAGGCTAGAAAGAGGCTACCTTCTCACACAACCCCCCCCCAAACGAAGGACAATAAGGCTAACCTTGGCCAGTTGAGACTTTATTGTCTAAGTGGTGATAAGTAGAGAGTAGCTCTGCAATAGACTGGTTACTCCCTTTATCATCCACTATATGGTTACTTCCCTGTGGGGATGTAAACCACCCTGTTTGAAGTTTTTTAGCTAAGCAACAATGTGAAGATGTATTTTCAGAGTTTCTATCAGTAAGTTTTAGTTTAGAGCAGTGGGAATTGTCCACTGAACCTATTTGTAGTGATGGAAATGCCAGACAGGGATGCTGTCTCAGAAAAGCCATAGCTGGGCAAAAACCTTGTCCATCTGGCTGGAAGAGAGAACAGGGATGCTGTTTCTCTTGAGTTGGAGCAGGGCAGGGATGCTGTCCTATCAGCTCCACACTAGGGCAGGGATGCTGTCCTAAGTGTTGTGAGGTAGTGCAGGGTTTCTGCACTAAAGTTTCTCTGGGAGGGTTGGAGGGATGCTCCATGTTAACTAAAATGGTGCTGTTTTTCTCACCAATGTTAGTTATCCCACAGAGAGGTACTTCCACCTCAGGGAGTCCAGCTTTGCCAGCTGATGATTCCCTTGGAACAGGTGCCACCCCAGGAAAGGTTTCTCCCACCACAGGAATAGTATCCTGAATGGTAGGGTGGTTAGGGGATACTGTGATACCCTTTTTACCTGTTGATGGAGAGGGATCCTGAGTTTTCAGGCCTTCTCTCCTTTGCTTTTTCATTTCACTTGAAATGAGAGGGAACAATTCCTCAGGGATGCCCAGCATGGCTGCATGGGCATAAAACTCTACATCAGCCCAACCTGAGGCCTCTAGGTCATTACCTAAGAGACAGTCTACAGGTAAGCTAGGTGATACCACCACCTGCTTAGGGCCAGTAACTCCACCCCAACTAAACTGAATTATAGCTAAGGGAAGAAACTTAGTGGAGTTATGGACATCAATAATCTTATACTGTTGTCCAATGATGTGTTGATCAGGGTGCACTAGGTTTTCAGTCACCAAAGTGAAACTGGCACCTGTGTCCCTGTAGGCCAAGGCCTCAACACCATTTATTGAAACTGTCTGCCTGTACTTATCCATTGTAAGGGGACAAGCAGCCAGTGTGGCAAGGCCAATGCCACTAGGTGTGACAGAAACTGTCTTGGGACTGATGACATCAGTTTCCACTATGGACCCATAAGTGAACCCAACTACACCCTTTGCTTGACTGTTGCCAGCAGTCCCACCACTAGTACCACTACTGCTAGGGGCACTAGAGCTTGATGTATTAGTGGTGGTAGGCTCAGGGGGTTTACCTGGACAGGACTTATCCCCTGGCCTATGGCCTCTATTTTTACACACAAAGCACCAAGGCTTTTTAATGTGTGCAGGTTGGGAAGAAGAGGAAGAATTTGTTTGATCCCCACCCTCTGAAGAGTGTTTAAGATTTGAAGTGGGATCTTTGGTTTTACCCTTATCCCCATGCTTATCTTGAGATTTTTCACCATCTTTCTTCTTATTGCCATCTTTGTCACCCCCTGTATGAACTTTTCTGTTCACCCTTGTTCTGACCCATTTGTCTGCCTTCTTTCCCAATTCTTGGGGAGAGGTCAGATCAGAGTCTACCAGGTACTGGTGCAACAAATCAGACACACAATTATTAAGTATATGCTCTCTCAGGATTGTGTTATACAGGCTTTCATAATCAGTAACTTTACTGCCATGTAACCACCCCTCCAAGGCCTTCACTGAATGGTCAATGAAATCAACCCAGTCTTGTGAAGACTCCTTTTTGGTCTCTCTGAACTTTATCCTGTACTGTTCAGTGGTTAAGCCATAACCATCCAGGAGTGCATTCTTAAGAACTGTAAAATTATTGGCATCATTTTCTTTCACAGTAAGGAGCCTATCCCTACCTTTTCCACTAAATGATAGCCATAGGATAGCAGCCCACTGCCTTTGAGGGACATCCTGTACAGCACAGGCCCTCTCAAGTGCAGCAAACCACTTGTTAATGTCATCCCCCTCCTTATAAGGGGGAACTATCTTGTGCAGATTCCTGGAATCATGCTCTTTTGCAGGATGACTATGGGGAATACTGCTGCTGCCACCATGGGTATCTAAACCCAACTTCTGTCTTTCCCTCTCTATTTCTAAAGACTGTCTATCCAAATCCAGCTGTTGCTTCTTGAGCTTCAGTCTGGTTTGTTCCACTCTCAATCTATTGAGCTCCCTTTCTAACAATCTGTCATCAGGGTGGGTGGGAGGGACATTTCTAGATACAGAGGTATGATGGGAATGAACAGAAGGAGACCTGTCCCTTACAAGGGGCACCCTAACAGCTTGGCTACCAGCATAATGTGAGAGCACATCATCAGTATGATGTGATTCAACCTCTGTACCAACTATGCTAGACTGTCTAGTAATGGGCAGGCTGAGAAGTTTCTTTCCTGAACCTTTTCCTGGGGGAGTCCCTGGATCAGATTGAGAACCATTAGCTACTTTTTCTACAGATTGGGCACTTATGGCCTTATCCTGTACTCTAAGCATATTAATTAACAGTTCTAAGGAAGGATTCTTCCCTACACTCAAACCTCTCTCTATGCAGAGACTCCTTGCTCCTTTCCAGCTAAGGTGATCATATGCAAGTTTGGACAGTTCAACTTTTTGGCCTGTGCCAGACATTTTTAGAGAGAGTTAAAGTGATAGACAAAGAGAAAAAAGTTTTCAGAACTTTTTGGAAAGACAGAAAAAACTTTTTAAACTTTTAAGAACTTTTTGTAAGTTTAGAAGTACTTTTCAGCACTTAGAAAAGAGTGAAAAGAGGAAATGCAAAACTTTTTGGCTATGTGTATATACACTGACCTTGTTTTGTATATTTTTCTCTTATGAAAAGTACAATGACAAGAGTGGTAAGTAGTCTCAAGCACTTATCCCACCACTGCACAACCAATGTAGGAGGCTGGACTGGCTTGTAGTGAGTACCAAGGGGTACTTGCACCTTGCACCAGGCCCAGTTATCCCTTATTAGTGTATAGGGTGTCTAGCAGCTTAGGCTGATAGATAATGGTAGCTTAGCAAAGCAGCTCAGGCTGAACTAGGAGACGTGTGAAGCTACTACAGTACCACTTAGTGTCATATGCACAATATCATAAGAAAACACAATACACAGTTATACTAAAAATAAAGGTACTTTATTTTTATGACAATATGCCAAAGTATCTTAGAGTGTACCCTCAGTGAGAGGATAGGAAATATACACAAGATATATATACACAATAGCAAAAATATGCAGTATAGTCTTAGAAAACAGTGCAAACAATGTATAGTTACAATAGGATGCAATGGGGAAACATAGGGATAGGGGCAACACAAACCATATACTCCAGAAGTGGAATGCGAACCACGAATGGACCCCAAACCTATGTGACCTTGTAGAGGGTCGCTGGGACTATTAGAAAATAGTGAGAGTTAGCAAAATAACCCACCCCAAGACCCTGAAAAGTGAGTGCAAAGTGCACCAAAGTTCCCCTAAGGACAAAATAGTCGTGTTAGAGGGAGAATGCAAGGAAAACACAAATCAGCAATGCAACAACGATGGATTCCTGTCTGAAGGTACCTGTGGAACAAGGGGACCAAGTCCAAAAGTCACAAGCAGCTCGGAGATGGGCAGATGCCCAAGAAATGCCAGCGGTTGGTGCAAAGAAGCTCTTACTAGGCTGAAGAACTGTGAATACTGCAGGAACGACAAGGGCTAAAGACTTCCCCTTTGGAGGATGGATCCCCCACGCCTTGGAGAGTCGTGCAGAAGTGTTTTCCCGCCGGATGGACGCCAACAAGCCTTGCTACACGCAAATCGTGCGTTTGGCGTTTTTGGACGCTGCTGGGGCCCAGGAGGGACCAGGAGGTCGCAAATTGGACCTGCAGAGAGAGGGGACGTCGAGCAAGACAAGGAGCCCTCACTGAAGCAGGTAGCACCCGGAGAAGTGCCAGAAACAGGCACTACGAGGATGCGTGAAACGGTGCTCGCCGAAGTTGCACAAAGGAGTCCCACGTCGCCGGAGACCAACTTAGAAAGTCGTGCAATGCAGGTTAGAGTGCCGTGGACCCAGGCTTGGCTGTGCACGAAGGATTTCCGCCGGAAGTGCACAGGGGCCGGAGAAGCTTGCAAAGTCGCGGTTCCCAGCAATGCAGCCCAGCGAGGTGAGGCAAGGACTTACCTCCACCAAACTTGGGCTGAAGAGTCACTGGACTGTGGGGGTCACTTGGACGGTGTCGCTGGATTCGAGGGACCTCGCTCGTCGTGCTGAGAGGAGACCCAGGGACCGGAGATGCAGCTTTTTGGTGCCTGCGGTTGCAGGGGGAAGATTCCGTCGACCCACGGGAGATTTCTTCGGAGCTTCTGGTGCAGAGAGGAGGCAGACTACCCCCACAGCATGCACAAGCAGGAAAACAGTCGAGAAGGCGTCAGGATCAGCGTTACAGAGTTGCAGTAGTCGTCTTTGCTACTATGTTGCAGGTTTGCAGGCTTCCAGCGCGGTCAGCGGTCGATTCCTTATCAGAAGGTGAAGAGGGAGATGCAGAGGAACTCGGCTGAGCTCATGCATTCGTTATCTCAAGTTTCCCCAGAGACAGAGACCCTAAATAGCCAGAAAAGAGGGTTTGGCTACCTAGGAGAGAGGAAAGGCTACTAACACCTGAAGGAGCCTATCACAAGGAGTCTCTGACGTCACCTGGTGGCACTGGCCACTCAGAGCAGTCCAGTGTGCCAGCAGCACCTCTGTTTCCAAGATGGCAGAGGTCTGGAGCACACTGGAGGAGCTCTGGACACCTCCCAGGGGAGGTGCAGGTCAGGGGAGTGGTCACTCCCCTTTCCTTTGTCCAGTTTCGCGCCAGAGCAGGGGCTAAGGGGTCCCTGAACCGGTGTAGACTGGCTTATGCAGAATTGGGCACATCTGTGCCCAACAAAGCATTTCCAGAGGCTGGGGGAGGCTACTCCTCCCCTGCCTTCACACCATTTTCCAAAGGGAGAGGGTGTCACACCCTCTCTCAGAGGAAGTTGTTTGTTCTGCCATCCTGGGCCAGGCCTGGCTGGACCCCAGGAGGGCAGCTGCCTGTCTGAGGGGTTGGCAGCAGCAGCAGCTGCAGAGAAACCCCAGGAAGGGCAGTCTGGCAGTACCAGGGTCTGTGCTACAGACCACTGGGATCATGGAATTGTACCAACAATGCCAGGATGGCATAGAGGGGGCAATTCCATGATCATAGACATGTTACATGGCCATATTCGGAGTTACCATGGTGAAGCTACATATAGGTAGTGACCTATATGTAGTGCACGCGTGTAATGGTGTCCCCGCACTCACAAAGTTCAGTGAATTGGCTCTGAACAATGTGGGGGCACCTTGGCTAGTGCCAGGGTGCCCTCACACTAAGTAACTTTGCACCTAACCTTTACCAGGTAAAGGTTAGACATATAGGTGACTTATAAGTTACTTAAGTGCAGTGTAAAATGGCTGTGAAATAACGTGGACGTTATTTCACTCAGGCTGCAGTGGCAGGCCTGTGTAAGAATTGTCAGAGCTCCCTATGGGTGGCAAAAGAAATGCTGCAGCCCATAGGGATCTCCTGGAACCCCAATACCCTGGGTACCTCAGTACCATATACTAGGGAATTATAAGGGTGTTCCAGTAAGCCAATGAAAATTGGTAAAAATGGTCACTAGCCTGTTAGTGACAATTTGAAAGTAATGAGAGAGCATAACCACTGAGGTTCTGGTTAGCAGAGCCTCAGTGAGACAGTTAGGCACCACACAGGGAACATATACATGCCCACCTATGAGCACTGGGGCCCTGTGTGACAGGGTCCCAGTGACACATACATATAGGCCACAAACCTATGAGCACTGGGGTCCTGACCAGCAGGATCCCAGTGACACATAACAACCATACTGAAAACATAGTGTTTTCACTATGAGCGCTGAGGCCTGGCTATCAGGATCCCAGTGAGACAGTGAAAACAGTGACAAACACCCTGACATACACTCACAAACAGGCCAAAAGTGGGGGTAACAAGGCTAGAAAGAGGCTACCTTCTCACAGCTCCTCAAAAGCTTTCTGACAGTTTGCTGTCCATAATACCTTTTTAGGCATTTTCTTGGATGTGAGGTCATTAAGAGGGGCTGCAATGGAGCCATAGTTCTTAATGAACCTCCTGTAATACCCAGTGAGGCCTAGGAAGGCTCTCACCTGAGTCTGAGTGGTAGGGGGAACCCAATCAATAATAGTTTGGATTTTCCCCTGAAGTGGTGCAATCTGTTCCCCACCAACAAGGTGTCCCAGATAAACCACCTTACCCTGGCCTATCTGGCACTTTGAAGCCTTGATAGTGAGGCCTGTCTTTTGCAGGGCCTCCAAAACTTTCCATAGGTGGACCAGGTGATCATCCCAGCTGGAGCTAAAGACAGCTATATCGTCCAAATATGCTGCACTGAAAGCTTCCAGCCCTTGCAGGGCTGTGTTCACCAACCTCTGAAAAGTGGCAGGTGCATTTTTCAAACCAAAAGGCATTACAGTAAACTGGTAATGTCCTCCAATGGTAGAAAATGCAGTCTTAGGTTTAGCATCTTCCGACAATTTGATCTGCCAATACCCTGCAGTCAAATCAAAAGTGCTTAGATACTTGGCAGATGTCAGTGTATCTATGAGCTCATCTGCCCTGGGTATAGGGTGAGCATCAGTTTTGGTTACCAAGTTGAGACCTCTATAGTCTACACAAAACCGCATTTCCTTCTTTCCATCTTTAGAATTGGGTTTTGGTACCAGTACCACAGGAGAAGCCCATGGGCTGTCAGAGTGCTCAACCACTCCTAGTTCCAACATTTTCTGAACTTCTTGCTTTATGCAGTCCCTGACATGGTCAGGCTGCCTATTGATCTTACTTTTGACAGGTAAACTGTCTCCAGTATCTATAGTGTGCTCACACCAAGAAGTGGTACCTGGCACAGTAGAGAAGAGTTCAGAGAATTGATCTAGGAGATTTATGCAATTGTCTTTCTGCTCAGCAGTAAGACAATCAGCCAAAACTACACCTTCCACAAGAGCATCTTGATCTGTGGAAGAGAAGAGATCAGGTAGAGGATCACTGTCTTCTTCCTGTCCCTCATCAGTTGCCATGAGCAGGGTGAGATCAGCCCTGTCATAGTAGGGTTTCAGGCGGTTGACATGGAGCACCCTAAGGGGACTCCTGGCAGTGCCTAAGTCAACTAAATAGGTGACTTCTCCCTTCTTTTCAACAATTGTGTGGGGACCACTCCATTTATCTTGGAGTGCTCTTGGGGCCACAGGCTCCAAGACCCACACGTTCTGCCCTGGTTGGTACTGAACCAAAACAGCCTTCTGATCATGCCATTGCTTCTGGAGCTCTTGGCTGGCCTGAAGGTTTTTACTGGCCTTTTTCATGTACTCAGCCATCCTTGATCTGAGGCCAAGTACATAATCCACAATATCCTGCTTAGGAGCTTTTAAAGGTTGTTCCCAACCCTCCTTTACAAGTGTGAGTGGACCCCTAACAGGGTGTCCAAAAAGAAGTTCAAAGGGGCTGAAGCCCACTCCTTTCTGGGGTACCTCCCTGTAGGCAAAAAGGAGGCATGGTAGAAGGATATCCCATCTCCTGCGGAGTTTTTCAGGGAGACCCATAATCATGCCTTTGAGAGTTTTATTAAATCTCTCCACCAGTCCATTTGTTTGTGGATGATAGGGTGTTGTGAACTTGTACGTTACACCACACTCCTTCCACATGGCCTTTAAGTATGCAGACATGAAATTGCTTCCTCTGTCTGATACCACTTCCTTTGGGAAGCCCACCCTGGAAAATATTCCTAGGAGGGCCTTTGCCACTGCAGGTGCTGTAGTGGTCCTTAAAGGAATAGCTTCAGGATATCTTGTGGCATGGTCCACTACCACCAAGATAAACCTATTGCCTGAAGCAGTAGGAGGGTCAAGGGGGCCAACTATGTCAACCCCTACCCTTTCAAAGGGAACCCCAACCACAGGCAGTGGAATAAGGGGTGCCTTTGGGGTGCCACCTGTCTTGCCACTGGCTTGACAGGTTTCACAGGACTTACAAAATTCCTTTGTGTCCTCAGACATCCTAGGCCAATGAAACAGGGGAACAAGCCTGTCCCAAGTTTTCATTTGTCCTAGGTGCCCAGCTAAGGGAATGTCATTTGCCAGTGTTAGGAGGAACTTTCTGTACTCCTGAGGAATCACTAATCTCCTGGCAGCTCCAGGTTTAGGATCCCTATGCTCAGTGTACAAGAGGTTGTCCTCCCAGTAAACTCTGTGAGAGTCACTGACATCCCCATTAGCCTGTTTGACAGCTTGCTGTCTGAGACCCTCTAATGTGGGACAGGTTTGCTGTGCCACACTCAGCTCCTCTCTGGCAGGCCCCCCTTCACCCAAAAGCTCAGCAGTGTCTGCTTCCAGCTCCTCTGGTGTAGGTTCTGCACAGGGAGGGAATTCTTCTTCCTCAGAAGTTGAATCCACTGTAGAGGGAGGGATAGTAGGAAGTGGTTTGCTTCTACTAGCCCTAGCTTTAGGGAGCACTTGGTCCATTGTTCCAGGATCCAAGCTTCCCTGTCCTTTTTGCTTTTTGGCCTGAGCCCTTGTCAAAGCAAAAATATGCCCTGGGATGCCCAGCATTGCTGCATGGGCCTCCAACTCCACATCTGACCAAGCTGATGTCTCCAAATCATTCCCTAATAGACAGTCTACAGGTAAATCTGAAGCTACCACAACTTTCTTTGGACCAGTAACCCCCCCCCAGTTGAGATTAACAACAGCCATGGGGTGGCTAAGTGTGTTGTTGTGAGCATCGGTTACTTGGTACTGGTGACCAAGTAGGTGTTGTTCAGGGTGGACCAGTTTCTCTATGACCATAGTCACACTGGCACCAGTGTCCCTGTAGGCCTGAACCTCAACACCATTTATTAGGGGTAGCTGCTTGTACTTATCCATATTAAGGGGACAAGCAACTAAGGTGGCTAAATCAATAGCCCCCTCAGAGACTAACACAGCCTCTGTGGCCTCCCTAACAAGGCCAACCGCAACTAAATTACCAAAAGTGAGCCCAGCTACTCCCTTGGATTGGCTATTAGTAGGTTTGCTCCCACCACCACTGCTATTAGTAGGGACACTAGGTGTAGCAGTAGGGGTTGTAGTGGTAGGAGCAGTGGTGCCTTTCTTTGGACAACTGGGATCTGTTGTCCAATGGCCTTTTATTTTACATAAATAGCACCATGGTTTCTTTTCCTTGTTCTGATTAAAGGAGGATTTGGACCCACCACCCCCACCAGAGTGTTTTTGTGGGCCTGATGAAGACTCATTTTTAGATTTGTCCCCACCCTTGTCTGAAGACTTACCATCCTTCTTTTTGTTGCCATCTTTGTCACCCCCTGTATGAACTTTTCTGTTCACTCTTGTTCTGACCCATTTGTCTGCCTTCTTTCCCAATTCTTGGGGAGAGGTCAGATCAGAGTCCACCAAGTACTGGTGCAACAAATCAGACACACAATTATTAAGAATATGCTCTCTCAGGATCAAGTTATACAGGCTGTCATAATCAGTAACTTTACTGCCATGTAACCACCCCTCCAAGGCCTTCACTGAATGGTCAAGGAAATCAACCCAGTCTTGTGAAGACTCCTTTTTGGTCTCTCTGAACTTTATCCTGTACTGTTCAGTGGTTAAGCCATAACCATCCAGGAGTGCATTCTTAAGAACTTGGAAATTATTAGCATCATTTTCTTTTACAGTAAGGAGCCTATCCCTACCTTTTCCACTAAATGATAGCCATAGGATAGCAGCCCACTGCCTTTGAGGGACATCCTGTACAACACAGGCCCTCTCAAGTGCAGCAAACCACTTGTTAATGTCATCCCCCTCCTTATAAGGGGGAACTATCTTGTGCAGATTCCTGGAATCATGCTCTTTTGCAGGATGACTATGGGGAATACTGCTGCTGCCACCATGGGTATCTAAACCCAACTTCTGTCTTTCCTTCTCTAATTCAAAAGACTGTCTATCCAAATCCAGCTGTTGCTTTTTAAGCTTCAGTCTGGTTTGTTCCACCCTCAACTTATTGAGTTCCCTCTCTAACATTCTGTCATCAGGGTTGGTGGGAGGGACATTCCTAGATACAGAGGTATGATGGGAATGAACAGAAGGAGACCTGTCCCTTACAGAAGCCACCCTAACAGCTTGGTTAACAGAAACATTACTACCAGTATGGTGAGAATAAATGCTTTTGCTATGATGTGAGACAACACTATTTGTATGGTGTGGCTCATCATCATTACCAACTATGCTAGACTGTCTAGTAATGGGCAGGCTAGGAAGTTTCTTTCCTGAATCTTTTCCTGGGGGAGTCCCTGAATCAGATTGAGAACTATTAGGTACTTTTTCAACAGATGAGGCACCTATGGCCTTATCCTGTTCTCTAAGCATGTTAAGTAACAGTTCCAAGGAAGGATTCTTCCCTACACTCAAACCTCTCTCTATACAGAGACTCCTTGCTCTTTTCCAGATAAGGTTGTCATATGCAAGTTTGGACAGATCAACATTTTGGCCTGTGCCAGACATTTTTTAGAGAGAGTTAAAGTGATAGAAAAAGAGAAAAAAGTTTTCTGAACTTTTTGGAAAGACAGAAAAAAAACTTTTTAAACTTTTAAGAACTTTTTGAAAGTTTAGAAGTACTTTTCAGCACTTAGAAAAGAGTGAAAAGAGGAAATGCAAAACTTTTTGGCTATGTGTATATACACTGACCTTGTTTTGTATATTTTTCTCTTATGAAAAGTACAATGACAAGAGTGGTAAGTAGTCTCAAAGCACTTATCCCACCACTGCACAACCAATGTAGGAGGCTGGACTGGCTTGTAGTGAGTACCAAGGGGTACTTGCACCTTGCACCAGGCCCAGTTATCCCTTATTAGTGTATAGGGTGTCTAGCAGCTTAGGCTGATAGATAATGGTAGCTTAGCAGAGCAGCTTAGGCTGAACTAGGAGACGTGTGAAGCTACTACAGTACCACCTAGTGTCATATGCACAATATCATAAGAAAACACAATACACAGTTATACTAAAAATAAAGGTACTTTATTTTTATGACAATATGCCAAAGTATCTTAGAGTGTACCCTCAGTGAGAGGATAGGAAATATACACAAGATATATATACACAATAGCAAAAATATGCAGTATAGTCTTAGAAAACAGTGCAAACAATGTATAGTTACAATAGGATGCCATGGGGAAACATAGGGATAGGGGCAACACAAACCATATACTCCAAAAGTGGAATGCGAACCACGAATGGACCCCAAACCTATGTGACCTTGTAGAGGGTCGCTGGGACTATTAGAAAATAGTGAGAGTTAGAAAAATAACCCTCCCCAAGACCCTGAAAAGTGAGTGCAAAGTGCACTAAAGTTCCCCTAAGGACAAGGAAGTCGTGTTAGAGGAATAATGCAGGAAAGACACAAACCAGCAATGCAACAACTGTGGATTTCCAATCTAGGGTACCTGTGGAACAAGGGGACCAAGTCCAAAAGTCACAAGCAAGTCGGAGATGGGCAGATGCCCAGGAAATGCCAGCTGCGGGTGCAAAGAAGCTTCTACTGGACAGAAGAAGCTGAGGTTTCTGCAGGAACGAAAAGGGCTAGAGACTTCCCCTTTGGTGGACGGATCCCTCTCGCCTTGGAGAGTCGTGCAGAGGTGTTTTCCCGCCGGAATGACGCCAACAAGCCTTGCTAGTCGCAAATCGTGCGTTTGGCGTTTTTGGACGCTGCTGGGGCACACGAGGGACCAGGAGGTCGCAATTTGGACCTGAAGAGAGAGGGGATGTCGAGCAAGACAAAGAGCCCTCACTGAAGCAGGTAGCACCCAGAGAAGTGCCAGAAACAGGCACTACAAGGATGCGTGAAACGGTGCTCGCCGAAGTTGCACAAAGGAGTCCCACGTCGCCGGAGACCAACTTAGAAAGTCGTGCAATGCAGGTTAGAGTGCTGTGGACCCAGGCTTGGCTGTGCACAAAGGATTTCTGCCGGAAGTGCACAGGGGCCGGAGTAGCTGCAAAGTCGCGGTTCCCAGCAATGCAGCCCAGCGAGGTGAGGCAAGGACTTACCTCCACCAAACTTGGACTGAAGAGTCACTGGACTGTGGGGGTCACTTGGACAGAGTCGCTGGATTCGAGGGACCTCGCTCGTCGTGCTGAGAGGAGACCCAAGGGACCGGTAATGCAGCTTTTTGGTGCCTGCGGTTGCAGGGGGAAGATTCCGTCGACCCACGGGAGATCTCTTCGGAGCTTCTGGTGCAGAGAGGAGGCAGGCTACCCCCACAGCATGCACAAGCAGGAAAACAGTCGAGAAGGCGGCAGGATCAGCATTACAGAGTTGCAGTATTCGTCTTTGCTACTATGTTGCAGGTTTGCAGGCTTTCAGCGCGGTCAGCAGTCGATTCCTTATCAGAAGGTGAAGAGAGAGATGCAGAGGAACTCGGATGAGCTCTTGCATTCGTTATCGGAAGTTTCCCCAGAGACAGAGACCCTAAATAGCCAGAAAAGAGGGTTTGGCTACCTAGGAGAGAGGATAGGCTACTAACACCTGAAGGAGCCTATCAGCAGGAGTCTCTGACGTCACCTGGTGGCACTGGCCACTCAGAGCAGTCCAGTGTGCCAGCAGCACCTCTGTTTCCAAGATGGCAGAGGTCTGGAGCACACTGGAGGAGCTCTGGACACCTCCCAGGGGAGGTGCAGGTCAGGGGAGTGGTCACTCCCCTTTCCTTTATCCAGTTTCGCGCCAGAGCAGGGCTAAGGGGTCCCCTGAACCGGTGTAGACTGGCTTATGCAGAATTGGGCACCTCTGTGCCCAACAAAGCATTTCCAGAGGCTGGGGGAGGCTACTCCTCCCCTGCCTTCACACCATTTTCCAAAGGGAGAGGGTGTCACACCCTCTCTCAGAGGAAGTTCTTTGTTCTGCCATCCTGGGCCAGGCCTGGCTGGACCCCAGGAGGGCAGCTGCCTGTCTGAGGGGTTGGCAGCAGCAGCTGCAGTGAAACCCCAGGAAGGGCAGTTTGGCAGTACCAGGGTCTGTGCTACAGACCACTGGGATCATGGGATTGTGCCAGCTATGCCAGGATGGCATAGAGGGGGCAATTCCATGATCATAGACATGTTACATGGCCATATTCGGAGTTACCATTGTGAAGCTACATATAGGTAGTGACCTATATGTAGTGCACGTGTGTAATGGTGTCCCCGCACTCACAAAGTTCAGGGAATTGGCTCTGAACAATGTGGGGGCACCTTGGCTAGTGCTAGGGTGCCCTCACACTAAGTAACTTTGCACCTAACCTTTACCAGGTAAAGGTTAGACATATAGGTGACTTATAAGTTACTTAAGTGCAGTGAAAAATGGCTGTGAAATAACGTGGACGTTATTTCACTCAGGCTGCAGTGGCAGGCCTGTGTAAGAATTGTCAGAGCTCCCTATGGGTGGCAAAAGAAATGCTGCAGCCCATAGGGATCTACTGGAACCCCAATACCCTGGGTACCTCAGTACCACATACTAGGGAATTATAAGGGTGTTCCAGTAAGCCAATGTAAATTGGTAAAAATGGTCACTAGCCTGTTAGTGACAATTTGGAAAGAAATGAGAGAGCATAACCACTGAGGTTCTGATTAGCAGAGCCTCAGTGAGACAGTTAGTCACTACACAGGTAACACATTCAGGCACACTTATGAGCACTGGGGCCCTGGGTTACCAGGGTCCCAGTGACACATACAACTAAAACAACATATATACAGTGAAAAATGGGGGTAACATGCCAGGCAAGATGGTACTTTCCTACAGCCATGTTCAGAGTTACCATTGTGACGCTATACATAGGTAGTGACCTATGTATCGTGAACGCGTGTAATGGTGTCCCCGCACTCACAAAGTCCGGGGAATTTGCCCTGAACAATGTGGGGGCACCTTGGCTAGTGCCAGGGTGCCCACACACTAAGTAACTTTGCACCCAATCTTCACCAGGTGAAGGTTAGACATATAGGTGACTTATAAGTTACTTAAGTGCAGTGGTAAATGGCTGTGAAATAACGTGGACATTATTTCACTCAGGCTGCACTGGCAGGCCTGTGTAAGAATTGTCAGATCTCCCTATGGGTGGCAAAAGAAATGCTGCAGCCCATAGGGATCTCCTAGAACCCCAATACCCTGAATACCGCAGTACCATATACTAGTGAATTATATGGGTGTATCAGTATGCCAATGTGAATTTGTGAAATTGGTCACTAGCCTGTTAGTGACAATTTGGAAAGCAGAGAGAGCATAACCACTGAGGTTCTGGTTAGCAGAGCCTCAGTGAGACAGTTAGGCATCACACAGGGAACACATGCATATAGGCCACAAACTTATGAGCACTGGGGTCCTGGCTAGCAGGGTCCCAGTGACACATAACAAACACACTGACAACATAGGGTTTTCACTATGAGCACTGGGCCCTGGCTAGCAGGATCCCAGTGAGGCAGTGAAAACACCCTGACATATACTCACAAACAGGCCAAAAGTGAGGGTAAGAAAGGCTATAAAGAGGCTACTTTCTCACAGTAGATTTTCAGAAAAACTACCCCTAAATAGCATGTTTCATTGTTTTATATTCTCAAATAATACCTTCAGAATTTCCTTAGTTAGTGATGCAGTCACCCTCCGTCTGCCCTTTTGCATTTCCATTGAGGCTTGAGTCAGCGAATAAGGTTTTGGGCCTTTATGTAGAGTAAACCTAGCCCTGAGTTACTTGCACCACAGATACTAGCCCACATGTGCCAGGGGCGGGAAGAACATGGTCATTTACGAATACAGAATGAGAGTTTGAGGAAGGAAGAAGGTTGGGTGTACAGTTCAGTGCTGGGAGAAGTGGGGATAAATGTTTCTATAGGCATCAATGGGGAAGGAGCGCCCCCTTGAAAGTATAGACTAAGAAAATGGGAAACAAAATATTTTTGTAAGTGTACAAATGCAGATCACTAACTTGGAATTAGCACCTTGTTCAATATGTTCAAATCTAAACTCAAACCTTTCATTGACTCTTAGCAGATACATTGGACTCCTATTTAAAACAAAAAAAAAACATCAGCACCAACCCCTTTCCTAAAATCCCCTCTAAGAATAAACCAACCTAGCCTCTACAGTTCTTCAAACAAATACCACAAGGTGAATGTATGGATTTGGTCAAAGCAAGCAGGCCTTCAGGTTGCCCTTCTGACCCTTGTCCACCACACATCTTCAAGAACATATTTTCATCTACTTCTGCTGCCACACCTGTAAGAAGAATTATCAACAATTCTTTAACCACAGGAACCTTTCCTGAAGACTTGAAAAAGACATACATACGTCCATTATTAAAGAAAACAAACCTGGACCCGCAGGACCCCCCACAACTATAGACCAAGCACAAATGGACCTTTCCTGGGCAAACTGAAAGAGAGAGCATCATTTGCCCAGATGCCACAATTCATTGAAGACAATCCTATACTTTTAGACTACTCAACTGGATTCCTCCCAGGAAGAGGCACTGAATCCGCACTCATTTCTCAAAAACACAGTGGACCCCAATGGAGTTGCTACACTACTTCTCTTGGACCTCTCAGCTGCCTTTGATATCGTTGACCATGACACCCTAATTCAAAGACTCCAGAAAGCCGGCGTAGAAGGGACTGCTCTAAATTGGATTACATTCCGTACAAACCGTACTTCACAAAAGCAGGGGTCCCCCCAGGATCAATCATCTCACCTTTGCTTTTCAACATCTACATGATATCATTACCAGAACTGATCAATGATTTTCAACTCACATGCTATAACTGTGCAGATACATCACACATACTACTTACATTGGAATGCTCCAAAGACATTGAAAACTGACAAATCTTCAGTTGCCTCAGAGCTGCTGATCGATGGATGACTTGGAGCCATCTCAAACTAAATGCCTCCAAAACGGAAGTACTCATATGGTGACTGGAAAAATTATGACCCACTGTGCACCTTGTCCTGATGATCTCTGTCCACCTCCTCAATTATCAGAGGAAGTTAAAAACCTTGGAATTACCATGGACTCCAAGTTAACAATGAATGCCCAAACGGACAAATTACCATGAACAAGCTTCATCACTTTGAAGACTTTGCGAAGCATCTTCCCTCACCTCAAATTTCCACACAAAATGCAGGCTACTATCTCTCTTGTACTATCCAGTTGTACTATCCAAAGTGGATTATGCCATTAGCCTCTACCATGGATCATCTATATCTAGTATAAAAAAACTATAACGTATTCAGAACTCCACTGCCAGGCTACTATTACATGTAAAGCCACAAGCAAACATCTCCCCTGCCTTGAGAGCACTACACTGGTTACCCGTTGCCAGAACATCCACCTTCATGCTGCTTTGTATCGCCCACAAAGCTATACATGGAACAGGACCGTTTTTTATCAAAAACAAAATAACCAAATACATTCAGCAAAGAAACCTCCAATCAAGATTGTCGCCCTGCCTTAGAACACCACCATACAAGAAAAAGACTACAGGTGGTACATCCTTCTCCATTCAAGCAGCCAAACTATGGAATTCATTACCCTCAAATATAAGATCTCCGGATAACTATCTTGTCTTCAGAAGACTACTCAAGAGTTGGCTCTTTCCTTCATAACCACCCTAATCAAACAGCAATGGACTGCATATGCCTATGTTGATAAATATTATTAATTTGATTATGTGTATATTCTAGATATGTATAGTTCTTTGGCAAATGTGTATCGCTACTATGCCATAACAATAAATTACACACATACTCTTTAAACCTGTTTAACAAATGTGTATTTACTCACAATTAAATATGTATGTGGATGTGTATATGTATATATATATATATATATATATATATGTATATAAATATATATATATATTTTTATATATATGTATATATATATATATATATGTTTATATGTGTGTGTGTATGCATGTGTGTATGACGTGTGTGTGCATATACACATATGTGTGTATTTTATTCTATGCTGAACATGTTCATAGGTCATTGTATAGCTCCTAGATAAGTTGTTATATTAGATACTTATCAATCTCTGCTCTCGTTTTTATATCACACTGATCAAATGTTTTATTATCAGAAGCATTTCACTATTCAAAAATTGAGGAAAGAAGTAAATGTTAGAAAAGTACACTCATCAATTAACTTCAAATATTACAAATCTTGAAAGTCTGTGTTTATACAATACTACTTTTCTTCTCATATTTTAATATCAATTATTATATTCTTTGAACATATATTCCCCTACTATGTATTTACATATCTATTTATGCATTACTCTAGTCCTACTGTACTAGAGAAAAAATTAAATAAAAACAAATCAAATAAAATCTATAAATAAAATTTTAATTATAAATAAGTAAATACAATTAAAACAAATAATTTATAAATACATTAAATAAAAATAAAAATAATGATTACAAAAGTATATATATATATATATATATATATAAATAAAATTATAAAAATAATATAAATGTTCTCTCTTGTAAGCTTTACTTTGTCTACCTATCACTGTATGTCATGTGTAGGACGCTGGCATGGCTTGTAGTGGGAACCAATGGTACTTTCACCTTATACCAGTGTAGGAAAGTACCATCTTTCTTAGCATGTTACCCCCAATTTTACATGTATGTCAGTATATTTTTGCCTGTCTCACTGGAATCCTGTTAGCCAGGACCCCAGTGCTCATAGTTTGTGGCCTGAATGTGTATACCTGTGTAGTGCCTAACTGTGTCATTGAGGCTCTGCTAATCAGAACCTCAGTGCTCATGCTCTCTCTGTCTTTACGTTTGTCACTATAGGCTAGTGACCACTTTTACCAATGTCAATTGGCATACTGGAACACCCTTATAATTCCCTAGTATATGGTACCTAGGTACCCATGGTATTGGGGTTCCAGGAGATCCCTATTGGCTGCAGCATTTCTTTTGCCACCCATAGGGAGCTCAGACAAACCTTTACACAGGACTGCCATTGCAGCCTGAGTAAAATAACGCACACATTATTTCACAGCCATTTTCACTGCACTTATGTAACTTATAAGTCACCTATCTGTCTAATCTTCACTTGCTGAAGGTTAGGTGCAAAGTTACTAAGTGTGGGGGCACCCTTGCACTAGCAAAGGTGCCCCCACATAGTTCAGGGCCATTTCCCCGGACTTTGTGAGTGCGGGGACACCATTACACGTGTGCACTACATATAGGTCAATACCTATATGTAGCTTCACAATGGTAACTCCGAATATGCCCATGTAACATGTCTAACATCATGGAATTGTCCCCCCATGCCAAATCTGGTATTGGGGAGTCAATTCCATGCATCCTGGGGGCTCCACTATGGACCCCCAATACTGCCAAACCAGCTCTCTGGGGTTTTCTCTGCAGCTACAGCTGCTGCCACCCCACCAACAGGGTTCTGCCCTCCTGGGGTCTGGGCAGCCCAGTCCCAGGAAGGCAGAACAAAGCATTTCCTCTTAGACAGGGTGTTCCACCCTCTCTCTTTGGGAATAGGTGTTAAAGGCTGGGAAGCGTAAGCCTCTCACAGCCTCTGGCAATGCTTTGAAGGGCACAGATGGTGCCCTCCTTTTATAAGCCAGTCTACACCGGTTTAGGGAACCCCCAGTCCCTGCTCTGGCGTGACACAGCACAAAAGAAAGGGAAGTGACCACTCCCCTGTCCATCACCACCCCAGGGGTGGTGCCCAGAGCTCCTCCAGGGTGTCTCAGACCTCTGCCATCTTGTTTCCAGAGGCGTGGGGGCACTCTGGAGGCCTCTGAGTGTCCAGTGCCAGCAGATGATGTCAGAGACCCCTCCTGGTAGGTGCTCACCTGACTAGGTGGCCAATCCTCCTCTGAGGGCTATTTAGGCTCTCCAGTGGCTTTTCCTCAGATTACGACTTGCAAGAATTCATCAAGGTTCCTCTGCACTTCTCTCTTTGTCTTCTGCCAAGGATTGACTGCTGACTGCTCCAGGACGCCTGCAAAACTGCAACAAAGTTTTCCAGGAATCTGCACAAGATAGTCCCCCCTTACAAAGAGGGGGATGACATTAATAAGTGGTTTGCCGCACTTGAGAGGGCCTGTATGGTACAGGGGGTCCCTCAAAGGCAGTGGGCTGCTATTTTGTGGCTATCTTTTACTGAAAAATGTAGGGATAGGCTCCTTACTGTTGGAGAAAGTGAAACTAATAATTACAAGTTTTGAAAGATGCACTCTTGGATGGATTTGACTTAACCACTGAACAATACAGGATTAAGTTCGGAGACACCAGAAAAGAGTCTTCTCAAGACTGGACAGATTTTGTGGACTGTTCAGTGAAGGACTTGGAAGGGTGGTTGCATGACAGTAAAGTATCTGACTATGAAAGCCTGTACAATCTTATTCTGAGAGAGCATATTCTTAACAATTGTGTGTCTGACTTATTGCACAAATACCTAGTGGACTCTGATCTGACCTCTCCCCAAGAATTGGGAAAGAAGGCAGACAAATGGGTCAGAACAAGGGTGGACAGAAAAGTTCATACAGGGAGTTACAAGGATCGCAAGAAGAAGGATGGTAAGTCTTCTGAGAAGGGTGGGGACAAAAGTAAGCATTCTGAGTCTTCATCAGGCCCACAAAAATCCTCTGGTGGAGGTGGGTCCAAATGCTCTTCTAATAATTAACCTAAAAAGCCTTGGTGTTATTTGTGTAAAGTCAAAGGCCATTAGGCAAGTGATTCCACTTGTCCAAAGAAAAATACCAACCCTCCCACCCCCACAACCCCTGCTGCAAATTCTAGTGCCCCTAGTAATAGCAGTGGTGGTGGGAAATCTACTACTAATAGCCAATCCAAGGGTGTAGCTTGGCTCACTATTGGCAATGTAGTTTGGGTTGGTCTTGTTAGGGAGACCACAGAGGCTGTTTTAATCTCTGACGGTGGCATTGATTTTGCCACCTTGGATGCTTGTCCCCTTAATATGGATAAGTACAAGCAACTTCCCCTAATCAATGGTGTTGAGGTTCAGGCCTACAGGGACAAAGGAGCCAGTGTAACTATGGTGATAGAAAAACTGGTCCACCCTGATCAACACCTATTTGGTCAGCAGAACCAATTGACAGACGCTCATAACAACCCTCTTAGCCACCCCATGGCTGTTGTGAATCTCAACTGGTGGGGGGGGGGGGGTTTACTGGTCCAAAGAAAGTTGCGGTAGCCACAGATTTACCTGTAGACTGTCTACTAGGAAATTATTTGGAGACATCAGCTTCGGCATAAGTGGAGTTGTAGGCCCATGCAGCAATGCTGGGCATTCCTGGGCATATTTTTGCTTTAACCAGGGCACAGGCCAAAAAGCAAAAAGGACATGGCGACTTCGATCCTGGAACAATCGACCAAGTGTTCCCTAGAGCTAGGGGTAAATCCCTACCCACTATCCCTCCCTCTACAGATGATTCCCCTCCTGAGGAAGAAGAATTTCCTCCCTGTGCAGAACCTACACCAGAGGAGCTGGCAGCAGATACTGCTGAGCTTTTGGGTGGAGGGGGGCCTGCCAGGGAGGAGCTGAGTGTGGCACAGCAAACCTGTCCCCCATTAGAGGGTCTCAGACAGCAAGCTGTCAAACAGCAAAATGGGGATGTCAGTGACAGTCATAAGGTATACTGGGAAGATAACCTCTTGTACACAGAGTCAAGGCACCCAAAACCTGGAGCAGCCAGGAGATTGGTCATTCCCCTGCAATACAGAGAGTTTCTTCTCACCCTAGCACATGACATTCTTATGGCTGGGCATTTGGGCCAGACGAAAACAAAGACTTGTCCCCTTGTTTCACTGGCCTCATATGTCAGAGGACACCAAAGATTTTTACAAGTCTTGTGTGACCTGCCAAGCCAGTGGCAAGACTGGTGGCACTCCAAAGGCCCCGCTAATTCCACTTCCAGTGGTTGGAGTGCCCTTTGAAAGGGTAGGGGTTGACATAGTTGGCCCCCTTGACCCTCCTACTGCTTCAGGCAATAGATTTATCTTGGTGGTAGTGGACCATGCCACAAGATATCCTGAAGCCATACCTTTAAGGACCACTACAGCTCCTGCAGTGACAAAGGCCCTCCTGGGAATCTTTTCCAGGGTGGAGTTTCCTAAAGAGGTGGTGTCAGACAAAGGTAGCAACTTCATGTCTGCTTACCTAAAAGCAATGTGGAAGGAGTGTGGTGTTACCTACAAGTTCACCACCCCTTACCATCCACAAACAAATGGTCTGGTTGAGAGGTTTAATAAAACTCTCAAAGGTATGATAATGGGACACCCTGAAAAACTCAGGAGGAGATGGAATGTCCTGTTACTTGCCTCCTTTTTGCTTATAGGGAGGTACCCCAGAAAGGAGTGGGCTTCAGCCCCTTTGCACTCCTCTTTGGGCACCCTGTATGAGGTCCACTTACTCTTGTGAAGGAGGGTTGGGAACAACCTTTAAAAGCTCCTAAACAGGACATAGTGGACTATGTACTTGGCCTAAGATCCAGAATGGCTGAGTATATGAAAAAGGCCAGTAAAAACCTTCAGGCCAGCCAGGAGCTGCAAAAGCAATGGCATGACCAGAAGGCTGTTCTGATCCAGTACCAACCAGGACAGAAGGTGTGGGTATTGGAACCTGTGGCCCCAAGAGCACTCCAAGACAAATGGATTGGACCCCATCTAATTGTTGAGAAAAAGGGTGAGATTACCTATTTGGTAGACCTGGGCACTGCCAGGAGTCCCCTTAGGGTGATTCATGTCAACCGCCTGAAACCCTATTATGACAGGGCTGATCTCACCCTGCTCATGGCAACAGATGAGGGACAGGAACAAGAGAGTAACCCTCTCCCTGATTTCTTCTCCACCACTGAAGCAGATGCCTTAGTGGAGTGAGGGGTTTTAGCAGATTGTCTGACTGCAGAACAGAAAGACCACTGCATCAATCTCCTAAGCCAGTTTTCAGACCTCTTTTCACTTATACCAGGTACAACATCCTGGTATGAACATACCATTGACACTGGAGACAGCCTGCCTGCCAAAAGTAAAATTTATAGGCAGCCTGACCATGTCAGGGACTACATTAAATAAGAGGTGCAGAAAATGTTGGATTTAGGGCTGATTGAACCCTCTGAAAGCCCATGGGCTGGCCCAGTGGTGCTTGTACCTAAACATCACACCAAAGATGGAAAGAGAGAGATTAAGTTTTATGTAGATTACAGAGGGCTCAATCAGGTAACCAAAACTGATGCTCACCCTATACCCAGGGCAGATAAGTTCATTGACACACTGGCTTCTGACAAGTATCTTAGCACTTTTGATCTAACTGCAGGGTATTGGCAGATTAGATTGGCAGAAGCTGCTAAACCAAAGACAGCATTTTCTACCATAGTAGGGTACTACCAATTCACAGTAATGCCCCTTGGTTTGAAAAATGCACCTGCCACTTTTCAGAGGTTGGTGAACACAGTCCTGCAAGGGTTGGAGGCTTTCAGTGCAGCATATGTAGATGATATTGCTGTCTTTAGCTCAACCTGGGATGATCACCTGGTCCACCTATGGAAAGTTTTGGAGGCCCTGCAAAAGGCAGGCCTCAATATCAAGGCCTCAAAGTGCCAGATAGGGCAGGGGAAAGTGGTTTATCTGGGCCACCTGGTTGGTTGAGAACAGATTGTACCACTACAGGGGAAAATCCAAACTACAACTCAGACCCAGGTGAGAGCCTTTTTAGGCCTCACAGGGTAATATAGGAGATTCATCAAGAATTATGGCTCCATAGCAGCCCCTCTTAATGATCTCACTAGCAAGAAAATGCCTAAGAAGGTGTTATGGACAGCTAGCTGTCAGAAAGCTTTTGAGGAGCTCAAACAGGCCATGTGCTCTGCACCTGTCCTAAAAAGCCGATGTTACTCCAAGAAATTAATTGTTCAGACTGATGCATCTGAATTATTGGTAGGGGCAGTACTATCACAACTGAATTCTGAGGGCCAGGATCAACCAGTTGCTTTTATCAGCAGAAGGTAGACCCCTAAAGAAAAGCATTGGTGTGCCATAGAGAGGGAGGCCTTTGCTGTGGTCTGGGCACTGAAAAAGTTGAGACCATACCTGTTTGGCAAGAATTCTGCAACATCCAAGGCTGTGAATGTTCCAGGGTCCCAAGGACTCTGCACCAGGACGCACAAAGGAATCTCCCTTGAAGTGAAGGAGTCACTCCCCTACAACCGCAGGCACCTCAAGATAACGTCGACCAGTTGGTAGGGTCTGCTGTCGTTGGACATCCGAAAATCCTGCTTCACAGGTGGTGAGTCTGTGGCCTTCTCTGTGTCCTGCTTGTCTTCTGAACCAACTTGGGAGACTGTGGGTCCTTGCTCCTGCCACTGGACTGGTACCCCTGTGCACCGCCACTGTTGCACTTGCCAAGGCTTGTTGATGCTTCATCTAGAAAATCTTCAGGCATCGTGAAGCCCCAGCCTCCAGCACTCTGCAGCCCCTGTCCTGCAACGTGGGACTTCCGTTTTGTCGTGCTGGTCAAGCCTCCTTGTGACTCCCTGTATCCATCTCCTATGGGTCACTCATGGGGGCTCCATCGACTTCTGTTGGCCTTCCTGTGTGCTGAGGGCCAACCCTGACTCCTCCTTTTGGGCAGAGTCTCTTGGACCTTGCTGGTCTCCAAAACTTTGCAAACTCCCTCTTCTGCTCCAGTTTGCATTTGCAAGTGCTTGTTGGTGATCTGACTGGTCACTAACCCTCCTGCAATCCACCAGCTGTTGAGGGACAGCTCGTAGGCAACTCTTGGGACCTTCTGCAGCTCCTGGACCCCGCAGCTGGACTTCTTCCACCGGCTTACAAGAGCTTCATCTTCAGGCGGGTGGGCATTGCCTCCTGCACCACCTGGGCACCTCCAAAGGTACTGGAGTCTGTCCCCTTTTTTTGCAGGTCCTCCACATCTGGAATCCATCCTTGGGTTCCACCGTCGTGGTCTATGGGTCATGACAGCAGCTGGAAAATCTAAGGCATCCACAGTCTTCAGAGAGAATCCCTTCTCCCCTCTGCATCCGGGTCCCTGATGTAGGTACTTCAATCTTCTGGGTATCTTGGGGTAGGAGCACTCTCCATCCACCCTCTTGACTGCTGGTTTCCTCGGGGTTCACTGGGAAGGGACCTGAATTCCACAAACTCCAACCACCCCACTCTGTGTTAGTCTAAGGGACAACTGGGTGGATAACTGACTTACTACTGGTTGCTGGGGTCACCTATTGTACTTATCTCTAGTGTTCCTAACTGTCCCTAGCTAACCACCAAACTTACCTTGGCTGGAATCACTCTTTCACATTCCACTTTTTAGTATAGGGTTTGGCCCTCTCATAGGGCCCTGTACATTTCTGTGCTATTTCTGATGGGTATTTTATGTCTATATTGTGTGTAATATCTCCAAAGGGAGATATACCAATGTCATTATAGTAGTAGTGCTGTAGTAAAGAACCCTTTATTTTTTGCAACATTTGTGTGTTTTTTTCTTGTGAGTAAGTTATTGTCTGACTACTGTGGCATTGCAAATGCTTTACATTCCTCCTGGATAAGCTTCAGCTGCTTGCCCTAGCTACCCGTACGGAGCATCTGCTATCTGGACACCTATTCACTCTCACTAAGGGTTGCCTGGACTCAATACAGGGTGCCACAACCTAGGTGTACACCATAAACTGAGCTAGCTTCTTCCACTCCAGGTGTGCTGATTGCAACTTACTGTGCCTGTTGCCACTGGGTTGCTTGTGGGGGCTCCAACTGCTTCTGCCGGCTCTCCTGTCTTCTCAGAGTCGGCCTGGGCTCCCCTCCAAGGGTCCAGTCCCCAGGATCTTGCTGGTCCTCTTCAGCTCTGCGAATCTCCAAAACCTCCAGATGCATTTGTTTGTGCTTGTTAATAGTCCTCCTATCCACTGACCCATCTGCAATACGGCGACTGGCGAGGGGCAGATCTAAAATTACTTCAGGGACTCCTATGCAGCTCCTAGACTCCACAGCTGGCCTTCACCCATCACCATCGACATGGATCTTTACACACAGAAAGGTGGGCATTGCCTCCTGCCCCACCTGGACACTCCAGGTGGACTGGACTCTATCCCCTTCTTTTACAGGTCCTCTTCATCCTGAATCCACTGTTGGGTTCCACAGGTCTGGTCCTGTTCTTGCATTGTTCCAAGTCCCCATGTTAGCCTGGTCACTGGGGGTCTTCTAGATACTTACCTCTTGGGGTTCCATACTCTCCCTGCCCTTGGCTAATTACTTCATATCCTCTGGTGGGAGTTATCGTAATCCACTGTTTTAGTGTATGGTTTGGCCCCACTAGAGGGCCCTTGCTATTTCTTGCTATTTCTAATGTTTTTATGCTAATTCCTAGTACTTACCTATGCATAGTTTGTGTGTGCTTGCCTCCAGAAAGGGGGATTGCCTATAATCTAGTTCAGTGTTCCTATAATAAAGTACCTTTATTTTTGCAACACTGTGTGGTTCCTTTCGTGTGTGATAAGTTACTGTGTGACTACTGTGGTATCGTAAGTGCTTCACACTCCTCCTAGATAAGTCTTAGCTGCTCACCACAGCTATCACTAGAGAGCCCTGGTTTTCTAAACACGGTAACACTTACTAGTAAGGGTTGCCTGGACCTGGTATAAGAGGTGTCCACCACACACCATGACAGCCACCTACAGCAAGTGAGAGCTGAGTGAGTGATGATGCCAGTTTGTTGCCTAGTACATTCAAAAGGTTAGGAATCTGTGTTTATCGGAAACTAAGACATGGGCTGAGTGATGAATATTGCCCATATAATTTACAACTTTGTGTGTCGCTCTTGCTCATAGGAGCCCAATGTTTTAACTAATTTTACAAACTTCAGCACAAAGAGGGGATCATGCATTCCATGAACTGAGTAAATCAAATATTAACATGAGAGACTTGCCTCTTCTGCTGATGACCTTTCAAGACTTTGATCAATTGATTTTTGTGATTCCAGCCCCTAAAAAAGCCAAATAATAAAACTGATGAACACAGCCAAAACAGTCATGCCAAAGCTTTTACGCATCAAAGCAATAAATAAAATGAAGCAAATGCAACTGCTGAACAAGTTACTTACTTTCGGTAACGATTTATCTGGAGAGACATATTCTAGTTGCAGACTGCTTACCTTGGAATTTCCCCCAGGCATCAGACTGGATCAGGAGATTTTTCATCGAGCAGTACCCTTGCGTGCCATCAGGTGATGTCTGTAGGAAAATAACCTCTTTTTGGTATGGTTACCCCCACTTTTTTACTGCTGTCAGTATGCTTTGCCTGTTTCCACTGGGATCCTGCTATCCAGGACCCAGTGATTGTGCTCTCTCCCTCTAAATGTGGTTGCCTAGGACTTTGCACATCCCACATTTGGCATACTGGTGCCCCACATAAGTCCCTAATATATGGTACTTAGGTACCCAGGACATTGGGCACCAGGGGTTCCCCATGGGCTGCAGCATGTATTGTGCCACCCATGGGAGCCCATGCAAAATGTGTCTGCCATTACAGCCTGTGTGAAAAGGTGCATGCACCATTTCACTACAGGTCACTGTACCAGGTCACTGTTAGTCATCCCTGTGGTAGGCCCTCCTAGCCCAGAGGGCAGGGTGCAGGTACCTGTGTGTGAAGGCACCCCCGCATGAGCAGAGGTGCCCCTACGAACTCCAGCTCCATTGCACTGGACTTCGTAAGTGCGGTGAAGCCATTTTACCCGTGTACTGGTCACAGTTCACTATCTGTGTCCAGCTACATAATGGTATCTCCGAACCTGGGCTTGTTTGGTGTCCAACATGTCAGAATCATACCCCAATCATGTTGCCAGTGTTGGTTGTATGATTCCATGCACTCTGTGGGCTCCTTAGAGGTCCCCTCATATTGCTCCAACTAGTCTTTCAGGGTTTGGCAAGCAGCCCGCACTGCTGCCACCCTCCAGACGGGTTTCTGCCTGCCTGCTGCTTGACCTGCTCAAGCAGGGGAAGGCAGAACAAAGGATTTCCTTTGAGAGAGGGTGGTAACACCATCTTCCCTTAGAAATAGCTCTGACATGGCTTGGGAGGGGTAGGCTCTCCAAGCCACTGGTATGCTTTGAAGGGCACATTTGGTGCCCTCTTGGCATAAACAGGTGTGCACCAGTCCAGGAACCCCCGGTCCCTGTCTGGCACGAAACTGGACAAAGGAAAGGGGAGTGACAACTCCCCTGTCCAGCACCACCCCAGGGGTGGTGCCCAGAGCTCCTCCAGGTGGCCACTTGGTTCTGCCATCTTGAAGCCAAGAGGTGCAGAGGCCCCTGGAGGTATCTGACTGGCCATGTCAGGTAGGTGATATCACAGCCCCCTCCTGATAGGTGGTCACCCTGCTAGGTGACCAATTGCCCTTCCTGGGTGGGTCCTCAGATTCGATGTGCAAGATTCCAGCAGGACTCCTCTGCATCCTGTACTTCATCTTCTAGCCACTGGGACTGCTATTGGACCCTCGAGAAACCAACAGTCTGCAACTTCAGCGACTACTCTGCTCTGCAACATTGTTTTTCCAGCTCCTTCCAACAACTGCAACATTTACCCAGCTGTGCATCCTCTGAGGGCAGCAAGTTTTCAGGCTGCTCAAGATGTATGAAGAATCTCCCTTAATGTGAAGGAGTCACTCCCTTGCATCTGCAGACACCAACTGCAACAACAACCGGTTGTGTGGATCTGCTCTCCTACAGAACTACTTGGATCCTGCATGGCAGGTGGTGGTCTAGAATGATCCACTTGGTTCTCTCTGCCTACTGTCCAACTTGGGAGAAAGTAAGTCCTTGTCTCTCCCTGCAGGACAGTATCCTTGTGCACTACAACTCTTGCAGCTACCAACGCTTGTTTGCTCCTGCTCCAAGGGATCTTTGGGCTCCGTGTAGCCCCAGCCTCCAGCTCCTCTTCCTGCAAAGCACAGTCTCCTGCCTGCTGCTGCAGCGACGTGGGACTCCTCTTCAGGTGTGCTGAGTGGGCCTCACTGTGACTGCTGTGCCTGCCTGTGGGGGCTGCCTCCTCTTCTTGTGACTTTCCTAGCTGCTGAGGGTCACTCTGGATTCCCCTCCTTGGGTAGAGTCCCCTGGACATTGCTGGTCTTCTTCAGCCTTGCAAAAACGTATTCTTCAACTTTTGTATTTGCCAAGGCTTGTTGGTGGTTTTCCAGCACCACTAACTTCCCTTCCTTTGCAGTTCCTCTTCTGTCAGGATCCACCTTTTGGTTCTTCCAGTCTCGTTTGGGTTTTGCACAATCCTTTTCCAAAGTCCTCCTGTTGTGCTTGAGGAAAACCAGATACTTACCTCTGCTCTCCTGGTCGCTGTGGGTCACTCCGGTACTCACCTCTTGGGGTTACTAGTTCCTCCAGCTCCCCTCTACCAATTCCACATCCTTGGGTGGGGGACTGTATCTCGCATTCCACTTTCCTAGTATATGGTTTGGCCCTCCCCTAGGGCCTACACTGTTTTCTAATACTTTTGCCAATGCTTGTGGCTTTTATGCTCTTTTCTGATTGCTACTGTGTATATAACAGTGTGTTTACTTATCTCCAGGTGGGGGACTGCCTATTAGTATTCTAGTATTTGTGTTACTATAATAACATAACTTTTTTGTAACACTGTGTGGTTCTTTTATGTGTGATAGTGCTGTGTGACTATTGTGCTATAGCATAAGTGTTGCATGTCTCCTAGACAAGTCTTGGCTGTTCATCCACAGCTACCTCGAGAACCCTGGCTTCCTAGACACTGCACACACTTCACCAATAGGGGATACTTGGACCTTGTATAAGGTGATCACATCATAGATTTCCACCAAACACCAGGCCAGCTTCCTACATTGGTGGTGCAGAGGTGGGATAAGACACTTGCAGTTGCCTTACCACTTTGTCACGAGTCACTTTCCGCAGGAAAGCCTGCTACTAGTTGTTAGGTACATACCGTACCTAGTGATCAGGATTTCTAGTCTTCTAGTTTGGATAAGTTAGGAGTCTAGCATAGCCCATGCTCCAAACTTTTTTAGGGAGCCTAGTTGTTACAGAAGTCAGGTGCATCCACACCACTCTAGCAAGATGACTTCTGTAGAGCACATCTCTCAGGTTCCAGACTCTCACTATGAGAACATTACTTTCCAAGAGCTGAGGGAGATGTGTGCTTCAAGAAAAATAAAGACTGGGAGAAATCCTGATAAAAGTCTACTTCTGGGGTTACTATTCCAGGCTGACCAGGAAAATACAGGTAGCCAGGAGGAAGTAGTAGAAACTGACCGGCTACACTGAGTGGGGTCAGGAAGAATTTGGGGAATCCCACAGCACTTTGAGGAGCACTGTAGGTAGTGAGAAGGGGGTCATTCCAGTAGGCCCAACTTTACTCCTAGAGGGTTGGTTCAGAGAGTTCCCAGAAGGAGAAATAGATCCTTCTCTATCAAAACCCATGTCTCCTCAGTATCTGAGGGGACCCACTGCTCCAACTCAGGGGAAGATTCCTTAGATAGGAAACTTAGGAAACTGAGATTGGAGGAGGCCATGCTGAGGCTGCAGCAGCAACAGCTAGCCCTAGATAGGGAGGCCTTAGCAGTGGAGAGGGAGAAACAGGATTTGGGGTTAGTTCGCCATGGTGGCAGCAATCTTAGCTTTAGGGACACAAGGGTCAGGGAGGACTCCTTTGATTCTAGGAACCTGAGCAAGATAGTGTAGGATGCTGGCCTGGCTTATAGTGGGTACCTGATGGTACTTACACCTTGTGCCAGGTCCAGTTATCCCTTATTAGTAGATTAGTAGTGTTCTAGTAGCTTAGGCAGAGCAGCTTAGGCTGAACTAGGAGACATGCAAAGCTCCTACTATACCATTTATAACATATAGCACTACATCACAAGAAACACAATATTCAGAGTTACTAAAAATAAAGGTACATTATTTTAGTGACAATATGCCAAAAGTATCTCAGAGGATATACTCCCTTAGGAGGTAAGTAAAATACACAAAATATACACACAAACCAAAATCAGGTAAGTAAACAGTGAGAAAAGTAGTGCAAACACTATAGAATACAATAGGATGCAAAAGGACACAATAGGCCTAGGGGCAACACAAACCATATACTCCAAAAGTGGAATGCGAACCACGATTGGACCCCAGGCCTAGTGTAGTGTGTAGAGGGTCGCTGGGAATGTAAGAAAACACTAAGGGTGTCTAAGATACTTTCACCCCAAGACCCTGAAAAGTAGGAGTAAAGTTACCCTACCACCAAAGAAAGACAGTAAAGTCGAGATAGTGGATTATGCAAAGGCAACAACTGACTGCGATGCACTGAAGACGGATTCCTGGACATGAGGACCTGCAAAGGAAGGGGACCAAGTCCAAGAGTCACGCAAGTGTCCAGGGGGGCAGGAGCCCACTAAACCCCAGATGAAAGTGCAAAAGGGCTGCCTCTGGACGGTTGAAGCCAAAGATTCTGCAACAACGGAAGGTGCCAGGAATTTCTCCTTTGGTCAGAAGATGTCCCACAGCGTGCTGGAGGATGCACAGTTGTTTCCACGCAGAAAGACCGCAAACAAGCCTTGCTAGCTGCAAGAGTCGCAGTTGAAGATAATGGGTGCTGCCTGGGCCCAGGAAGGACCAGGAGGTCGACCCTTGGAGGAGGAGACAGAGGGGGCGCTCAGCAACAGAGAGAGCCCACACAGAAGCAGGCAGCACCCTCAGAAGCACTTGAACAGGTGTTCAAGAAATCTGAGCACGGCAGTCGTCTCAACACAACAAAAGAGGGTCCGACGGAGCCAGTGGTCAACTCAGCAAGATGAGCAATGCAAGACGTACTGCTGGGCAAATGGGCTGTGCTGTGCACAAAGGAATCCTTGCAAATGTGCACAGAAGCCCTAGCAGCTGCAGTTCACGCAGTACACAGGATTACTGTCTGGCGTGGGGAGGCAAGGACTTACCTCCACCAAATTTGGACAGAAGGACCACTGGACTGTCGGGGTCACTTGGATCGAGCTCCAGTGTTCCAAGGACCACGCTCGTCAAGATGAGAGGGAACCCGGAGGACCAGTGATGCACCTTGGTGCCTGCGTTAGCAGGGGGAAGATTCTGTCGACCCACTGGAGATTTCTTCTTGGCTTCCAGTGCAGGGTGAAGGCAGACAGCCCTCAGAGCATGCACCACCAGGAAACAGTCGAGAAAGCCACCAGGATTAGGTTCTGCAATGTTGCTGGTAGTCGTCTTGCTACTTTGTTGCGATTTTGCAGGCGTCCTGGAGCAGTCAGCGGTCGATCCTTGGCAGAAGTTGAAGAGAGAGATGCAGAGGAACTCTGGTGAGCTCTTACATTCGTTATCTGAAGAGAAACCCACAGGAGAGACCCTAAATAGCCCTCAGAGGAGGATTGGCCACCTAATCAGGTAAGCACCTATCATGAGGGGTCTCCGATGTCACCTGCTGGCACTGGGCACTCGGAGGCCTCCATTGTCCCCTCACATCTCTGCATTCAAGATGGTAGAGGTCTGGGACACACTGGAGGAGATCTGGGCACCACCCCTGGGGTGGTGATGGACAGGGGAGTGGTCACTCCCCATTCCTTTGTCCAGTTTTGCACCAGAGCAGGGGCTGGGGGATCCCTAAACCGGTGTAGACTGGCTTATGCAAGGAGGGCACCATCTGTGCCCTTCAAAGCATTTCCACAGGCTGGGGGAGGGGGAGGGTACTCCTCCCCAGTCCTTAACACCTATTTCCAAAGGGAGAGGGTTTAACACTCTCTCTCAGAGGAAATCCTTTGTTCTGCCTCCCTAGGACTGGGCTACCCAGACCCCAGGAGGGCAGAAACCTGTCTATGGGGTGGCAGCAGCGGTAGCTGCAGAGAAAACCCCAGAGAGCTAGTTTGGCAGTACCCGGGGTCCATGCTGGAGCCCCCGGTGTAGGAAAGTACCATCTTGCCTGGCATGTTACCCCCAATTTCACTGTATGTATTTTTGTTTGTGCCCTTGTGTCACTGGGATCCTGCTAGGCAGGACCCCAGTGCTCATAATGTATGCCCTGTATGTGTTCCCTGTGTGGTGCCTAACTGTATCACTGAGGCTCTGCTAACCAGAACCTCAGTGTTTATGCTCTCTCTGCTTTCACAATTGTCAGTGCAGCCTAGTGAACATCTTCACCAATTCTCATTGGCACACTGGAACATCCTTATAATTCCCTTGTATATGGTACCTAGGTACCCAGGGTATTGGGTTCCAGGAGATCCCTATGGGCTGCAGCATTTCTTTTGCCACCCATAGGGAGCTCAGACAATTCTTACACAGGACTGCCACTGCAGCCTGAGTGAAATAACGTCCATGTTATTTCACAGCCATTTTCACTGCACATCAGTAACTTATAAATCACCTATATGTCTAACACTCACTTGGTGAAGGTTAGGTGCCCCATTACCTAGTGTATGGGCACCCTGGCACTAACCAAGGTGCCTCCACATTGTTCAGGGCAAATTCCCCGAACTTTGTGAGTGCCGGGACACCATTACACGCGTGCACTACACATAGGTCACTACCTATGTGTAGTGTCACAATGGTAACTCCGAACATGGCCATGTAACATGTCTAAGATCATGGAATTGTCATCCCAATACCATTCTAGTATTGGGGGGACAATTCCGTGCATCCCCCGGTCTCTAGTGTAGGAAAGTACCATCTTGCCTGGCATGTTACCTCCATATTTCACTGTATGTATGTTGTTTTAGTCCTTGTGTCACTGGGACCCTGCCAGGCAGGGCCCAGTGCTCATAGTATGTGCCCTGTATGTGTTCCCTGTGTTGTGCCTAAATATATATCTGAGGCTCTGCTAACAAGAACCCCAGTGTTTATGCTCTCTCTGCTTTCCAAATTTGTCACTACAGACTAGTGACTAAATTTACCAATTCACATTGGCATACTGGTACACCCATATAATTCCCTTGTATATGGTACTAAGGTACCCAGGGTATTGGGTTTCCAGGATATCCCTATGGGCTGCAAATTTCTTTTGCCACCCATAGGGAGGTCTGACAATTCTTACACAGGCCTGCCACTGCAGCCTGCATGAAATAACGTCCACGTTATTTCACAGCCATTTGCCACTGCACATAAGTAACTTATGTGTCACCTTTGTTTCTAACCTTCACCTGGTGAAGGTTGGGTGCAAAGTTACTTAGTGTGTGGGCACCCTGGCACTGGCCAAGGTGCCCCCACATCGTTCAGGGCAAATTCCCTGGACTTTGTGAGTGCGGGGACACCATTACCAGCGTGCACTATACATAGGTCACTACCTATGTATAGCGTCACAATGGTAACTCCGAATATGGCCATGTAACATGTCTAAGATCATGGAATTATCCCCCCAATACCATTCTGGTATTGGGTGGACAATTCCATGATCCCCCGGGTCTCTAGCACAGAACCCGGGTACTGCCAAACTGCCTTTCCGGGGTCTCCACTGCAGCTGCTGCTGCTGCCAACCCCTCAGACAGGTTTCTGCCCTCCTGGGGTCCAGGCAGCCCTGGCCCAGGAAGGCAGAACAAAGGATTTCCTCTGAGAGAGGGTGTTACACCCTATCCCTTTGGAAATAGGTGTGAAGGGCTGGAGAGGAGTAGCCTCCCCCAGCCTCTGGAAATGCTTTGATGGGCACAGATGGTGCCCATCTCTGCATAAGCCATTCTACACTGGTTCAGGGATCCCCCAGCCCTGCTCTGGCACGAAACTGGACAAAGGAAAGGGGAGTGACCACTCCCCTGACCAGTGCCTCCCAGGGGAGGTACCCAGAGCTCCTCCAGCATGTCCCAGACCTCTTTCATTTTGGAAACAGAGGTGTTGGGGGCACAAAGGACTGCTCTGAGTGGCCAGTGCCACCAGGTGACGTCAGAGACTCCTGCTGATAGGCTCCTTCAGGTGTTAGTAGCCTATCCTCTCTCCTAGGTAGCCAAACCCTCTTTTCTGGCTATTTAGGGTCTCTGTCTCTGGGGAAACTTTAGATAACGAATGCAAGAGCTCATCCGAGTTCCTCTGCATCTCTCTCTTCACCTTCTGATAAGGAAACGACCGCTGACCGCGCTGGAAGCCTGCAAACCTGCAACATAGTAGCAAAGACGACTACTGCAACTCTGTAACGCTGATCCTGCCGCCTTCTCGACTGTTTTCCTGCTTGTGCATGCTGTGGGGGTAGCCTGCCTCCTCTCTGCACCAGAAGCTCCGAAGAAATCTCCCGTGGGTCGATGGAATCTTCCCCCTGCAACCGCAGGCACCAAAAAGCTGCATTACCGGTCCCTTGGGTCTCCTCTCAGCACGACGAGCGAGGTCCCTCGAATCCAGCGACTCTGTCCAAGTGACCCCCACAGTCCAGTGACTCTTCAGTCCAAGTTTGGTGGAGGTAAGTCCTTGCCTCACCTCGCTGGGCTGCATTGCTGGGAACCGCGACTTTGCAAGCTACTCCGGCCCCTGTGCACTTCCGGCGGAAATCCTTGGTGCACAGCCAAGCCTGGGTCCACGGCACTCTAACCTGCATTGCACGACTTTCTAAGTTGGTCTCCGGCGACGTGGGACTCCTTTGTGCAACTTCGGCGAGCACCGTTTCACGCATCCTTGTAGTGCCTGTTTCTGGCACTTCTCCGGGTGCTACTTGCTTCAGTGAGGGCTCTTTGTCTTGCTCGACGTCCCTTCTCTTTACAGGTCCAATTTGCGACCTCCTGGTCCCTCCTGGGCCCCAGCAGCGTCCAAAAACGCCAAACGCACGATTTGCGACTAGCAAGGCTTGTTGGCGTCCTTCCGGCGGGAAAACACTTCTGCGCGACTCTCCAAGGCGAGAGGGATCCGTCCACCAAAGGGGAAGTCTCTAGCCCTTTTCGTTCCTGCAGAAACCTCAGCTTCTTCTGTCCAGTCGAAGCTTCTTTGCACCCGCAGCTGGCATTTCCTGGGCATCTGCCCATCTCCGACTTGCTTGTGACTTTTGGACTTGGTCCCCGTGTTCCACAGGTACCCTAGATTGGAAATCCACAGTTGTTGCATTGCTGGTTTGTGTCTTTCCTGCATTATTCCTCTAACACGACTACTTTGTCCTTAGGGGAACTTTAGTGCACTTTGCACTCACTTTTCAGGGTCTTGGGGAGGGTTATTTTTCTAACTCTCACTATTTTCTAATAGTCCCAGCGACCCTCTACAAGGTCACATAGGTTTGGGGTCCATTCGTGGTTCGCATTCCACTTTTGGAGTATATGGTTTGTGTTGCCCCTATCCCTATGTTTCCCCATTGCATCCTATTGTAACTACACATTGTTTGCACTGTTTTCTAAGACTATACTGCATATTTTTGCTATTGTGTATATATATCTTGTGTATATTTCCTATCCTCTCACTGAGGGTACACTCTAAGATACTTTGGCATATTGTCATAAAAATAAAGTACCTTTATTTTTAGTATAACTGTGTATTGTGTTTTCTTATGATATTGTGCATATGACACTAAGTGGTACTGTAGTAGCTTCACACGTCTCCTAGTTCAGCCTAAGCTGCTCTGCTAAGCTACCATTATCTATCAGCCTATGCTGCTAGACACCCTATACACTAATAAGGGATAACTGGGCCTGGTGCAAGGTGCAAGTACCCCTTGGTACTCACTACAAGCCAGTCCAGCCTCCTACAGCTACCATATCAGTTATAACATAATGGGCGTCACATACCACCTGGATGTTCAGTGAGTGGGTACACTTCCGGTTGCGGAACAGATATTCCAGATTTGCAGGAGGGCATATTTGTATATGTGTCCCGTCTACACACCCTATTACATGCGGGAAGTTGGCAATCCTGTAGAATTCCAACTTGGTGCTGTCGATTTCTGCCTCCTTCCTGGGTAGGTATATGTATCTGGACATGTGTGTGAGTATGGCATCTAGGAATGATCTGAAGAACTGTGAGAGTGCACTTTGGGATACCCCACCTGCCACAGCAATGACCCCCTGTTAGCTACCTGAGGCCAAGAGGTGCAGTGAGCATAGCACTTGCACATGTGTGGGGATGGCGCTGCCGCGCACAGTCTGGCGTTGAAGCTGCGAATTGAGTAGATCTATTAATTCTAATATTGCTGCACTGCTGAGTCTGTATTTATCATAGATCTCCTCCTCAGTTTGTTGGAAAAGTGTCTTTCTGGTTCTGTATATCTTCTCCTGTCTCTGGCTCCTCCTCCTCATCTGCTGTGCGGCGTGGGCTCTCCTCATATCACATATATCTCCGCCATCTTGAGTTACCCAGGTGCCTTCTGGGTCTCCTTTTATACTTTGGTTCTGGTTACCACCTGCTCTGAGTTAGTGGTAAATTGGAAGTGCAAAATGGCCTTTTTGCGACTAGTCGCAATTTGCGAGTGGCTATTGCATATGGTTTGCGACTCGCAAATTGCGACTTCCTATTTGCGGGTCGCACAATGGTGTTGAAATTTTTGCGAGTCGGTAATGGCTCGCGGCGCAATTTGCGATTCGGGAATTGGGTTTTTGCATCCCATTTCCAATTTTGCGGGGTCGCAAATTGCAATTCGGGCCATTTGCGACTCGCAAAATTTTGCTACATCTGGCCCAAAGTTCTTTATTTATTTATTTACTGCATCACCGGTCCTCTGGGTCCCCTCCCATCTTGACGAACGTGGTCCCTGGAAAACAGGAGCTGGGTCTAAGTGTCTTCCACAGTCCAGTGGCCCTTTTGTCCAAATTTGGTGAAGATAAGTCCTTGCCTCCCCAGGCCAGACAGCAAACCTGTGTACTGCGTGATTTGCAGCTGCTCCGGCTTCTGTGCACTTTTCCAATGATTCCTTTGTGCACAGCCTAGCCTGGGTCCCCAGCACTCCATCCTGTATTGTCCAACTCGCTGAGTTCAAATCCGACATCATGGGACCCTCCTTTTGTGACTCTGAGTTCACAGATCTTCTAAGTGCCTGTTCCAGTACTTCTGCGGGTGCTGCCTGTTTCTGCGGGGGCTCTCTGAATTGCTGAGCGCCCCCTCTGTCTCCTCCTCCAAGGGGCGACATCCTGGTCCTTCCTGGTCCCCAGCAGCACCCAAAATCCTCAAACGCGACTCATGCAGCTAGCAAGGCTTGTTTGCGGTATTTCTGCCTGAAAACAATTCTGAAACCCCCATTAAGCCGTGGGACATTTTCCATCCAAAGGAGAAGTTCCTGGCCCCTTTCGTTGTTGCAGAATCTTTGGCTTCTTCCACCCAGAGGCAGCCCTTTTGCACCTTCATCCGGAGATTTGTGGGCTCCTGCCACCCCTGGACACTTTTGTGACTCTTGGACTTGGTCCCCTTCCTTTACAGGTCCTCAGGTCCAGGAATCCGTCTTCAGTGTTTTGCGGGTGCATGTGGTTCTTGCAGAATCCCCTATAACGACTATTCTGTCTTTCAGGGGTAGTGTGGTTAACTTTACTCCTACTTTTCAGGGTCTTGGGGTGGGGTATCTTGGACACCCTGACTGTTTTCTTGCAGTCCCAGTGACCCTCTACAACCTCCCATAGATCTGGGGTCCATTCGTGATTCGCATTCCACTTTTGGAGTATATGGTTTGTGTTGCCCCCAGACCTATGTCTACCTATTGCATCCTATTGTGATTCTACATTGTTTGCACTACTTTTCTTACTGTTACTTACCTGTTTTGGGTTTGTGTATATATGATTTGTGTATATTACTTACCTCCTAAGTGAGGATATCCTCTGAGATACTTTTGGCATACTGTCATTAAAATAAAGTACCTTTATTTTTAGTAACTCTGAGTATTGTGTTTTCTTATGGAATTGTGCTATATGATATAAGTGGTATAGTAGGAGCTTTGCATGTCTCCTAGTTCAGCCTAAGCTGCTTTGCCATAGCTACCTTCTATCAGCCTAAGCTGCTAGAAACACCTCTATTCTACTAATAAGGGACCTGGCACAGAGTGTAAGTACCACAAGCCAGGCCAGCCTCCTACATTGGTGGTTCAGTGGTGGGATAAGTATTTGTAACTGCTTTACCACTTTTTCATTTGGTGCTTTTCAGAAGAAAAACATATACAAAATAGTTCAGTATATGTACATTGAACCAAAACAGTTTACTTTTCAATTCTAAAACTTACTAATAAGTTTCTGAAAAGTTCTGATTTTTTTTTTAGGTTTTCCAAAAGTTTGAAAAAGTTTTTTCTCTGTGCTTTCTAAAGCTCTAAAACTTTTTCTCTCTCTGTCTTAAACCATTTTCCATCATGTCTGCAGTAGAGGCTACTTCCAAAGTTGTTCAGGCAACTTATGAAAGTTTAAACTACAAGAGTTTAAGGGGTCTCTGCCTTGATGTAGGAGGCTGGCCTGGCTTGTAGTGGGTACCAGAGGTACTTACACCTTGTGCCAGGTCCAGTTATCCCTTATTAGTGTAGAAGAAGTGTTTCTAGCAGCTTAGGCTGATAGAAGGTAGCTATAGCAGAGCAGCTTAGGCTGAACTAGGAGACATGCAAAGCTCCTACTATACCACTGGTGTCATATGCACAATATCATAAGAAAACACAATACACAGATATACTACAAATATAGGTACTTTATTATTATGACAATATGCCAAAAGTATCTCAGTCAGTACTCTCAGTATGAGGATGCCAAATATACACAAGATATATGTACACAATACCAAAAATATGCAGTAATAGCAAAAGGAAGTAATGCAAGCAGTGTAAAGTTACAATACATTGTAATAGGAGCATATAGGTATAGGGACAACACAAACCATATACTCCAAAAGTGGAATGCGAACCACGAATGGACCCCAAACCTATGTGAGCTTGTAGAGGGTCGCTGGGACTGTAACAAAACAGTGAGGGTTAGAAAAATAGCCCACCCCAAGACCCTGTATGGTAGGTGTAAAGTGCACCTACAACCCCCAGAGAGCACAGAAGTCGTGATAGGGGGATTCTGCAAGGAAAACCAACACCAGCAATGTAACAACAGTGGATTTCCGGACCTGAGTACCTGTAAGACAAGGGGACCAAGTCCAAGAGTCGCGACAGTGTCGAGAGTGGGCAGGAGCTCAGGAAATGCCAGCTGAGGGTGCAAGGAAGCTGCCGCCGGATGGAAGAAGCTTGGTGTTTTGCAAGAACGAAGAGGACTAGGTACTTCCCCTTTGGAGGATGGATGTCCCACGTTGTGAAGAAGCTTGCAGAGATGTTCCCACGCAGAAAGACAACAAACAAGCCTTGCTAGCTGCAAGGGTCGCTGTTAGGGTTTTTGGATGCTGCTGTGGCCCAGGAGGGACCAGGATGTCGCCACTCAGATGAGGAGACAGAGGGGGCGCTCAGCAAGTCAGAGAGCCCTCACAGAAGCAGGCACCACCCACAGAAGTACTGGAACAGGCACTTAGAAGAGGAGTGAACCGGAGTCCACGCGAAGTCAAAAAAGGGAGTCCCAGGACGCCGGAGGACAACTCAGAAGGTTGTGCACTGCAGGTTAGCGTGTCGGGGACACAGGCCTGGCTGTGCACAAAGGAAATCCTGGAAGAGTGCACAGGAGCCGGAGCAGCTGCAAATCACGCGGTACCCAGCAATGCAGTCTAGAGTGGGGAGGCAAGGACTTACCTCCACCAAACTTGGACTGAAGAGTCACTGGACTGTGGGAGTCACTTGGACAGAGTTGCTGAGTTCCAGGGACCACGCTCGTCGGACTGAGAGGGGACCCAGAGGACCAGTGATGTAGTCTTTTGGTGCCTGCGGTTGCAGCGGGAAGATTCCTTCAACCCACTGGAGATTTCTTCAGAGCTCCTGGTGCAGGGAGGAGGCAGGCTACCCCCAGAGCGTGCACCACCTGGAAACAGTTGAGAAAGCCGGCAGGATGAGGCGATACAAGGTTGCTAGTAGTTGTCTTGCTACTTTGTTGCGGTTTAGCAGGCGTCCTGAGCAGTCAGCGGTCGATCCTTTGGCAGAAGGTGAAGAGGGAGATGCAGAGGAACTCTGGTGAGCTCTTGCATTCGTTATCTGAAGAATTCACCAAAGCAGAGACCCTAAATAGCCAGAAAAGGAGGTTTGGCTACCAAGGAAGGAGGATTGGCTACCAAGAGAGGTAAGAGCCTATCAGAAGGAGCCTCTGACGTCACCTGCTGGCACTGGCCACTCAGAGCAGTCCAGTGTGCCACAAACACCTCTGTTTCCAAGATGGCAGAGGTCTGGGACACACTGGAGGAGCTCTGGGCATCTCTCCTGGGAGGTGCAGGTCAGGAGAGTTGTCACTCCCCTTTCCTTTGTCCAGTTTCGCGCCAGAGCAGGGCTGGGGGATCCCTAAACCGGTGTAGACTGGCGTATGCAGAGATGGGCACCATCTGTGTCCATCAAAGCATTTCCAGAGGCTTCCAGGTGCTCACCTAATAGCCACACACGGTGCCTCTGGAATTGACCCATCACATAAGGGATGCTGCTATTCCGCAGGATGTAAGCGTCATGCACTGAGCCAGGGAACTTGGCATTAACATGGGAGATGTACTGGTCTGCCAAACACACCATCTGCACATTCATGGAATGATAACTCTTCCGGTTTCTGTACACCTGTTCACTCCTGCGGGGGGTACCAAAGCCACATGTGTCCCATCAATGGCACCTTTGATGTTGGGGATATGTCACAGGGCATAGAAGTCCCTTTCACTGTAGGCAAATCCTCCACCTGAGGGAAAATGATGTAGCTCCGCATGTGTTTCAGCAGGGCAGACAACACTCTGGACGACACGTTGGAAAACATACGCTGGGACATCCCTGATGCTATGGCCACTGTTGTTTGAAATGACCCACTTGCAAGGAAATGGAATACTGACAGCACTTGCACTTGAGGGGGGATTCCTGTGGGATGGCAGATAGGTGACATCAGGAATGTCTCCAACTGGGCACACAGTTCCTGAGTTGTGGCACGGTCAAGCCTGTAGGTGATGATCACATGTCTTTCCTCCATTGTCGACAGGTCCACTAGCTGTCTGTTCACCGGAGGATGCCGCCATCTCCTCACATGTCCCAGCAGAGGGTGCCTATGAAGGACAACAGCGAGCACATAGTCAACCAACTCAGAGGTACGTACCCACAGCTTACACCAAACACTAATCATAATCCGAAAATTGGCCTGTATGAGTGTTGAGGCAAGGCCTAGGTATGTGTGACACATTTAAAAATTAAGCCATGTGGGCCCCTGAAATGGCGGCTGCCTGACCTGTAAAGTGGGACAATGGGATGTGAGGTAACTGCGCTGGAGTTGTACACTGTCGCGGTAGGCGGTCGATGACCGTGGCGCAATGCTGCATTGGTTAACATTGGACCCTATGGGTCCCAGGAGCCAATGATGATGTACGCCGGCGGTGACGGAACGCACCGCCGCGGACGTGACCACCATTTTGTATCTGTTCAATCACTCGATATCTGATCTTCGATAGGAGAGGACCTACACTACAAGTGCTGCTGTGACCTCGGTCTGGAAGAGACAATGGCTCGTGTGTCTGGGAAAAGGGCCCCTCCCTTCACATCGGAGGAGTTGGAGAAACTCGTGGATGGGGTCCTCCCCCAGTACACGCTACTCTACGGTCCTCCAGACAAACAGGTAAATACAATGGGAGTATGCTGTATAGGCTATTCCTGTGTGGAGTGGGGTGGATGAAAGATGGGGGGGGAGATTGAGGCGTGCATGAAACGACGGTGAGTGCATGTGCATCATGGCAAGGGCAGGGATGGGGCCAATGACTGTGACGGTGCATTTGGTAATAACATTTCTTTTCCTCCTGTACAATTCATGTAGGTCAGCGCCCACCAGAAAAAATATATTTGGCGTGCCATCGCAAAGGACGTCCGGACCCTGAGGGTCTACCACAGACGGAGCACCCACTGCCGTAAGAGATGGGAGGACATTCACCGCTGGAGCAAGAAGACGGCAGAGGCCCAGCTGGGGATGGCCTCCCAACGTGGGAGGGGTGCCCATCGCACCATGACCCCCCTGATGTTCAGGATCCTGGCGGTGGCATACCTGGAGATGGATGGGTGCTTGGGGGTATCACAGCAGCCACAAGGGGGTGAGTACACTCTCATTCTGCTGATTTTGCACGCAGTGGAGGTGTCCGGGTGGGGGAGGAGGGCTGTGGGTTTCCCTAGGCCAGGGCAAGTGTGCTAGTTAAGTCCCCTTGTTCTGGCAGACCCTGTGGCACCTCACCCCACCTGTGTACAGTGCCAAGTACAACTAGTCAGGCTCCTATGTGATCCATGTGTGCAGATGTCGTCCATAGCCTTATAGGCCATGTCCCAGGGATTGAACAGTGGAGCCCAAGTGCGCGGCGTAGTGCAGGGGGATTCTGTGTCTGTAGTGTCCGCCAATGGTAGCGGTAATGCATGCACTCAACATGTCTTTCTTCTGTCGTCCCCCCTTTTTGTGGTCTCCCTGTTCTTGTGTGCATTAGCATCATCAGGTGGAGGAGCAGTGGCACCGGAGCAGGAGGGAGCTGCATCCCACATGTCCCTGTAGGGCGACATTACGGACTTGGAGTTCACCAGTGGGATGGAGGGCCAGGGGAGCTCCACGGCGGGGACAGGAGCTGACACCAGTGACACGGACTCGTCCTCTGATGGGAGCTCCCTTGTGGTGGTGGCAACATCTGTGCCCCCGCATCTACAGGTTCTGCCGCCACCCCCTCTACCAGCACTGCCCTCCCAGCAGCCCCTCAGCCTTTGCCCCTGCTCACCCAGGAGGGTGGGCATCACCTTCGCCCCAGGCACCTCAACCCCTGCACCAGTCACCCCTGCTGCCCTCAGTGTGGAGGCCATTGACCTCCTCAGGTCCCTCACTGTTGGGCAGTCTACCATTTTGAATGCCATCCAGGGTGTAGAAAGACAGTTGCAACAAACAAATGCATTCCTGGAGGGCATTCATTCTGGTCAGGCAGCCCTTCAGCAAGTTTTTCAGACTCTGGCCTCAGCACTGATGGCAGCCATTGTCCCTGTGTCTAGCCTCCCCCTCCAACTTCCTCCACCCAGACACAATCCCCTCTACCTCAGCCTATCCCAAGGACACCTTCAGACCAGCATGCACACATGTCAACACACAAGGGAAGCTCAGGCAAACATAAGCACCACACATCTCACAGGCACTCACGCAAGCATCACACACATGCAGACACACCAACATCCACTGCGTCCACTGTGTCCCCCTCCTCGTCGTCTCCCTCCTCCCTCCCAGTCTCGTCTACACTCACACCTGCATGCACTACATCTACATCCACTACTGCCATCACCAGCACACACACCACCACACCCCGCTCACATGTAGTCACCACCCCCACTGCCATTCACACGTCCCCTGTGTCCTCTCCCAGTGTGTCTGTGACGCCACCTCCCAAGATACACAAACGCAGTCACACACACACCCAACAGCCATCCTCCTCACGACAGCCTCCAGCGCATGCACCTTCACCCAAAGTCACCAAACGAACACCTCCTACAACCACAACCTCTTCCTCCACTCCCAAACCCCCTCCAGCTACCCGTCCCAGTGTTTCCCAAAAACTTTTCCTGTCCAACCTTGACTTCTTTCCCTCACCTCCCCCACCCCGTCCGTCTCCTAGGGCCCGACTCTCCAGGTCCCAACCTAGCACATCAGCCACAACATCTCCGGGACCAGTGGTGCCTGTAGTCACCGGAATCTGGAGTGCACCGGCCACCAGGGCAGCCAGTGTGGCACAGAGCCACAGCACTGACAGTCCCCCACCTGTGAAGCATCAAAAGTTGGCCAGTGCCCCGTGGGAGAGGGGGAAGACTCCAGCCACCAAAGCCGCTCCCAGCGGTACAGGTGGGAGTGTGGAGTCAGCTGCGACACCTTCCAAGGTGGGGAAGGGCCACAAGAAAGTCAGCAAGTCTGGGAAGAGCAGCACGGCGGAGAAGACCGCCATCATCCCCACTGCCAAGGAGGCCACCGCCATCATCCCCGCTGCTCTGGAGGCCACTGCCAGCACCTGCCCTGCTGCCCAGGAGGCAACCGCCATCATCCCGCTGCCCAGGAGGCCACCGCCATCACCAGCCCTGCTGCCCAGGAGGCCACCGCCCTCATCCCCGCTGCCCAGAAGGCCACCGCCAAAAGCCCCGCTGGGCCAGACAGGACCGCCGGCACCAGCCCCGCTGGGCCAGAGAGGACTGCCAGCACCAGCCCGCTGGGCCAGACAGGACCGCCAGCACCAGCCTCGATGGGCCAGACACGACCTCCAGCACAAGCCCCGCTGGACCAGACACGTTTGCCAGCACCAGCCCCATGGGCCATGAAGGACCGCCAGCAGCTGAGTCACTGCAAAGGACCCCGCCGCAACAAGCACCGCTGAACAGGGCACCGCCGCCACAAGCACCGCTGGCCCATGAGCGCCATTGGCAATTACGCTACTGAGTCCGTCACGAGCAGGATGAAGCACTCTGGGCACCAAGCCCCCTCCAGAACCAGTGGAGAAAGACATCCACTACCTCAGTTCTTGGCAGGATGAAGCACTCTGGGCACCAAGCCCCCTCCAGAACCAGTGGAGACATACATCCACTACCTCTGTCCTTGGCAAGGTGAAGCACTCTGGGCACAAAGGGCCCTCCAGAACCAGTGGAGACTGTCATCCACTTGAGAGACTGTGGCTTTGCACTCCCCAGGATAAAGCAGTGGGCAAACCACCCACTGTAGAGACTTGAGAGACTGTGGTTTTGCACTCCCCAGGATAAAGCAGTGGGCAAACCACCCACTGTAGAGACTTGAGAGACTGTGGCTTTGCACTCCCCAGAATTGAACAGTGGGCATGTGGCCCCCTCGTGGATTTGGTATCGTGCACTCAACCGGCTGAGGTGCCCCCCTTTCCATTCCCCTGAGGTGCCTGTTTTATTGCTATCTGATGCCCCTGCAGTGTTCTCTCCGGCATGGTCAGGGATCTTGTGTGGGCTACGCCAATACTGTGTGGGCCCAGTGTTCCACGGACTTCAATGGAGCACTACCTGGACTAATATTCTTGGTGTATATTTTGTTTATAGTGTATATATGTATATTTTTGCGTACTGGATTTTAATATATTACAATGGTTAAACTCATTTTCGTTGGTCTTTGCATTCTTTCGGGGGTGGGTTGCGGGGTGTAACTGTAATGTATCAATATGTCTTAGTGTGAGGGTGGGGATGGGGGTGTTGCATGTGTGTGTCCCTGTTTTTTACCTCCCCCCTCCCCTGTGTTGTAGGTGCAGTACTGTAAGGAAATGGCTCCCTGTTGCAGTTACCCCCCACTTTTTGCCTGATACTGATGCTGAATTGACTGAGAAGTGTGCTGGGACCCTGCTAACCAGGCCCCAGCACTAGTGTTCTTTCACCTAAAAATGTACCATTGTTTCCACAATTGGCACACCCCTGGCACACAGATAAGTCCCTTGTAAAAGGTACCAGTGGTACCAAGGGCCCTGTGACCAGGGAAGGTCCCTAAGGGCTACAGCATATGTTGTGCCACCCTAAGGGACCCCTCACCTAACACATGCACACTGCCATTGTAGATTGTGTGTGTTGGTGGGGAGAAAAAGGCAAAGTCGACATGGCATCCCCCTCAGGATGCCATGCACACAAAATACTGCCTGTGGCATAGGTAAGTCACCCCTCTAGCAGGCCTTACAGCCCAAAGGCAGGGTGCACTATACCACAGGTGAGGGCATAGCTGCATGATCAATATGCCCCTACAGTGTCTAAGTCTATTCTTAGACATTGTAAGTACAGTTGTGGCCATATTAAGTATATGGTCTGGGAGTTTATCAAAAACGAACTCCACAGCTCCATAATGGCTACACTGAATACTGGGAAGTTTGGTATCAAACTTCTCAGAATAATAAACCCACACTGATGCCAGAGTTGGATTTGTTAAAAAATGCACACAGAGGGCATCTTAGAGATGCCCCCTGTACTTTACCCAATTGTTCAGTGCAAGACTGACGGGTCTGTGCCAGCCTGCTGCTGAGAGACGAGTTTCTGACCCCATGTGGTGAGGGCCTTTGTGCTCTCTGAGGACAGAAACAAAAGCCTCCTCTGGGTGGAGGTGCTTCACACCTCCCCCCTACAGGAAATATAACACCTAGCAGTGAGCCTCAAGGGCTCAGGCTTCGTGTTACAATGCCCCAGGGCACTCCAGCTAGTGGAGTTGCCCACCCCCTGGACACAGCCCCCACTTTTGGCGGCAAGTCCAGTGGAGATAATGAGAAAAACAAGGAGGAGTCACCGACCAGTCAGGACAGCCCCTAAGGTGTCCTGAGCTGAGGTGACCCCTGCTTTAGAAATCCTCCATCTTGATTTTGGAGGATTCCCCCAATAGGAATAGGGATGTGCCCCCCTCCCCTCAGGGAGGAGGCACAAAGAGGGTGTAGCCCCCCTCACGGAAAGTAGCCATTGGTTACTGCCCTCCCAGACCTAAACACACCCCTAAATTCAATATTTAGGGGTTCCCCAGAACCTAGGTAACTAGATTCCTGCAACCTGAAGACGAAGAAGGACTGCTGACCTGAAGCCCTGCAGAGAAGACGGAGACACCAACTGCTTTGGCCCCAGCCCTACCAGCCTGTCTCCCCAATTCAAGAAAAACTGCAACAGCGACGCGTTCCACAGGGTCCAGCGACCTCTGAAGCCTCAGAGGACTACCCTCCATCTAAAAGGACCAAGAACTCCAGAGGACAGCGGCTCTGCTCCAAAGAAGAAACATCTTTGCAACAAAGAAGCAACTTTTAAAGACAACATGTTTCCCGCCGGAAGCGTGAGACTTTGCACTCCTCACCCGACGCCCTCGGCTCGACCTGCGGAAAAACAACACTACAGGGAGGACTCCCCGACATCTGCGACCCTGCGAGTAGCCAGAGTTGACCCCCCTGACCCCCCCCAGCGACGCTTGCAGAGGGAATCCAGAGGCTCCCCCTGACCGCGACTGCCTGCTTCTAGGAACCCGACGCCTGGTAAAGACACTGCACCCACAGCCCCCAGGACCTGAAGGATCCGACCTCCAGTGCAGGAGCGACCCCCAGGTGGCCCTCTCCCTTGCCCAGGTGGTGGCTACCCCGAGGAGGGTGTACTTTTCAGGCTGACTTGTGTCCCCCCCAGGTGCCCTACAAAACCCCCCTGGTCTGCCCTCCGAAGACGCGGGTACCTACCTGCTGGCAGACTGGAACCGGGGCACCCCCTTCTCCATTGAAGCCTATGTGTTTGGGGCACCAATTTGACCTCTGCACCTGACCGGCCCTGAGCTGCTGGTGTGGTAACTTTGGGGTTGCCCTGAACCCCTAACGGTGGGCTACCTTGGACCCAACTTTGAACCCTGTAGGTGGTTTACTTACCTGTGAAACTAACCAATACTTACCTCTCCCAGGAACTGTTGAAATTTGCACTATGTCTAGTTTTAAAATAGCTTATTGCCATTTTTGCCAAAACTGTACATGATATTTTGCTGATTCAAAGTTCCTATGATACCTGAGTGAAGTACCTTTCATTTAAAGTATTGATTGTAAATCTTGAACCTGTGGTTCTTAAAATAAACTAAGAAAAGATATTTTTCTATATAAAAACCTATTGGCCTGAAATTGTCTTTGAGTGTGTGTGTTCCTCATTTATTGCCTGTGTGTGTACAACAAATGCTTAACACTACCCTCTGATAAACCTACTGTTCGACCTCACTACCACAAAATAGAGCATTAGAATGATCTATTTTTGCCACTATCTTACCTCTAAGGGGAACCCTTAGACTCTGTGCATGCTATTTCTTACTTTGAAATAGTACATACAGAGCCAACTTCCTACAAGTACTCACCGTGGTCTTCGCCGCCGGCGTTCGTGCTCCTGGTAGAGGAGTAAGAAGATAAGGGCTGGCAGGATCTGCAGCTCTGGTTCCATGGCGTCCTGGTTCCTCAAGGGGTGTGTAGAGGTGAGCGTTTTCCCTTCGAAGTCCTGTTTCCGCCATGTTTTTGTCCGCGGTGAATCCGCCCTGGAAAAGGTGGCGGATTGATAGGTTGTGATACTGTGGGCGGTACTTTGTCCTCCGCCTGTCTGTTGGCTGTGACCGCCGCGCTGTTTGTTTGTACCACCGTGGCGGTCGGAGTGTTAAAGTGGCTGTCTTTGTTGGCGGTTTCCGCCACGGTCGTAATTCCAATTTTTTTACCGCCGACCTGTTGGCGTTCTTACTGTCGCTTTAACACCGTCCCCCAGGGTTGTAATGACCACCATAGTGTGCAGAGAGTCCAGGGGTTCCCCAGAGGCTTGACAGAGGCAATAATAGATAATACTAATGTTCTATTTGTGGTAGTGTGGTCGAGCAGTTAGGATTATCAGAGGGTAGTGTTAAGCATTTGTTGTACACACATAAACAACAGAAGAAACACACACTCAGTAACTTAACTCCAGACCAATAGGATTTTATATAGAAAAATATATTTTGTTAATTTATTTCTAGAACAACAAGATTCAGTTTGCAGGTAAGTACATTAAATGAAAGGTACTTTGCATAGGTATAATCAGGACTTTGATTTGAATCAACAGTGTACACAGTCTTTCTAAAAATGGCAAAACGCTATTTTAAAACTGGGCACTGCCAGTGCCAGTGTGGGATTTATTGAGAAATGCACACAGAGGACATCTTAGAGAGGCCCCCTGCATGCCAGCCAAACTGCTAGTGCTAGGCTCACCGGTCTCTGCAAGCCTGCCACTTCCAGACCAGTTTCTGGCCACATGGGGTGAGTGCCTTTGTGCACTCTGTGACCAGGAACAAATCCTGTCCTGGGTGGAGGTGCTTCACACCTCCCCATGCAGGAACTGTAACACCTGGCAGTGAGCCTCAAAGGCTCAAGCCTGGGTCACAACGCTCCAAGGCACTCCAGCTAGTGGAGATGCCCGCCGCCTGGACACAGCCCCCACTTTTGGTAGCAAGTCTGAGGAAATAATGAGAAAAACAAGGAGGAGTCACCCCCTCAGTCAGGTCCACCCCTAAGGTGACCAGAGCTGATGTGACCCCCTCGTTAGAAAATCCTCCATCTTGTTTTGGAGGATTTAGCCCAATAGGAATAGGGATGTGCCCCCCTCCCCATTGGCTACTGCCCTCCGGCCCTAACACATCCCTAAATTTAGTATTTAGGGGCGACCCTGAACCCAGGAAATCAGATTCCTGACGACCCACAAAGAAGAAGAAGGACTGCTGACCGGAAAACCCTGCAGAGAAGAAGGAAAGCGACAACTGCTTTGGCCCCAGCCCTACAGGCTACTCTCCTGATTCAAAGAACCTGCACGAGTGACTTATCCTGCAGGCCCAGCAACCTCTGCCGACTCAGAGTGTAGTGTGGTCAGTTTTATGTATCCTTTGCGCGTTAGCTTCAGGCGTTAGGCCTTTGTGCACTTTGCCCTGGATGTATTTTATTCCTTTGCTCGCAGCTTAGAGCCTCTGTGCACTTTGCTCTAAATGCTTTTTATTCAGCTTCATACTGTTATTTTTCAAATAACCAGTTCTACGGTCTTGTTTTATTTTTTATATCACACTGTTTAGCCTACTTCAGCACTGGAGTTCTCAATAACACATTCTTGTTCACTCTGTGCTTCAGTCAAGGATACAGTCTGGTACATTGCCGATAGACGTGGTAGGAGTTTAGTCTTTGGCATTCTTGCGTAGGGACATTTTGTGATCACACTGACATGTTAGTTATAAAAAAACGTCCTTGTCCTATTAGAGGGAAGAGGGAGATTCCGACCAGGGAACCACAACTAGACGCTGACTGCCCCGTTGCAGATGCTGAACCAGATCACAGGCCTTTGCTCAGGTATGAGGGTTGATGGTTTCCCAGGGAATCTGAAAGGCAAGTTAGAAGCTTAACATGCTGTGCTCGAAATAGAACTAAATGAGAGAGAGTAGAATTTATTAACACCATGATAGCGTTATTCTTATGTATCACTCTCCTCGTGACTATTTCAGCCCTACTGTGTTGTATGGTTCTGGTTATTGCGGCTCACGCCTTAATATCTAAAATGCAGTCATTTTATTAAAACAATCTATAAAACTCAAACTGCCTTTGTCATTTGTATATGAGATCATACTGTAAAGGAGAGAGCTGGTTTGGATCTGAGTGACCACGACTTCCCTGAGAAGTTCCAAAGATGTCATGCGCTCGGCTGCCCAATCATCTCTTCCCCTTGGGAGAGATGAGGCACTGCTAGTTAGCCGGAGCAAAACCGGATTTGGGGTGACAGTGGTCCTTCCGAGTGGGTAAGACTTAGTCCCCCACACCAGGAACAACCCTGCTACCTAGAAATCCAGTAGTCTCATTTAGGATAATGAGAGCCCACGCGACATGGCGCCGCCAACGATTGGTCTGGCTCTAATTTTCGGGTCCGGCTGACTCTCTCGGTCTCATATATATATTGACTCCTCAGTTCCGTTAACGGAGACGTCCATGGCGCTGAGGATTTCCGCCACCACAATATAGGTACATCCTATTGCTTAGTGGTCGGTTGTTCAAGCTCGAACTTTGAAAGGAGAACCCCGATATTGGTGTACCTTCTCTGACCTACTGCTGTTTTTAAAACAAATGGCGAATCCTAATGTAGTGAATATAGCGCTTAATATGCGCCAACCGCTCACAGGACATGTGATAGCACATGGTCTAACGAACCAGGGGGGTCCGGTCACGTTCGTGGTTGACGCCCTTGCAGCTTATAGAACAGAGCTTTTTTATTCTGGGTCGTATTTCCAGCAGTTGATGGGGGTTGTAGGAGGCTGGACTGGCTTGTAGTCAGTACCAAGGGGTACTTGCACCTTGCACCAGGCCCAGTTATCCCTTATTAGTGTATAGGGTGTCTAGCAGCTTAGGCTGATAGATAATGGTAGCTTAGCAGAGCAGCTTAGGCTGAACTAGGAGACGTGTGAAGCTACTACAGTACCACTTAGTGTCATATGCACAATATCATAAGAAAACACAATACACAGTTATACTAAAAATAAAGGTACTTTATTTTTATGACAATATGCCAAAGTATCTTAGAGTGTACCCTCAGTGAGAGGATAGGAAATATACACAAGATATATATACACAATAGCAAAAATATGCAGTATAGTCTTAGAAAACAGTGCAAACAATGTATAGTTACAATAGGATGCAATGGGGAAACATAGGGATAGGGGCAACACAAACCATATACTCCAAAAGTGGAATGCGAACCACAAATGGACCCCAAACCTATGTGACCTTGTAGAGGGTCGCTGGGACTATTAGAAAATAGTGAGAGTTAGAAAAATAACCCTCCCCAAGACCCTGAAAAGTGAGTGCAAAGTGCACTAAAGTTCCCCTAAGGACAAAGAAGTCGTGTTAGAGGAATAATGCAGGAAAGACACAAACCAGCAATGCAACAACTGTGGATTTCCAATCTAGGGTACCTGTGGAAAAAGGGGACCAAGTCCAAAAGTCACAAGCAAGTCGGAGATGGGCAGATGCCCAGGAAATGCCAGCTGCGGGTGCAAAGAAGCTTCGACTGGACAGAAGAAGCTGAGGTTTCTGCAGGAACGAAAAGGGCTAGAGACTTCCCCTTTGGTGGACGGATCCCTCTCGCCTTGGAGAGTCGTGCAGCAGTGTTTTCCCGCCGGAAGGACGCCAACAAGCCTTGCTAGTTGCAAATCGTGCGTTTGGCGTTTTTGGACGCTGCCGGGGTCCAGGAGGGACCAGGAGGTCGCAAATTGGACCTGAAGAGAGAGGGGACGTCGAGCAAGACAAAGAGCCCTCACTGAAGCAGGTAGCACCCGGAGAAGTGCCAGAAACAGGCACTACGAGGATGCGTGAAACGGTGCTCGCCGAAGTTGCACAAAGGAGTCCCACGTCGCCGGAGACCAACTTAGAAAGTCGTGCAATGCAGGTTAGAGTGCCGTGGACCCAGGCTTGGCTGTGCACAAAGGATTTCCGCCGGAAGTGCACAGGGGCCGGAGTAGCTGCAAAGTCGCGGTTCCCAGCAATGCAGCCCAGCGAGGTGAGGCAAGGACTTACTTCCACCAAACTTGGGCTGAAGAGTCACTGGACTGTGGGGGTCACTTGGACAGAGTCGCTGGATTCGAGGGACCTTGCTCGTCGTGCTGAGAGGAGACCCAAGGGACCGGTAATGCAGCTTTTTGGTGCCTGCGGTTGCAGGGGGAAGATTCCGTCGACCCACGGGAGATTTCTTCAGAGCTTCTGGTGCAGAGAGGAGGCAGGCTACCCCCACAGCATGCACAAGCAGGAAAACAGTCGAGAAGGCGGCAGGATCAGCGTTACAGAGTTGCAGTAGTCGTCTTTGCTACTATGTTGCAGGTTTGCAGGCTTCCAGCGCGGTCAGCAGTCGTTTCCTTATCAGAAGGTGACGAGAGAGATGCAGAGGAACTCGGATGAGCTCTTGCATTCGTTATCTACAGTTTCCCCAGAGACAGAGACCCTAAATAGCCAGAAAAGAGGGTTTGGCTACCTAGGAGAGAGGATAGGCTACTAACACCTGAAGGAGCCTATCAGCAGGAGTCTCTGACGTCACCTGGTGGCACTGGCCACTCAGAGCAGTCCAGTGTGCCAGCAGCACCTCTGTTTCCATGATGGCAGAGGTCTGGAGCACACTGGAGGAGCTCTGGACACCTCCCAGGGGAGGTGCAGGTCAGGGGAGTGGTCACTCCCCTTTCCTTTGTCCAGTTTCGCGCCAGAGTAGGGGCTAAGGGGTCCCTGAACCGGTGTAGACTGGCTTATGCAGAATTGGGCACCTCTGTGCCCAACAAAGCATTTCCAGAGGCTGGGGGAGGCTACTCCTCCCCTGCCTTCACACCATTTTCCAAAGGGAGAGGGTGTCACACCCTCTCTCAGAGGAAGTTCTTTGTTCTGCCATCCTGGTCCAAGCCTGGCTGGACCCCAGGAGGGCAGCTGCCTGTCTGAGGGGTTGGCAGCAGCAGCAGCTGCCGTGAAACCCCAGGAAGGGCAGTTTGGCAGTACCAGGGTCTGTGCTACAGACCACTGGGATCATGGGATTGTGCCAACTATGCCAGGATGGCATAGAGGGGGCAATTCCATGATCATAGACATGTTACATGGCCATATTCGGAGTTACCATTGTGAAGCTACATATAGGTAGTGACCTATATGTAGTGCACGCGTGAAATGGTGTCCCCGCACTCACAAAGTTCAGGGAATTGGCTCTGAACAATGTGGGGGCACCTTGGCTAGTGCCAGGGTGCCCTCACACTAAGTAACTTTGCACCTAACCTTTACCAGGTAAAGGTTAGACATATAGGTGACTTATAAGTTACTTAAGTGCAGTGTAAAATGGCTGTGAAATAACGTGGACGTTATTTCACTCAGGCTGCAGTGGCAGGCCTGTGTAAGAATTGTCAGAGCTCCCTATGGGTGGCAAAAGAAATGCTGCAGCCCATAGGGATCTCCTGGAACCCCAATACCCTGGGTACCTCAGTACCATATACTAGGGAATTATAAGGGTGTTCCAGTAAGCCAATGTAAATTGGTAAAATTGGTCACTAGCCTGTTAGTGACAATTTGAAAGTAATGAGAGAGCATAACCACTGAGGTTCTGGTTAGCAGAGCCTCAGTGAGACAGTTAGGCACCACACAGGGAACATATACATGCACACCTATGAGCACTGGGGCCCTGTGTGACAGGGTCCCAGTGACACATACATATAGGCCACAACCCTATGAGCACTGGGGTCCTGACCAGCAGGATCCCAGTGACACATAACAAACATACTGAAAACATAGTGTTTTCACTATGAGCACTGAGGCCTGGCTATCAGGATCCCAGTGAGACAGTGAAAACAGTGACAAACACCCTGACATACACTCACAAACAGGCCAAAAGTGGGGGTAACAAGGCTAGAAAGAGGCTACCTTCTCACAGGGGTACAAACACTTTTCATGACTACACTATTGCGAATGTTCCTGGACAATACAGGGCATATGCATACTTAGAGATACCTTTATCTTATCAAGAACACCATAATTGGTTTGATGGCGCCCTCCCACACACTGTAGCACAAGTTAGGTTAGGTCCATTGAGTAATGATGGTCCTACCTAGCCTTTATTGGCTACATACACACCATATCCTGCGGTTGCTAACTTGGCGGTGGCTGAAGTTCGTCGTTTATATCTAGACTTAGCTACTACAAATAGAAGACTGGTTCAGTTTGTAATGCAGACTTTAAATACTAACGCAGCGCGTGCTGCTCCGGCGCAACCACGTGCGGTGGTTCCGGGTATCAATCCGGCCACTGTACACTCAGTTATGGGTAAAGTACCAGCTAAACGAGAGGAAACTCCATTTTGGGTGTCGCAAAAAATTAATACGCTGGAAGCAGTATTTCCCCATACGGGACCTCAGGATAAACATAGAATATTGACGATGTGTTTGCCGTATGGAATGGTTCCTACTGTGGATCATTGTAATACTTGGGGCACGGTGTTTGCCGCGCTCTACACTACAGCACACAGTACACCAACATTGGCTAATCTACCGGAAGTGCTGAAACAAATTCAGGATGAATATGGGGCTGCCCCAGCCTTAGATTTAGGGATGCAGCTGATGGGCAATTTTGCCGCAGTTTCTTCTATTATTTTGAGTAATCTCAAAGGTGAGGCAGTAGCACTAGCGGTGCGTATGTGTCTTCGAGACGTCCCGCCACTTAATCAAGAGCAGGAGCTGCCGAGAATAATAGCAGAAACATATTCGAGTATTGGTTGTGATAGCTGTAGGAAAGTACCATCTTGCCTGGCATGTTACCCCCATATTTCAATGTATATATGTTGTTTTAGTTGTATGTGTCACTGGGACCCTGCCAGCCAGGGCCCCAGTGCTCATAAGTGTGCCCTGTATATGTTACCTGTGTTATGACTAACTGTCTCACTGAGGCTCTGCTATCCAGAACCTCAGTGGTTATGCCCTCTCATTCTCTTTCCAAATTGTCACTAACAGGCTAGTGACCAATTTCACCAATTTACATTGGCATACTGGAACACCCTTATAATTCCCTAGTATATGGTACTGAGGTACCCAGGGTATTGGGGTTCCAGGAGATCCCTATGGGCTGCAGCATTTCTTGTGCCACCCATAGGGAGATCTGACAATTCTTACACAGGCCTGCCAGTGCAGCCTGAGTGAAATAACGTCCACGTTATTTCACAGCCATTTACCACTGCACTTAAGTAACTTATAAGTCACCTATATGTCTAACCTTTACCTGGTAAAGGTTGGGTGCTAGGTTACTTAGTGTGTGGGCACCCTGGCACTAGCCAAGGTGCCCCCACATTGTTCAGGGCAAATTCCCTGGACTTTGTGAGTGCAGGGACACTATTACACGCGTGCACTATACATATGTCACGACATATGTATAGCGTCACAATGGTAACTCCGAACATGGCCATGTAACATGTCTAAGATCATGGAATTGTCACCCCAATGCCATCCTGGCATTGGGGAGACAATTCCACGATCCCCCGAGTCTCTAGCACAGACCCGGGTACTGCCAAACTGCCTTTCCTGGGGTTTCTCTGCAGCTGCTGCTGCTGCCAACCCCTCAGACAGGTTTCTGCCCTCCTGGGGTCCAGCCAGGCTTGGCCCAGGAAGGCAGAACAAAGGACTTCCTCAGAGAGAGGGTGTTACACCCTCTCCCTTTGGAAAAAGGTGTTAGGGCTTGGGAGGAGTAGCCTCCCCCAGCCTCTGGAAATGCTTTCATGGGCACAGATGGTGCCCATTTCTGCATAAGCCAGTCTACACCGGTTCAGGGATCCCCCAGCTTTGCTCTGGCGCGAAACTGGACAAAGGAAAGGGGAGTGACCACTCCCCTGACCTGCACCTCCCCTGGGAGGTGCCCAGAGCTCCTCCAGTGTGCTCCAGACCTCTGCCATCTTGGAAACAGAGGTGCTGCTGCCACACTGGACTGCTCTGAGTGGCCAGTGCCAGCAGGTGACGTCAGAGACTTCTTCTGATAGGCTCCTTCAGGTGTTGCTAGCCTATCCTCTCTCCTAGGTAGCCAAACCTCCTTTTCTGGCTATTTAGGGTCTCTGCTTTTGGGAATTCCTTAGATAACGAATGCAAGAGCTCATCAGAGTTCCTCTGCATCTCTCTTTTCACCTTCTGCCAAGGAATAGACTGCTTACCGCGCTGGAAGCCTGCAAAACTGCAACAAAGTAGCAAAGATGACTACTGCGACCTTGTAACGCTGATCCTGCCGCCTTCTCAACTGTTTTCCTGGTGGTGCATGCTGTGGGGGTAGTCTGCCTCCTCTCTGCACTAGACGCTCCGAAGAAATCTCCCGTGGGTCGACGGAATCTTCCCCCTGCAACCGCAGGCACCAAAGAACTGCATCACCGGTCATCTGGGTCTCCTCTCAGCACAACGAGCGAGGTCCCTTGAACTCAGCAACTCTGTCCAAGTGACTCCCACAGTCCAGTGACTCTTCAGTCCAAGTTTGGTGGAGGTAAGTCCTTGCCTCCCCACGCCAGACTGCATTGCTGGGAACCGCGTGTTTTGCAGCTACTCCGGCCTCTGTGCACTTCCGGCGGAAATCCTTTGTGCACAGCCAAGCCTGGGTCCACGGCACTTTAACCTGCATTGCACGACTTTCTAAGTTGTCCTCCGGCAGCGTGGGACTCCTTTGTGCAACTTCGGGTGAGCACCGTTTCACTCCTCTTCATAGTGCCTGTTCTGGCACTCCTGCGGGTGCTGCTTGCTTTTGAGAGTGCTCCATGTCTTGCTGGGCACCCTCTCTGTCCCCTGACGCAATTGGCGACATCCTGGTCCCTCCTGGGCCACAGCAGCATCCAAAAACCCTAACCGTGACCCTTGCAGCTAGCAAGGCTTGTTTGCGGTCTTTCTGCACGAAAACACCTCTGCACGACTCTTCACGACGTGGGACATCCATCCTCCAAAGGGGAAGTTTCTAGCCATTGTCGTTCTTGCAGAATCCACAGCTTCTACCATCCGGTGGCAGCTTCTTTGCACCCGCAGCTGGCATTTCCTGGGCATCTGCCCACTCCCGACTTGATTGTGACTTTTGGACTTGGTCCCCTTGTTCCACAGGTACTCTCGTCAGGAAATCAATCGTTGTTGCATTGCTGGTGTTGGTCTTCCTTGCAGAATTCCCCTATCACTACTTCTGTGCTCTTTGGGGAACTTAGGTGCACTTTGCACCCACTTTTCAGGGTGTTGGGGTGGGCTATTTTTCTAACCCTCACTGTTTCCTTACAGTCCCAGCGACCCTCTAGAAGGTCACATAGGTTTGGGGTCCATTCGTGGTTCGCATTCCACTTCTAGAGTATATGGTTTGTGTTGCCCCTAGCCCTATGTGCCCCCATTGCATTCTATTGTGACTATACATTGTTTGCACTGTTTTCTATTGCTATTACTGCATATTTTGGTATTGTATACATATATCTTGTGTATATTTGCTATCCTCATACTGAGGGTACTCACTGAGATACTTTGGCATGTTGTCATAAAAATAAAGTACCTTTATTTTTAGTATATCTGTGTATTGTGTTTTCTTATGATATTGTGCATATGACACTAGTGGTACACAAGCTTCACTCGTCTCCTAGTTCAGCCTAAGCTGCTCTGCTAAGCTACCTTTTCTATCAACCTAAGCTGCTAGACACCCCTCTACACTAATAAGGGATACCTGGGCCTGGTGCAAAGTGTAAGTACCCCTTGGTACCCACTACAAGCCAGTCCAGCCTCCTACAATAGCCTAGGGGCTAGACCGCAAAAACCACAGTTACAGGGTAAGAGTAGTAAGGATACTACTAAACAACAGCAACCTGAGGGTACTAAAAAGCGCTGGGAAAAAAAAAAAAAAAAAAAAAAAAAAGACACGGGACAATCTCCGCAGCCGGAGACCCCACATACTAGGTATAATCTCAGGAATAGGGATAATTTGAAGATGCCTGATAGATATCAATATACTGATACACGCCAATCTCGTTCCTTTCAGGACTCATCAGAAAAGAGAAATGAGAGAGGTGGGCGGTCAGAGCGGAGAACAGAGTACGTGAAACCGAGACAGGAATCACAGCGCTCAGCGGAGGTTTCTGTCAAGAAAGAAGAGAAACCGATCCAACAAAAGCAGCAATTTAAAAAGAAGAAGGTGGCGGCAGTCTCAGTTAGACATGCCACACAAGAACAGAGTTCTCTTGAAGAACAAGACATGGGCGTTAGCACTGTTAGACAGTGCGGCAGAGGTCACAATAGTTCGCCGGAATCTTCTAGAGCATCTGGAGGTGAAAGCAACTGATGACTTCATACAAGTCGAAACGGCAGATATGCGTGTCTCTGATCCCGATAGAGTTTATACAGTAACTTTACAATTAGAAGGGGACATTGAGCGCACTATAAACGCCATCTTTTGGGACTGTGTGGTCAAATTGTATGACATTCTGCTGGCCGAACAGGATTGGCCCTGTGACTTTGTTCG